>NC_141089.1:15024118-15371618 GCF_041138505.1 Cibotium barometz | reverse complement strand
ATATCTTATCATTTTACTATTATATGGAGATTTACTCCTAGAAGTATGGTTATTAAGCTTCCAAGTTCTTTGTTGCATCCTCTATGGCATGTTAAAGGTATAAAATTTTTGTACTAGTTTAAATCATTCTTTTTTTTAAATGATCACCATATTTATTCATGATGAAGTTTAAAAGCTTTAATATGATGGTTTTTCTTATAAAGTTTTGACCAAAGTATTTCTTAGATATTGTGTCAAATTATTGAGTACATCGTCATATTGAATCAATTATAACAAGATTTTATGCTCCACTTTCCTTCCTCATTTTGAGCATGATCACATGATTAGTCATACAAAGTGTGCTGAGAATGACAAGAAATATTGTGTATAATCCTTAGTTTATTAAAAAACTTATATATCACAAGTATTCAAGCCATATTTTAATAATCCCTTATCTATGAATTTTGAAAAATTTTAAAGCGGCCCCCTTATATGTAGAAACTAGAACCTTTTTCTCAAAATCTGATAAAAATCCCCATATGTGAGTACATAAATCCGTTAAAAATCTCCATATGTAAGTACATAATTATGTTGAAAATCCCCATATGTAAGTACATAAATCCATTAAAAATCCTAATCTGTAAGTATGTAAATCTATTAAAAATCCCCATATGTAAGTACATAAATTTGTTGAAATCCCCATATGTAAGTACATAACTATAAATTTACCCCAAAAATATAAATTAAAAAAATCTTTTCATTACGCATATGATATACTTACATATTTTCAAGTGAACCCCCTACGGTCAAATTCATAAGTATGTTTTTGCTAATTATCAACATCATACATTTCATTCCATAATGATACTCATGTGTAACACTTATATTAGCATGAAATTGTCAAAGCTCAATAATTTGATGCAATAGAAATGTTAAGGTGATTCATTATTTTGTTAATATTATATTTCATAAATACTTTTCATGGGATGTTTATCAAGTTGAATGTTTACAATGTTTACACAATGATTTCCCTTTAAATAAGCATGAGCATTAATTATTAAAGCTAGAGAATCAAGTGCAAGATACTATAAATATACTTTTTATAGTTTTGTAGGCACTTAAATTCGTATCTTATCTACTTAAAAGTTCTTCAATTCGGGTGAAAGCTACATGTTTTAGGAACCAATCATTCAGTCATGCACTTTTTGTATTCAAAAGATAAGAGAAGTAGGATTTCTTTTTGGAGGAAAGGGTTAAAGTATTAATCAAATAGCTACTAGGGGCAACAAAAGGGAAATATAAAACAATGTCAACTTACAAAGGCAAACGATACTGACCATGTGCCACCTACCAAGGGCCATTAGAGTCCATTGTTTTTTTTTAAATATAGCTTTTCCAATATCATAAAATGTGGGGATTTTTTTTATGAGCATTTTCTAGCAAGCACTTTTTTGGAATCAGGCGAGCGAATTCCAAAAGATTCCCCGCATCCATCAAGAGAGAGAGGGGGCAAAGAGAGTTAGGGTGAGAGTCATGACATAATTATTTGAGAGGGAGAGAGTGAGAGAGAGCAAGAGGAAGTGAAAGAGAAAAACATAACATTATATCCTCTAGATCGAGGTTATTTCTTCAAAGTGAAAATAAAACCAAGTTCATTCACATACAACTTCCAAATACAACTCTTCAGTCAAAATTGTTATACACCATCATCTTTACTTATATGGGCCTCGCTTGTCCTTCGAGGTGAAGGCACAAAGTATAAGCGAACGGCGTTCATTCCCTTTCACACTTCCTCGAGCAAGAGAGGTTCAGACACATCATCAATAAAACCATGGGCTCCCCATATCACAATTAAGCCGATAACTTTGGTCTTCACTTGAGAAATATCATCATCACTACCATGAAGTGGTAAGGATGCGAGAACTTTCCATGCTTCTGCAACCATCTATGGTCTTTTTCTTGACCTCCACATTGGGTGGCCTCCCTCGAGATACGTGTAGGAATAATGCTAATATTTGATGAGGCCATCACAAACAGTATGAAGGAGGGTTGTGGGTGGTGTACTCTACTAACAAGGCTTAGCTAAATGGTGATTAACAAAGTGCTATGGTATAGTAGTGGGAGACGTGTACTCTACTATTGCAACAAACAAAATAAAAACACATAATAAAGGCATCATTCCTCAAATTTCTATGCCACAATAATAAAGGTATCTTTTTGTACTTTTTGGTATAAGAGCAAGTATGTATTGTATTTTTTGTACATGCAATTTCAGATAAGGGTTTGTGTGCTTCGTGGCCCACCTTTCCTCTCTCTCCTCTCTCTAACTCGTTGTTCTCCTCTCATTTCTCTAAGATTTCTAACTGTTTAATGCTTGTAACGCAAACACCATTAAATCAATAGAATACCATGTTATGCAATACCATACCTACTTGAAAATACACAATCCATAGCGAGAGGGGGGAGAGAGGGGGGGGAGAAAGATATTGCATGATTAAACCCTCTACAATGAGGTTGCTTCCACTAACGTTACAAAAGTCCCAAAATATTACAGGATGTAAAATTTCATGCATTTAATGGTCTAAATTAGGGTAGGTTCTCCTACGAGAGACAAGGCATTGTAGAGCTCCAAGTCTGATAGGATAGGTTGGTGGATGAACATATTCTTATTCTGGCTCAAGACAAGAACACACAAATAAATGTAGTACAAGTGCTTGCATCCAAGATATGTCTTCTTTTTGGATTCTCTATCTGCAGAATCTTCACAGGTGCAACACGACTCGTCTCACATGCACATTATATTTTTCAACATGTGCATCATCCCCGTGTGATTCATCTGTGAGGAGGATAGTTCCCATAGCAACTAGCCATATCTTGGGTGGTGGATTGGGTTTTAGGTCTATGTTGGTGTCCATAATATAGCAGTGAAGAACGTGATCAGGGCAAAACCACATCCATTTTCTAGTGAGACGATTAGGGTGCTTACAATAACCCCTTCAAATGATGGTGCAAACACACCCTTAGCAGATCCTCCTATGTGTTGCCCATGCATGTGACCTTGTTGTCAATGCATATCCTTCAAATTTCCCATGTTGTTTCATTCGCCTGTGACTTCCACTGTTCTTTTTTTAGGAGTACTAGTTGTATCATGCTCCTTAAAAATGATCTTTTGTGGCCTCTAGCATACTTGCAATCTCGTACATGCACGTTTACTCTTCTGTGGCCTCTAGCATACTTGCAATCTCGTACATGCGCGTTTACTCTGAACGATGCGTGGTCTCATCATCAATATTAATGAACACAATGGCTAGTCTCTTGTGACATGCACTTTCTTTGTCACTCACCAGTAAGGGGGGTAGGTGCCTTATATATGGGTGTTCCTTCAGTTCCTTCATTAACTGTTCGGACCACTTGGGCTAGGCTTATAGACAACCATTCTTTTAGTTTCTTCCTCTCCCTATATGCTTGCCTTAAGAGTAAGATATTGCCTTAGTGCTTTGTAAAATTGCATTTGCTATATCAGTAGTACATGCATTATAAAGAGAAATCTTGCATCTGTATCCTTCCCCTGCAAGCTAACTCCCATGCTTGCCTTCTGCTAGGTTCTTGGGGTATTTGGACCATCATTACTTCTCTCTATTGTTGTTATGGTGGCTGAACCCCAGTGTGCTATGTGCACCTCCCACCAGATCAACCAAGAGTCCGTTGTTGAAATATTCCTATCCATCACATGACCGTTGCACCACCATTGATGTATCAATGGAGTATCTACTGATGCAGCTTCATTTTGGTAGGATCCATGTGCCACTTCTCACACTTTTCTTTATTCTCACCTTGAGACGTGGCACACACATACTTTGTTGTGTGGGCAACCATGCTCTGTTCCCAATGAAATAGATAGGACATCTCCCTATCTGTTAAGACATTATTTTTCCCACCAATGAACACATGTCGAGCTGTATTCCAATTAGGCTGAGACTCATCTGCCCATAAAAACCAAAGAAATCTACCCTTTCATAACCATGGTTTTCTATCACCTCATTAATGCACTCCCAAAACAGATGTTGGGCCTCCATATCCTTTTCTTTCATTTCACATATCGCAATTGTTAGAAGATCCTACATGCTACGTGAAAACTCAAGTCATTTACAATGTAACACACTTTACCACCTCTGACTACATTTATATTAAAATTTGTAATATGCTACCTTGGATCATACACATGATAAGCCATGGTCACCCAATTTGATGTTCATCGGGTGTGGTCGAACTATATCCATGCATGTCGTAGGTCCCCAGAGCCGATCCACCGCATTCGATTCACCAAATCCAACCAAGAAGCGGCTCCAATGGTGGACATCTTAAACACAATGCACTTCTCACATGTGGACCCTTGTCTCGAGAACCTGCTTCCGTGGAAAAATTCATAAGTGCACTCTCATTTTAGCTTCAGAAGTGCATCCAAGCCAAAGCTCTCCTTTGAAGGCCCGTGTCAAGCTGTAGTTATTGACCTCTAAAACCTAATAATCAATATCTTCAAGTTTCACACTTCACTTATCTAGATTTTTATAACTCATTAAAAAAAAGCTGTTCAACCAATTTAATTTACCCGCTGTCTTCCACTAGTGGTCCCATCTCCTCTGCATTGTTGATGAACTCTTGTTTCCCCAATGAAATGTGAGGAACCACCTTCTTGCACTAGTGCTACCATCACGATTTCTTTTGCCAAACACACATTTGTACCTTTCTTGCTGCCCGATAGTGCAATCTACTCCTATCACCCTAGACACCATTTGCTTTGTCGTATCAATTAGTGCCTCTCTAGTGGGTCAGTGCCTTTAGCATGCTTCCAGTAAAATGTGATGTGTTTGAGACCATACGGTAATAGATTTTCTGACACACTCCATGGAAGGCAATGTTGGAGGTTTGTGGTTTGACCACCAGTGGGGATCGTACTTATGCTCCATGAAGTCCATTCATATACACGTGATCCCATGGTTGGTGGGAACTCAAATGTAATATCACCATTATATTGCCTAGGAATCTCAAGACCTTGATAACCTCTTTGACATTCAACAAAATCTTTGTTAATGTGTTTCCCTTCTTCATGCTCCAAAGGTATTCCAAGATGCTCTTACCATCTCCGCTTGCAATAGTGGATGAGGTTGATGCACCGGTTTTGTTGTTATCTTGTAAGGGGCTGCATAAATCTATCACATTTGATTGAGTTGTAAATCCTTTGGGCAGGCTATCTAAGATGGCTATTGGTTGTGGGTTTGAGTTTAACGAAGCACCAACTATTGTTGAGTAATTGGCTAAAAGAGAGGTTCTCAAGTATATAGAACTCCTCCCCCTAATGATTAGAGGTAGGCTCACGCAACTCTTAGGACCCAATATTACTATTTCTTGCAATCTATTGAATGACATGGGGGTTACTTTTTCTTGTAAGAACTTTGCACTCACAAGAACTCGACCATTGGTGAAACATATATTCTTCTTAGAAGATGGAAAGGAGATTGTGCAGCTCATTGTAAAGAGGAACAAAAAGAAGTATACAAGAACAAAATAGAATGTCACAACAGGTACCAAGTACACACAAAATAAATGGTGATTTAACACCTTTAAATAATGTGGCTATTTTTTATTTGACCATTTTAATGTAATAATTATTTTTGAAACAATATTAATATTAAAAAATTAATGGATATATATATATATATTGTGTACACTTTGACAATATTGAAGAATCAAACTATAATCACAAAGAGAAGCCTAGTGCAAATCTCGAGATGATAAACATGCATGATTTTACCTACGAGAGATAATAAATGTGCTTACGTGGCATCATATGATGATCATATAGTACCTTCTAGATCTGTTTCTAGTATCGAAGAAGATAAAGAAGTTGAACTTGAGGTGTATGATGCATACTGCTCAATCTTCTAATAAGTAATCACTTGGCTCAAAAAGATGCCAACATATGGGGTATCCTACAAAGTGATTCCATTTAGGATCAAATTGGAAAAATACATGCATGAAAAGGAAGTGAGGTGGTTACAAGTTCATCCCCAAGTAATTTAGAAAAAAATAAAATAAAAAATAAAATTTACCTTAGGTGTCAAAGTTTAGTGATGCGGATCGTGCATGGTCTGAGAAAGCTCTTAGGCATCGAGAGCCTAACAGATCGAGGTGGTTGAAGCTTCCCATGGTACTGTGACACGAAGTTAGGGTTTGGACTTCGTTCACTTCTTAGAATTAACACACACTTGTATGAAACCTTACAGCCTCCTCACCTCCCTTTCTCTCTCTAGGTTAAGATAAAGATATACACATCAAAGGTGAGATCATAATTCATGGAAGGAAAGATGAAAGGCTCCAGAGAAGCAAGAATTTCTGCTAGTCTTGCAGCTCCAAACAAGAGGGCGATTCTTTGTTGGAAGAAAATCTTCCGACTCAGGATTATGAGAACGGAAACATACGGGGAATATTGGTAAGGTTCATCCGTTCGAATTGGGCGATTTGGTCGGAACATATTAAAGCAAATGAATATAGCAATCACTTACAATAGGATAAGACACATGGGATTGGCCTTTTGATAAGAGATTAAGAGGAATTAATTATTATTAAGAAGAAAGAATGGCCAAAAGTCTATAAAAATAGAGATACATAGAGAATTGCAGTTTTAAATCTATATGTACTATGCAAAAGAGGATTACATAAGTGAGTAGAGCTTGAAGAGAGCTTCGCGCCTATATAAAAACTTTCAAAAATGGGTAACCGAGCGAAAAGTTATGAACATTTTACTACAAGACTATAAAACTGCCAAAATTTGCCTAAAAATTAGCAAATTTGGGAGAAATTCTGATCATAAATGAAGTAAGGGATTAAGAAATTAGTTATATGAGTGGAAAGAGCATATAAAGAGCTTCCTATCCATATGATCAATTTTAGAAACCAATACCCGAGTGAGGAGTAATTACCGGTTGAAATTTGGGTATTGGACCACAAAAACTGCACTTCTCTCTCTTTGCATGAAACCTCAATTTTCACATAGCCTCTTGCCTTTCATCTCCTTCATGATTCAAGCTAGAGGGTAAGGGTTAACATTGCTCAGCGGACAATCGTAAAGATTTACCTATGGTCCCCAAAGTCTTTTCACATGCTCATTATTGCTAAAACCATTGGTACCTCCAAAGGAGAGCAGCAATAAGGCAAGGGCTACCTTGAGAAGTCACAGGCCCGCCAATATAATAACTCCTTATCCCACTTATCATGAATCATCAAAGAGGTCCAAAATTGGGTTAAGCATGAGGAGCTAATGGTAAATGAGACATTCACATGTAAAGAGAGTGTTTGAATAAGGGTTTGAAGATAAGAGAATGGCAATGACACAAAATGCTCAATTGAGGAGGCTCATTCCCTTAATTTGAAAGGGAGAGGAGGGCTCCTTTTATAGGTGGAGAATCACCCTCTCTTCCATTGTTACAAATTACAACATAAAAATCTTCAACCCTTCAGTGACATAAGGGTAGATGTCACCATCAATTGTCCTCTTAGGCTAAGTCTTCTATTGATTATTAAATTGAAGACTTTTTTACTTTGAAAGTGTGATGAGATAATAGCCAAGTCTAAGTGGCATGTAGGTGGAGATCCCACTTACACATGGTGGAATTCTCCTCTTCCATGTAGGCATTCTAGAAGAATCTTTCCCAATTATGCACCTACACACACTCCTCCACATGTCTTCCACACTCCCCAACTTGTAGCTTTATGGTGAATACCATATTAATAATATAATAAAAATCCATGTGAGCATGAAGGCCCACTTTTATTTTCCACATCACTAGCCTATCTACCATACCAAAGTATTTATCAAGCATACTTGTGGAATTTACAATGTGTGCATCCTAAATCAAGTAAAACCATTATATTTGAAGATAGAATGTTGTTATCAAGGTAGCCGCCAAGCCGCCGCATCACCACGCCGTTATTCCATTGTGGGCGCCGCAATCTTCTTGGACAAGCTTCCACCTTATTACCATTGAGAAACCATCAAAATATGCACAAAATTGAAAATGAAAGATATCAATTTTTCATGTCACATCTTTTCTCCCCAGCAGATCCTCCATGCTTGTCTTGGGGGTCTGCTGGCCATGGTGCTCGAGGATAAAATATCTTTAGCCGGTACTCATTGGCACGTCCGGGAACCTCCTGGCCACTTGCATTCTCTAGAAGATAGGTGTTATTTTTGAACTTTTGCTTTATCCTCCTGAAGGGGCCTTCCCATTGTCGAAGAAGCTTCTTATCTAGCCGTTTCTCCACACGGCCATCATACCTCATGATGACTAAGCTTCCTTGCTTGAGTTCTGGCTTCTTCTTCTTCAAAGCTTCTTTTAACTCCATTGCCCTTTTATACAATTCTTGGAGATTAGGACTCCTTGCCTTATATTCTCCTTTCATTTGTCGGATGACCAATTGTGAATCCCCTTTAAACTTTACCTCTTTAATTTCATCTTTTATGCAATCTTCTAATCCCCAAATTAATGCATTGTACTCAGCCACATTATTTGATATAGCCTTTGGAAATTCTCTACCCTTGGCCCATACCTCTTTTCCTTTTGGATCAAATAAAACTATCCCCCCAGTCCACATTGCCTGGAAGGGCTAAAGGCTCCATTAAAATGCATAGTGAAAGCAGTTGGTGGTGTCTCCAAATCTTCATATACTTCTTCCTTTGTTCCTGTTCCTTCTTCCTCTTCCTTCCTTGTAAGCAAATCTACAAGAGAGGCCCTAGTGGTGTTTTATGTAATAAAAGTGAAAGAGAATTCTTGAAGCTTGCAAATCCACTTTGCAAACTTCCCTCCTGCAGGATTGGGTTTGCAGACCAAGAATTGTAAAAAAGGTTGAGATGTGAGGAAGAAAAAACGGCGAGGTAGCAAGTATGACCTGAACTTCTTTAACTGCAAAAACAAGAGACAAACCACCTTTCTCCATTTCACCATACCTCTCCTCGGCATCAGTGAGTTGTCGGCTTGCATAATACACTGGTTGCATACACCCTTGCTCTCCCTTTTGCAAGAGTATAGCACCTACTGAATGTGATGAGAAACTTGGGTTCACATAAAAGTCCTCCCCCCACCTAGGAGGCTGCATAATTAGACACTGACTCATGCATTCCTTGAGCAAACAAAAAGATTGAATTTGATCGGGCCCCCATTGGAAAGAAACATTCTTCTTTGTTAACAGATTTATAGGATACATCTTCTCAGAGAACATATCAATAAAGCGTTGGTAATACTTTGTTTTACCCAAAATCCTCCTTACCTCCCTTACATTGGTAGGTGGTGGGAGGGCCACAATTGCCTGCACCTTCTCAGGATCCATCTCTATGCCTTCTTCTGAGATAACATGTCCCAAGAGAACCACCTTCCTTCGTGCCAAGTGGCATTTTCTAGGATTAAGACACCTTTTGCATCATCAATACTTTGCAAGGCCAACCTCAACTTTTCCAAGTGATCCATGCGGCTTGAATAAATGCAAAAATCATCCAGAAAGACCCTTATAAACTTTCCCAAGTAAGGTGCAAATACTTGACTCATGAAGCGTTGAAAAGTTGCTAGTGCATTGACTACGTTAGAGTAAAAGTTATCCTGGAGGAATCGCCCGTGCTTTCCGGGTAAAACCCTATAGGCATATACTCCCCAAGGGGTGATAAATGAGGTTTTCCTTTGATCTTCTTCACAAATCCGGATTTGAAAGTATCCAGAGTATCCATCACACACTGAATACAACTCATGACCTGTAACTTGATCCAAAATCTCATCCTGAAAGGGTAGAGGATAATAATCCCTCTTTGTGCATGCATTCAGAGGGCGGAAGTCCACACACACACGTCATTTTCCACCCTTTTTGGGATTGACTACAACTAGGGAAATCCACTCTGAATTCTCTACTGGAAAAATAAATCCAGCTTCAAGCAAATTAGTTACCTCCTTCTTAAGCACCTCTGCTTGCACTACTTCCAAACGCCTTAGCCACTATCCCACTGGCTTACTTTGGGGCTTGAGATCAATCTTGTGCTCTACTAGGCTAACTTGGCGTACTTGTGAGTAGCTGTTTGTAAAAAGGTTAGGAAATCCATCCAACATTTTTAAGTAATTCTCCCTTTCAGTACCTGCTCTAACTCATCAAGAAGAAGTTCATTTTGTTGGTGAAGACTAGTGAGGTCCACATCTCCTTTCTTGCACATGGTTGAAGAAGATTCCCCTTCCAAGACTCCATTGTCTTCAGCATCCCCTCGATCCCTTCCCAGGGAAAGACCAAATGCAACTCCCTTCACCTCCCCTTCTAAGATGGAATCCTCGAAGCTACCACTTGTCTCCTCTTCATCGGATGACTCTGACTCTGAACTTTCGGAAGTTGAAGGTTCACCTCTTACCACTTTCTTGCGAGACGACTCTTGATGTTGTAGTGGACCTTCTTATTCTCACCTTGTAGAATAATTCTCACCTGTCTCCCACTTTTGAATTGCCTTCACTTGGCGAAGCCATGGCCTACCCAATATCAATGGGTAAGCCCTAGCATCAGGCTTTGTAGGAAGACCTGAAAAGTTGTAGGCACATAAATACCACATACATCCACTCCCAAATTCCTGACAATTCCTAAGATTTTCACCCTAGTATTATCAGCAAGTTTGATGCGATAGGGAGAGTTGGTAGAAGACAACTTTAAATCAGCATCTTTCATTGTTTTTTCACTCATGACATTGATTGACGCACCTCCATCAATGTATGCATTAGAAATTGTTTGCCCCTCAATGATGACATCAATCACAGGCACATCATCTCCTACATCAATATCCACCTTTTGAGCCATAGGAGTCCCATTATCCCTCTTCTTCTTTTTCTTATGAGTCCAAGTTAATCTATCTTGGGACCTAATTTATTTGAATCTATTACACACACATCATCATGGGGTGTAATTAGACACCATCCACCTTAGCTTAGTGTAGTAATTCATCATTAAAATCATGTGATTAGCTTAATATACTTGCATTAGTGAAGGTACATGGATTTCAACATTACCCGTGCTAGTCACTCTCTCCATTCGTCGTGGTTATATAATTTGCAATCCACTTATATGTTATGTTGTTCCAGGAATCTTACAATATTGCAATAATTCATGAGATCACTGACTAGGTTCAGAGCCATGGACGCATATGCTAGGTTCAGAGCCATGGACGCATATGCTAGCCTTGGAGGCATGTGCCATGCGTGGGCTGATTTTTCGACAAATCTTACTCTCTCCAAGACCGAGGATGTGGTTCCTAGATGGAATGTATTTAGGGAGATGCTTGTGGAGTCATCCTTAGTACTCGTTGTAGAGTTTCTACATGCCAATGGCACTATGGTTTGTTCTCTACACATGGAGCACTTGGGGATTGCTATGCAAGAGGCAGAGACTTGCAACTTTACATTGCACAAGACTTTGTTCTTGCGCTTCCCACAATACATGTATCTCATGTCAAAAGATGGATGAGAAGAGGTGAGTGAAAGAGTGGTTTTTTTAAAAGTGAACAACCATGATTTCCCTAATGTACTTACAAGTGTGTGCACATAGTTCATTGGTTTGGTCATCGCCATCTTTACGCACCCTTATCATCAGAGTATGCCCAGTCAACCGAAGTATGATAGGTGAGTGAAAGAGTGGTTTTTTTAAAAGTGAACAACCATGATTTTCCTAATGTACTTACAAGTGTGTGCACATAGTTCATTGGTTTGGTCATCGCCATCTTTACGCACCCTTATCATCAGAGTATGCCCAGTCAACCGAAGTATGATAGGCGGGGAGGTGAGGTAGCTGCTGCTTTGCACATCTTCCAAGATTCGAGGTGGATGACAATATCTTCCTAGAGCCTAAACCGCAAGATGGAACCCAGCCATACAAGTTGGATACGGATGGAAATCCTATCCAATATGTTGCTGAGCATAGTGAGGCTTTTTCAAGGTAAGTAGAGTACTCACTTCATTACAATTCATTTCGAGTAGTGTAATCATTATATATTCATCATCTGATTTATTGTTGTTCGTCCATTAATATAAAAAGATACAGGGAGGAAGAGAGCTTGAGCTCTTGTGCAAGAACCAGGGATCCATCGGGCGGCCCGATGTACCCACATCTGCACATGGAATTATCGGCATGCCGAGTTACCCATATCAACATAGATACTCAAACGTCTCAATGAGTCACATACGTTCATCCAAACCATTAGGTGGACTGTATAAATCACCTAAAGTACAAAAGTAGAGAAAGAAATGCCAACAAAGGAAGAATCCAAATTTCCTTATTCCGAATACAACAAGATAAACTTGTTGAACTCTAAAGAAAGAGATTTCAACAAGTGAAAATGCCGACGAGATTACACTCATCATTACATGCAGGCTATAGATAAAAGAAGTTTATCTAGAGAATGCCCACATAACAACTTTAAACACACATGTGTTTCACTTGCTTACTTTTTGGAGTTTTACTTGAACGACACCACGTTCATATACTATGGATTGATGAGTTAGCCACCAATTTTAATGCTTCTTTTGGCATGATTAATGTCCATCAAATGGTATGCATTGATTTTTATGATCAACTATGGTTTTCATGGATTTGAGGAGCTTCTATGCTTTTATCCATGGTTTTATAAGGATCTTTTGATCTTTTGGATAATATCATGTGCTTTGAAGGTAGCATTTGCCTTCTTTTTTTTGCACTTAATTTTGTAGTATATTGCTTATACTCTTGTACATATTCCAACTTGGATACCTAGTTGCTTATGTATCTAGGTGAGTTATTTTTCTATCCTAGCTTAATTGTGTTTATTGGGCAGTTTTCATTAGAGAGGTGCCAATAATTCAAAATTCTTTTCTAATGATGTACTCGAAAAGAGTTATTTCTTTATATGGTCTCAGGTATGTAAAGACAGGTTTTAGTATGTGAATGTCTGGAATAAGGCCATCTTATTCCTTTTATAAAGAATTTTATTCATATTTCTTAGATGGTATACTAGGGAGTTTCAAATTAATAAGGTATGTATGGGTGGTATCATGGTGGTATGGGACGTTAGCGATCCCATATATTATCTTATGGGATAATTTGGACTCAAGATTGTTACTTTGCTAACATTACTTAGCATGTTGACCTAGACACACGTGATCTAGGCAGAACCTGACGAGTCCAAATAAAACTTGGAAAACATCTAATAAAATCCACTAAAACAAACAGATCAACTAACCCATGATAGAATTTATCTTAAGCTTAAGAAATTAAGCATAAACCACACTTAAACGAGTGCAAAATAAATTATCATGGACAAGTGTCAAAGGTGAGACACACTTTGAACACAGATTATAGCCGTCATTGGAAAAATTAAGGAACATGTCCAAAAAGAATGGCTAAACAATGGTAAAAAATCATGAAACTAGTGTTTAGAATTAATCCAAACAAAAGTAACTACTAATACGAGGTACAATCATATTAATAATAAATAAATAACCCGCATCTATCTAATGTCAGCACGAGAAAACGTGCTTCAACATTAAATAACCCTCGCCTTTGTCTAATTTTTCACTAATTTTCATGAATTTTTTAAAATTTTTAATTTACCCCAAACGCATTTAAATACGAATGGTAAAAAAAATCGGAATCCCAATAGTTTCGGGAAAATGAAAAGACAAAAAAAATCGGAATGTGAAAGGTCAAAAGTTTCTGAAATCTGAAAGGTTAAAAGATTTTCGGAATTCAGAAAGCCAATAGGTTTCTCGGGAATGCGGAAAGCCAAGAGATTCTAAAGAAAATTTTCGAAAAATTCTAGAGTTTTTTTTTCTCAATTCTCATATTTTGTCATCTTTTTCAGGCTTTTCCAAACTTTTTTGAATAAGCTTTTTTTTAAACTATTTCACGGGGGGTGGTGTTTTTTCACTGGCCGCCTGTAGCGAACCCCCCCCCTTGGCGGCGCATTACAAGACTCTGAGAGAGTCTCTTCTCTTTCCACTCTCTCCTCTCTCCATCTTCTTCCATCTAACCTTCTCTCTCCACCCCCTCCTTCTCTGTAATCAAAGAGGAGGATTAACAATTTAATTAATCTATTTTGATTAAACATAATTAAAAGTT
The DNA here is from genome assembly GCF_041138505.1 of Cibotium barometz. NCBI lineage: Eukaryota > Viridiplantae > Streptophyta > Polypodiopsida > Cyatheales > Cibotiaceae > Cibotium > Cibotium barometz. Next base: position 15,357,476 of record NC_141089.1, on the reverse strand, counting down.
AATTATGATTAAAAATTAATCGAATTATGCCAACTAAAAGGGGTTCACACGGGCGGGAGGAAAATAGAAGAGAAATTCAGATCTGAGAGGCAAAGAGGGTCCCACACACACGGGAGAGCATTTCATGCATCAACATACTGTCCCTGCTACATTTCAGCAGAAAATCGACAGAAAATGGATAGAATATCCGCGGAAAACCCGTAAAAATGCATAAAAAATACATTTTAACCATAAAAATGCTCAAAATATTTTTTTAAAATTAGAAAAAAATTCCTAAAAATCGTAGAAATTCAGGGAATCCATTCTACCAAAAATATACTCACCAAAATATGCAGTATTTTGGTAAAAATTTCCATTAATGCTTATTTTAAACCACCAAAAATAGAAAAAAAAGCATTAAACTCACAGAATTTCCCCGCAACATCGATTCGTCCATTGAATAGTAGTAACACGCGTTCCAACCGCCATATCGACGATCCACATGCAAATTATCAACACAAATCAATAAAATAATATTTTTATTTAGTAAATATTAGAATTTACTTCCAAAAATGCTAAAATTTTATAATAAGAAAGAAAAACTAACAACAATTAAATAAAGATTGCTTTGATACCACTGTTAAAACCCTAAGATCTCTCTAGATAATTGTTATGCATAAACATGCATAAATCAGGCATAAACGCATCCAGCTGACCACCCCCGAGCCCAAGGGATGCACACATGAATTATAATGAAGTACATCATACCTTTACCTTGATGTCCCATACCATCAAGAGGTATAACTCTAATACAGTAGCATGTAGCTATAGTGTGAAATGGTAGGTGAGTAGTTATGATCCTCTACACAAGAGAGCATAACATAACCTAACCTCAAGATAACATCAAGAGACCATAGCCTAAGCCTCCCTTGAGTGTGCCCCATGCCCCTATTATATAGGAGGGCCCTCAAGTGACTCTTGACTCTCCATCTCCTATGTGTTACCCTTGGATACCTAACTTTAAGCTTAACCCTTAAGGTTAGTCCTAACCCATGCTCCACTAGAGCTTGTTCCCATGCTCCCATGCTCACAAGCCTAATGTGGGTCCTCCTAGAATATGCACACATAATGTGCATATAACAATCTCACACCATCCAAATGTGGCTTCCGAGATACCTGCATAAACTAACTCTACAATCCAACTATTAGTTCAAATCTGGCCTGGTGATCGTGTAAATCAAATTGCCCCTATCTTCTTGTACATAGTGGGGTTCTCCAAAATCTGACCTGCAACTACACTCAGCTTGCCACTTGAATCTAATGGCATAGAAATTGGCTTACAACTAGCCATACAATATTTGGATAGCATGTCCAATGCATACTGCCTCTAATGACAGCCATATGCCCTTGGTCGTCCTAATAACCTCAATGCCAAGGAAGTACCTCAACTCACCCAAATCTTTCATGTCAAATTTATGCTTGAGGAGACATTTCACACTCTCAAATTCCTCTCCATTATCACCTCCAACAATCAAGTCATCTACATAGATTGTTTTGACCTCAAGGCCCCTATCACTGTTCCGCACATAGAGTGAATGATCAACATCTGCCACACATGAAAGCCAATGGTGATAAGATATTGTACTATTTTATCATGCCATGCTCTTGGTGCCTATTTTAAGCCATATAAAGCTTTACGCAACTTGCATAGAAAATTAGGATGACCCACATCTTCATAACCTGATATGGGGCTGATCCATATACACTTCTTCTTGCAAATCACCATACAAGAATGCATTATTAACGTCTATTTGCTATAAAACCCATCCGTTTGATACAGCCAACACAATAACACCTCTCACAGTTGCCATCTTGGCAATGGGGATGAATGTGTCCTCATAATCAATGCCATTGGTTTGAGCATAACCTTTGGCAACTAATCTTGCTTTATACCTGCTAATACTTCCATCTGAGTTGTGCTTTATTTTGTACACCCACTTTCATCCAATAGCCTTCTTGTCCTCCTCAGGAAATGGCACCAATTCCCAAGTCTCATTTGCATCGAATGCAGCCATTTCTTCATCCATGGCTTTCTCCAAATCTAAATTCCAAACAACTTCTTCAAACATGTGGGTTCAACATCTTGCACAACTTTAGCCATATATGCATAATGATGTGCGCCATAACCTCATATGTCATTCTATGAATAGGTTTTTTGAATCTCTCTAACCTGCATTGTGCATGATCACTACCTGGTATTTTTACAATTTCTATTGCTTTTCTTACACCATGTGTTCTAATAGCTGGAATCCTAAGCTCATCATCAAGGCTCTGCTCCAAGCCACTAGACTCTCCATCAACATAAGAATGCCTTATAGAAATATCAGGCATACCAAGAGGCTCACCAACCTTCTCCTTGTCTTTCCTTGATGTACCAACTACACTCTCAAGACTGGTATTTTGACGCAGCCTGCCACTCCATGGTGGTCTGTCAACAGACCCAACACAAGAAGACACTCCAGGTTCACTTAATGACTATGATTGCTGACTTGCATTCTGTGCAATCACATTTCTAGTTACATCAACCCCAACAACATCTTTTTCAGCAACATACCAACTACTAATTTCATTAAACACAACATCTTTGCTTACCTTATACTCACATGTAGTAGGGTTATAGCATCTATATCCCTTTTGCTCAAGAGAATATCCAATAAACACACATTTTTCTACCTTTGGATCCAGCTTCGTACACAACTCATCTGGCACATGCACATAAGCTATGCATCCAAAAAATTTCAAGTGAGACAAATCAGGTTTCTTGCCACTGACCTTCTCCTTTGGTGTCACATCATGTATGGCTGCGGCGGTAGGAGCCCTGTCCAAAAGAAGCATACTCAGGTAGAAAACCAAGCATATCTCATTTAAAAGTATTTGGTTACATTGCTTACATGCATATCCCCAGATGAAAAGAGAAGAAAATTAGATGCAAAGTCTGAAAGATGTATATTCATTTGAAAGTATTTGGTTACATTGCTTACATGCATATCCCCAGATGAAAAGAGAAGAAAATTAGATGGAAAGTCTGAAAGATGTATATTCATTTGATATGACTCACATTCCAAAGGTCATATGTTGTATAATCTTGATTCCGATTAGCTATGTGTGTCAAAAGATATTATTTTTGATGAGCATGACGGGTAATTGAAAGCACTCCTAAACACATACCATGAAGCACTCCTAAGCACATACCATGAAGACACAAGTGAAGGTCAAAGTAATGTTTCGAAAATTTCCAGCCAAGAAGATTCCCCATGAAGTCATTAGTAACTTCTTAAAGTTCCACTTCAACAAGGTTAAGATATAGAGAAACAGTTAGCCCCTATACATGAAGATGAAGAAACCTCAACCACAGCACAAAGGAGATCTACAAGGGAAAATATCACATCTCAAAGGTTGACTTACACATCAAAGTTTGTAGCTATCCACATAAGCTTCATGGCTAAGTGAAATCCTATAATTGAACCTTAGAGATCTGAAGAAGCATGTATAAAGCAAGAATGGATTTCAGCAATGGTTGAATAACGCAATGCTCTCATGAGCAATGAATTTTAGCAATGGTTAAAAGAACATAATGCTCTCATGAGCAATGGATTTCAGCAATATATGAAGAACATAATTCTCTCATGAGCAAGAATGGATTTCAGCAATGGATGAAGAACATAATTCTTTCATGAGCAATGGATTTCAATGATTGATGAAGAATATAATGCTTTCATGAGCAATGCTACTTGCGGGCTTGTAGACATACCAAAAGCAAGAAAGTAATAGGATGCAAGTGGGTCTATAGGGTAAAGTGCAATTCATATGGTTCTATTGATAGGTATAAAGTTGAGTTATGTGCTAAAGGATTTGCTCAAAGGTATGGAGAAGACTATAATGAAACATTTTCCCCTATTACAAAGATGATAACTATTAGATTGGTCATGGCATTAGCAACACAATATGAATGGCCACTTCATCAAATGGATGTCAAGAATGCATTCCCCAATGCAGATTTATAAGAAGCAGTTTACATGCAACAACTCTCCGATTATGTTATTGTCACTTATCCACAAAGTATGCAAGCTAAAAAGTCATTATATGGGCTGAAGAAAGCCCCAATGACATGATACAACAAGATTAATGGGTTTAATAATAGTGTTGCAAATCCTACTCTCTACCTCAAACATGGAGGTAATGATATCACTGTCTTCATCTTATGTGTTAACAATATTTTTCTCATAGTAGGTAGCAACATGGAAATCTTGAAAGTAGTCATCAACACACTTTTGGATTAGGAGTATGAGATGAAGGGTCTTGGAGAACTCCATAATTCCTTGGGATTTAAGTCTTTAGGGATGTAGACAAGATCATCCTCTCACAACAAAAGTATGCTCAGGATGTCTTGAAGAGATTCAACATGGATTCATATACAAACCTTCTACACCACTCCTATGGAAGCAAACTTAAAGCTTGAGAAAGATGATGGCTAACACCAAGTTGATACATCTTCACAAAACCCCTTAGCCGCATTGACAAATTAAGTATGCTAAAAAAGAAGCTTGGTGTTGAGCAAGTACACTACTGCAGGACAAAGAGGTTTCAAGTTTGGAAGAGATCAAGGTAACAATAGCCATGAGGACTCCACATATAGGGGGAGTGACCAAAGGAACACTAAAAGAGGCCAAGGTGGAAGACAATCCTCAAATCAAAGAGACCATAGTGGTGGAAGAGGACAAAAAACAAAGATGCTTACAAATATTCTGGCAAGATAGGACATTGGACTCGAGATTTCTATTCAAAGAAAAGAGACATTAGGAAATGGAACTTTGAGGCATCTTAATTTCTCCTTGATTAAGGAAATAATAGGGGCTCATGTGATCCAATCTTCTCCTCACAAAATCTTGCACAAAATACGCAACCATTGTTACTGCTTCAGCTAATGAAGAAGGCTTTGCATACACTCATCAAACTGGAGTTTGCACTTATGGTGGAGGGCTCACTCATCTTTTCAAAAGGAAGAAGCCACCATAGCTTGTATTAGCAAAATATAATTGCCATTAACAAGTGATTAGTTTTTCCCATTTTCACTTATATACATGGCTACCCCTTTCACATTACACTTACAAGTGTCCACAAGCATGTCTACCCTATTCCCTCTCTCTTGACCCTTTTATATATACTTATTCTTAGCCTTGGGCCTAAATAGACATGAGACTTTTCCACTTTGTTACAAACCATCCCCACCCATTAGGTTATCCTTGAAACTATGGATGTATGTGTAAACTCACATGAATGGAGAATATTAGTAAAGGCTCATGTCAAGTATCAAGCCCGCTTTATGTGTTGGAGACAAAATGACATATGTATGGATGTAAACTTCACCTTATGTCCTCAAAACATATCCAGGCGCATGTATCATGATACTATATAAGTATCATAAAACTTTCATATACTATGCATTCATCTCAAGTGAATACAGGGTTGTCCCCAAAGTGCATTTACAAGAAATTCCAACAAGCTGCAAAATTGGGGATCATTTGTCCAAATGGTTACTGTCAACTATCATCAACACAAATACTTGGAGGCATTGATAAGATAGATCGAGTTGTGGACATACCTCTTGAATTTTGTTTGGGTAAAGATCTTGATTCTTGTGACATCTATGCCCGTTCCATGGAAATTGTCACATTTGAAGACATGGGCGTGAATAACTTGGGGGGGGGGTAAAGACAATTTTCTTTGACAAGCTTGTACATGCATCCAAATCTATTCGATGACAACAATGGATATAAACTTTTTGATTCAAGTTACTATCAAATTTAAATCTTACACATGTGAAATCATTATGGGTGCTTAGCACAAGGAGCATTTAACATAAATGATTACAACTTGATTTGTAAAAAGGCTTTTATCTCATTCTTTTATCAATAATACCTCTCTCTCTCTCTCTCTCTCTCTCTCTCTCTCTCTCTCTCTCTCTCTCTCTCTCTCTCTCTCTCTCTCTCTCTCTCTCTCTCTCTCTCTCTCCCCTTGTGTGTGTATGGGAATGCTGTTCAGTCTAAGCATGAAACATTAAAGCATTAATGTATTTTACTGACTATTTTTCATGGGTCATGTATAACAACAAAGTAGTTCATGTAAAAGGTCCTTTCTATATCCATCATAACTTGATGATGTAAGTCTTAGCTTAAAAAATACTTTCTTGGTGGCATAGCCCATCAAGCCATTATCAATTGTTCACTTCAAACTAATGGCTTAATTTAAGTTTTAAGCCTCTTCATGTTCACATATATTACAACATAAACACATTAGTTAGACCATTGAGACAATGGTATATGTGTCATGAAAACAAACATGTGAATTACAAGGCCTACAATGATAACAACTATAATGTTACTTAGTTAGTATTTTATAATAATTATGAGTGCACAATGATCACATCAAAAACACTTTATGGTACAAATTTGTTTTATACCTTCAAGGTCATGTCAACGGAAAATTTATAGATAGCAAGTCAATATCTTATCACTTTGTTATTATATGGAGATTTACTCCTAGAAGTATGGTTATTAAGCCAAGTTCTTTGTTGCATCCTCTATGGCATGTTAAAGGTATAAAATCTTTGTATTAGTTTAAATCATTCTTTTTTTTAAATGATCACCATATTTATTCATGATGAAGTTTAAAAGCTTTAATATGATGGTTTTTCTTATAAAGTTTTAACCAAAGTATTTCTTAGATATTGTGTCAAATCATTGAGTACATCGTCATATTGAATCAATTATAACAAGATTTTATGCTCCACTTTCCTTCCTCATTTTGAGCATGATCACATGATTAGTCATACAAAGTGTCCTAAGAATGACAAGAAATATTGTGTATAATCCTTGGGAGTTCAGTTTATTAAAAAACTTATATATCACAAGTATTCATGCCATATTTTAATAATCCCTTATCTATGAATTTTGAAAAATTTTAAAGCGGCCCCCTTATATGTAGAAACTAGAACCTTTTTCTCAAAATCTGATAAAAATCCCCATATGTGAGTACATAAATCCGTTAAAAATCTCCATATGTAAGTACATAATTATGTTGAAAATCCCCATATGTAAGTACATAAATCCAGTAAAAATCCTAATCTGTAAGTATGTAAATCTATTAAAAATCCCCATATGTAAGTACATAAATTTGTTAAAATCCCCATATGTAAGTACATAACTATAAATTCACCCCAAAAATATAAATTAAGAAAATCTTTTCATTAAGTACATAAATTTGTTAAAATCCCCATATGTAAGTACATAACTATAAATTCACCCCAAAAATATAAATTAAGAAAATCTTTTCATTAAGCATATGATATACTTACATATTTTCAAGTGAACCCCCTACGGTCAAATTCATAAGTATGTTTTTGCTAATTTCCAATATCATAAAATGTGGGGGATTTTTTTATGAGCATTTTCTAGCGAGCACTTTTTTGGAATCGGGCGAGCGAATTCCAAAAGATTCACCGCATCCATTAAGAGAGAGAGGGGGGCAAAGAGAGTTAGAGTGAGAGTCATGACATAATTATTTGAGAGGGAGAGAGTGAGAGAGAGCGAGAGGGAGTGAAAGAGAAAAACATAACATTATATCCTCTAGATCGAGGTTATTTCTTCAAAGTGAAAATAAAACCAAGTTCATTCACATACAATTTCCAAATACAACTCTTCAGTCAAAATTGTTGTACACCATCATCTTTACTTATATGGGCCTCGCTTGTCCTTTGAGGTGAAGGCACAAAGTATAAGCGAACGGCATTCATTCCCTTCCACACTTCCTCAAGCAAGAGATGCTCAAACACATCATCAATAAAACCATGGGCTCCCCATATCACAATTAAGCCGATAACTTTGGTCTTCTCTTGAGAAATATCATCATTACTACCAGGAAGTGGTAAGGATGTGAGAACTTTCCATGCTTCTGCAACCATCTATGGTCTTTTGCTTGACCTCCACATTGGGTGGCCTCCCTCGAGATACGTGTAGGAATAATGCTATTATTTGATGAGGCCATCACAAAGAGTATGAAGGAGCGTTGTGGGTGGTGTACTCTACTAACAAGGCTTAGCTAAATGGTGATTAACAAAGTGCTATGGTATAGTAGTGGGAGAGGTGTACTCTACTATTGTAACAAACAAAATAAAAACACATTTCTTCTTTTTTTAATGTCAATAATAAAGGCATCATTCCTCAAATTTCTATACCACAATAATAAAGGTATCTTTTTGCACTTTTTGCTGTAAGAGCAAGTATGTATTGTATTTTTTGTACATGCAATTTCAGATAAGGGTTTATGTGCTTCGTGGCCCACCTTTCCTCTCTCTCCTCTCTCTAACTCTTTGTTCTCCTCTCATTTCTCTAAGATTTCTAACTGTTTAATGCTTGTAACGCGAACACCATTAATCAATAGAATACCATGTTATGCAATACCATACCTACTTGAAAATACACAATCCATGCGAGAGGGGGGAGAGAGGGGGGGAGAGAAAGATATTGCATGATTAAACCCTCTACAATGAGCTTGCTTCCACTAACGTTACAAAAGTCCCAAAATATTACAGGATGTAAAATTTCATGCATTCAATGGTCTAAATTAGGGTAGGTTCTCCTACGAGACAAGGCATTGTAGAGCTCCAAGTCTGATAGGATAGGTTAGTGGATGAACATATTCTTATTCTGGCTCAAGCCAAGAACACACAAATAAATGTAGTACAAGTGCTTGCATCCAAGATATGGCTTCTTCTTGGATTCTCTATCTGCAGAATCTTCACAGGTACAACACGACTCGTCTTTCACATGCACATTATATTTTTCAACATGTGCATCATCCCCATGCGATTCATCTGTGAGGATAGTTCCCATAGCAACTAGCCATATCTTGGGTGGTGGATTGGGTTTTAGGTCTATGTTGGTGTCCATAATATAGCAATGAAGAACATGATCATGGCAAAACCACATCCATTGTCTAATAAGACCAATAGGGTGCTTACAATAACCTTTAAATGATGGTGCAAACACACCCTTAGCAGATCCTCCTATGTGTTGCCCATGCATGTGACCTTGTTGTCAATGCATATCCTTCAGATTTCCCATGTTGTTTCATTCGCCTGTCTGTGACTTCCACTGTTCTTTTTTTAGGAGTACTAGTTGCATCATGCTCCTTAAAAATGATCTTCTGTGGCCTCTAGCATACTTGCAATCGTACATGCGCATTTACTCTGAATGATGCGTGGTCTCATCATCAATATTAATGAACACAAGGGCTAGTCTCTTGTGACATGCACTTTCTTTGTCACCAGTAAGGGGGGTAGGTGCCTTATACATGGGTGTTTCTTCAGTTCCTTAATTAACTGTTCGGACCACTTGGGCTGGGCTTATAGACAACCGTTCTTTTAGTTTCTTCCTCTCCCTATATGCTTGCCTTGAGAGTAAGATACTGCCTTAGTGCTTTGTAAAATTGCATTTGCTATATCAGTAGTACATGCATTATAAAGAGAAATCTTGCATCTATATCCTTCCCCTACAAGCTAACTCCCATGCTTGCTTTCTGCTAGGTTCTTGGGGTATTTGGACCATCATTACTTCTCTCTATTGTTGTCATGGCTGAACCCCAGTGTGCTATGTGCACCTCCCACCAGATCAACCAAGAGTCCGTTGTTGAAATATTCCTATCCATCACATGACGGTTGCACCACCATTGATGTATCAATGGAGTATCTAGTGATGCAGCTTCATTTTTTAATAGGATCCATGTGCCACTTCTCACACTTTTCTTTATTCTCACCTTGAGATGTGGCACACACATACTTTGTTGTGTGGGCAACCATGCTCTGTTCCCAATGAAATAGATAGGACCTCACCCTATCTGTCAAGACATTATTTTTCCCACCAATGAACACATGTCGAACTGTATTCCAATTAGGCTTCCAATTAGGCTGAGCATTAGGAAGTGAATGGGGTCTTCTTGGGCCCTTTAATTTGCCCAAGCCTTATCAAGGTGATTAAGGAATAGCCAAATGGGGGGTTGCCATGTGGACTGAAATGTTGGGTTTTTAAGAGAGGTGTAAGAGTGGTCAAAGGGTGCACTTTTTTTCCCAAAAAGGGAGGGGGCAAGTTTACAATTTTCGGACATCCATAACTTCTACATACAAGCTCCGATTTGAGCGGAGATTACAGATCCGTGATCTACGCATCAAGAGCTTTCCATAGATATGTTACATGATATGGTTTTATTTGCTAGATTTTAAATTCCATTTTCCCCCCAAAATTCAAATTCGAATAAAGTAGCCGTTTTGAAGCTTCTAATTAGAAAACGTTTCTTCTTAAGAGAAAAGGTTTGACTCCCTTAAACTGCCAAATAAAAGGGCCCAAGAAGCCTTCCATTGAGGTCCTAATGACTCATCTGCCATAAAAACCAAAGAAATCTGCCCTTTCATAACCATGGTTTTCCATCACCTCATTAATGCACTCCCAAAATAGATGTTGGGCCTCCATATCCTTTTCTTTCATTTCACATATCGCAATTGTTAGAAGATCCTACATGCTACGTGAAAACTCAAGTCATTTACAACGTAACACACTTTACCACCTCTGACTACATTTATATTAAAATTTGTAATATGCTACCTTGGATCATACACATGATAAGCCATGGTCACCCAATTTGATGTTCATCGGGTGTGGTTGAACTATATCCATGCATGTCGTAGGTCCCCAGAGCCGATCCACCGCATTCGATTCACCAAATCCAACCAAGAAGCGACTCCAACGGTGGACATCTTGAAAACAATGCACTTCTCACATGTGGACCCTTGTCTCAAGAGAACATGCTTCCGTGGAAAAATTCATAAGTGCACTCTCATTTTAGCTTCAGAAGTGCATCCAAGCCAAAGCTCTCCTTTGAAGGCCCATGTCAAGCTGTAGTTACTGACCTCTAAAACCTAATACTAGTGGTCCCATCTCCTCTGCATTGTTGATGAACTCTTGTTTCCCCAATGAAATGTGAGGAACCATCTTCTTGCACTAGTGCTACCATCATGATTTCTTTTGCCACACACATTTGTACCTTTCTTGTTGCCCGATAGTGCTATCACCCTAGACACCATTTGCTTTTTCCTATCAATTATAGTGCCTTTGATGTGCTTGCCCATACATTATGTTGATGGACACCTATGTGTATCAGTAATCAAGTCATCGTCTCGTCATAGGGCATCACATAATAGATGTAACAATTGCATATAGTGATGTACATTGTCGACACTTAGCAATAATGGCAAAGGAGCTTTCCAGATGCATTGTTGTACTCCTCTCTAGTGGGTCGGTGCCTTTAGCATGCTTCCAGTAAAATGTGATGTGTTTGAGACCATACGGTAATAGATTTTCTGACACACTCCATGGAAGGCAATGTTGGAGGTTTGCGGTTTTGACCACCAGTGGGGATCATACTTATGCTCCATGAAGTCCATTCATATACATGTGATCCCATGGTTGGTGGGAACTCAAATGTAATATCACCATTATATTGCCTAGGAATCTCCACGACCTTAATAACCTCTTTGACATTCAACAAAATCTTTGTTAATGTGTTTTCCTTCTTCATGCTCCAAAGGTATTCCAAGATGCTCTTACCATCTCCGCTTGCAATAGTGGATGAGGTTGATGCACCGATTTTGTTGTTATCTTGTAAGGGGCTGCATAAATCTATCACATTTGATTGAGTTGTAAGTCCTTTGGGTAGGCTATCTAAGATGGCTATTGGCTGTGGGTTTGAGTTTAACGAAGCACCAACTATTGTTGAGTAATTGGCTAAAAGAGAGGTTCTCAAGTATATAGAACTCCTCCCCCTAATGATTAGAGGTAGGCTCATGCAACTCTTAGGACCCAATATTACTATTGCTTGCAATCTATTGAATGACATGGGGCTACTTTTTCTTGTAAGAACTTTGCACTCACAAGAACTCGACCATTGGTGAAACATATATTCTTCTTAGAAGATGGGAAGGAGATTGTGAGCTCATTGTTGTAAAGAGGAACAAAAAGAAGTATACAAGAACAAAATAGAATGTCACAACAGGTACCACAGGTACACACAAAATAAATGGTGATTTAACACCTTTAAATAATGTGGCCATTTTTTATTTAACCATTTTAATGTAATTATTATTTTTGAAACAATATTAATATTTAAAATTTAATGGATATATATATATATATATATATATATATATATATATATATATATATATATATATATATATATTGTACACTTTGACAATATTGAAGAATCAAACTATAATCACAAAGAGAAGCCTAATGCAAATCTTGAGATGATAAAAATGCATGATTTTGCCTACAAGATAATAAATGTGCTTACGTGGCATCATATGATCATATAGTACCTTCTAAATCTGTTCCTAGTATCGAAGAAGATAAAGAAGTTGAACTTGAGGAGTATGATGCATACTGCTCAATCTTTCTAAGTAATCACTTGGCTCAAAAAGATGCCAACATATGGGGTATCCTACAAAGTGATTCCATTTAGGATCAAATTAAGATAATACATGCATTAAAAGGAAGTGAGGTGGTTACAAGTGCATCCCCAAGTAATTTAGAAAAAAATAAAATTTGCCTTAGGTGTCAAAGTTTAGTGATTTGGATTGTGCATGGTCTGAGAAAGCTCTTAGGCATCGAGAGCCTAACAGATCGAGGTGGTTGAAGCTTCCCATGGTACTCCTCTCTCAATTGGTGTCCTCGTACTCAGACTACAATAAAGCCATATTTTGATTTCCAAAGATGTTTCTAAAACATATATGCATCATAGTCTAAGTTCGATACCACATACCAAGTGAAGGTTAGTGACTTGCCTAAGCAAGGGAGTAGAGAGTACATTCGAATGCAAAAATGTTCGATAGAATTATAAAGATTCCCTGAAGTAGATGGAGGTGCTATTTACAAAGAGGGAATATGAGCTAGCACAAATTGCCAACCCCCGACTGTGGCAAAGAGTTTTTCAAGAAGGTGATCTACTACCAGGGCTGGGATGAAAAGGTGAGTAGATTCACTACTCCCAAGCTAGCAGAGATCACTCGGGCATATATCCAAAATGTAGAGTAAGATCACACATTTTGTCTCATTATATTAAAGGTTTTTTAATATGTATCTAGGCACATAAAGCTCATAATGCAATAAATGTAAGCTTGTTGACATATTGGTAGGGTGGCAAGTTTGCAATGAGAGATGCCCAGGTTTCTCCTTCTGACAAAGCGTTCTTCATGTGGATACATCGGGATGTGTACCTTTTCCAATTAACTGAGTACATGCTAAAACTCTTCGCAAAGTTGGAGGCAAGCTCACCCGCCTTAGGTGGCATGCACAAGAGAGCCACACTGGACATTAGGCTAGTATCAGAGATGTCCTCAAAGCTTTCAGGAAGACGCACTTTGAAAAGCCATTTGTAAGGTGGAAAGGTAAATACATGCCACCCTAGATCCTGAGACTAGCAACCACACTTGCCATGCACAAGCACGACTCCTCTTATACAAGTATGTAGTAGCATGCCACGATACGATGTATCTCATATTATTATTATTCTATCATATTGAAAGAGCATTCAAATGTTTCTGTATTAGGTGGTGTGGAGTGGAGAAGTTGTGTGTGTAATCATATATGTATTCCTGAGCACCCTTCAGACACATGGGTACATTTCAAGAGAGACGAGACGGGATTGTACCCCAAGGAGTGGATCGACAAGCTACGGGGGGTAAGGACACTTAAATATTGTGCCCACCACGGTGGATAGACTACCCCAAGGGAGAGTTTCCTCTTAGCGAGGGTGACTAGTTTTAGAATAAGTTTCATTGTGTAGGGTAGCACATTTGTATGAACTATGAAGTTCATTTTTAGGGAGTGTAAATTTTCTATGTAGGTTGGATGCAAGAGCAAAGAAGGGCAAGAAGCCTCTCATCAAGCAGCAATTGGCCACCAAAGAGAAGAAAAGCAAGAAATCAGCCATTGCGGAGCAACCCCAGGAAAAGGGAAAGAAGCTAAATGAATATGCACCTCCATCATCCATGACTGTGATAACAACACCCAAAAATAGGTCACTGATAGAGTGGGAAGGGGTTGACGATGACGAGGATAGCAACCCTGAGGATGATGAGCATGAGTCCCACACAAAGGGTGATGAACAGATGAGCCCTAGTGGTGAGAGAAAAGAGAATGGGTCGGAGAGTTAAAACAAAGACCACATAGACCTATTGGGATTCAATAAGTGAACTTAACATGTTTTTGTTTTAACATAAGTTAATTATTTGAACAATAGGAATAACATTTGATTGGTCTTGTTAGAATAAAGACTTCAATTCACAAGTGGTGGACACTCTCCACTTAAGTCTCAACCCCAACATTGATCACCTCCATCTAGCACTTTTTTAAAGAAAGTGAAAACACAGGTATGATCTCTTACTTGTTGAGAAGTGTGGTGCCATAGAGCACATGTAGAGGTAGGGAGTGAGCCATATGGCAAAATTGGATTATGCCACATGCATAGAACAAGAAAAGATGTACTTTACCCATATAAAAGGGGTCATTTTTAACCAATGGAAGTATAAGCACTTGCACACATCTCAAGTCTCTCTATGAGTCCAAGCTAATCTGCCTTAGAACCTAATTGATTTAAGTCTATTGCAGACCATCCACCTTAGCTTAGTGTAATCATTCATCATTAGAATGTGATTTTATTAATCTATTTGCATTAGTGAAGGTATCATGGATTTCAACATGGTATCAGAGCTTTTCCTCATCCCATGCGCTTCTCTAACCCTCCATTGCATTAATCTCTACTTATATCAGCACTACTATTCCATTAGCATCACTAATCCTACCTTGTCCCCTTCTCACCTCAAATGGCCAAGATTTGCATAGTTGATTGCTCACTATTCTTTTCACCATTTCCCAAGCCACTTTAGAGGCTTCTTTATTGTTCTATTATTGACCCCTATCTTAAAGAAATTGAACAATTTCGCCACCACCTGCCCGATTTTGTGAAACAACGGGCGACTGATCTTTTTGCTCTAATACTCCTTGTGTGCTTTGAATTAGAGAAATAACCTTTGGGATCTTCTTAGCAATCATAAGAGGAGTGATCAGTTCAAATCTTGTGCCATTTCATTAACAAACTTGGCCATAGCAACAAGAAAACCAATTGTCGCATTTAGAGAAAATGTGCTTGTTTTTTCGAGCTTTGAGTTGATTTTTTCAATATAGGCATCTTCTAAACTTCAAGGTCAACTGAAAATTGGTACTAAACTGCTCAATTTAATCCTCTAAAATCAATTGGTACTAATCATTATATTAAGCACTAATCATATAATTAACATATAATTAGCAATAATTGGGTACAATTGAGGATACAATTGGGCAGTTAGGGTTGCATTTAGTGTGTTTACCCATCAAAAGCGCTAACTTTTCATTAGGGCTATCCTTAGGAAGCTCAAGAAACAAAATTTAAAAATTGGAAGCATACGAACTACTTGCTACCTTTTGGAGAAGGAGAGAGAATTAAAAGGAAGCAAACCGAGCATTGTTGAGCATGCACTATTCAACAAAAGCAATGTGAAGTGTCACAATCATGGCAAGAAAGGACACTTTTAAAATGAATGCAGGTTCAAAGACAAGCCAAAGTGTAATTACTGCAAGTTCAGGCATAAAAAAGAATATTGCAGATTGAAGAAAAGCGAAGGACACTTTATGGGTACCACTTCAACCACCAAGTACAAAGAGATCTTTAGTGATCAGCTCTTCTAAAGAGAAAGGAGGCAAACACCCACTACCCTAGCCATCTGTTGTAAAAGAGGGGTAACCATATGAGTAGACACCCATCTTATCATTTCATCTTGTTTGTTGTGTGTATCTACCTGACCATCGGAGAGTAGCCAGTTGAGCACCCAGGGGGGTAATGTTTGTTTTAACTCACATCCAACTACCTAGACATATGGA
This sequence comes from Cibotium barometz, assembly GCF_041138505.1. Classification (NCBI taxonomy): domain Eukaryota; kingdom Viridiplantae; phylum Streptophyta; class Polypodiopsida; order Cyatheales; family Cibotiaceae; genus Cibotium; species Cibotium barometz. The sequence goes on along the minus strand of NC_141089.1, from coordinate 15,341,412 downwards.
ACTAAGTGGGGGTGTGTTGAGAAGTGTGGTGTCATAGAGCACATATGTGAGGCAGGGAGTGAGTATGTGAGGATGAAGCCATATGGCAAAACTGGATTATCCCACATGCATGGAACAAGAAAGATGTACTCTACCCACATAAAAGGGGTTATTTTCAAGCAATTAAAGTACAAGAACTTGCACACATCTCAAGTCTCTCTATGAGTCCAAGATAATCTATCTTGAAACCTAATTTATTTGAGTCTATTTCACACACACATCATCATGGGTGTAATTAGACACCGTCCACCTTAGCTTAGAGTAATCATTCATCATTAGCATGTGATTCACTTAATCTACTTTCATTCATGAAGGTACCATGGATTTCAACATGGTATCATAGCTTTCCCTCTTCCCATGAGCTTCTCTAACCCTCCATTGCATTAATCTCTACTTATATTAGCACTACTATTCCATTAGCTTCACTAATCCTACCTTATCCCCTTCTCACCTCTTGTGGGGCCAAAATTTGCAAGGTTGATAGCTCACTATTCTTTTCACCATTGTCCAAGCCACTTTAGAGGCTTTTTTATTGTTCTATTGCTAACCCCTGTCTCAAGGGAATTGAACAATTTCCCCACTACCAGCCTGATTTTTGTGAAACAGCGACAATTGGTCTTTTCACTAATACTCCTTTTGTGCTTTGAATTAGAGAAAGAACCTTTAGGAGCATGTTAGCAATCATAAGAGGAGTTCTCAGTTCAAATCTTGTGCCATTTCATTCACAAACTTGGCCACAGCAGCAGCAGCAGCAAGAAAACCAGTTGCCGGTTTAGAGCAAATGTGCTTATTATTTGGAGCTTTGAGCTTATTTTTTCTACATAGGCCTCTTCTACGCTTCAAGGTCAACAAGATCATGTAAAAATCCCCACCAATGTATTCTCTCCCATGCTCAATTTAATTCTCCAAAATTAATTAGTAATAATCACTATGTTAGGTACTAATCATATAATTAACAAATAATTAGCATTAATCAGGTATACTTGGGGATGAAGTTGAGCAATTAGGGTTGCATTTAGTGTGTTTACACATTAAAATAACTAACTTTTCATTGGGGCTATTCTCAAGAAGCTTAAGAAGCAATGTTTGAAAATTGAAAGCACACGCACTACTTGCATTTCATCTTGTTTAAAGCACCCACATTTGCCAAGCTGTACGAGAATAGACATCGCCAATTGAAGCATAATAACATCATTGGTAAGGCCTTCTCATCATGGAAACATCAACAAGCATCACTTTGCATGTAGAGAATGTCAATGGGGAAGGGTTTCAGACCTGGGCTACAAAAATGAAGTACCTTGTAATGTATAAGAAATTGTGGAAAATCATTAAGGAAAATGTTTCGGATGAACCAAGTGAAGGGTGGGTTTAAAAAGATGAGCAATCATTGTCACTTATTGGTTTACATATGGGCCCTAGTTAATTCATCACATTGACTATAAGGAACACGCAAAGGATGCATGGGATACATTGAATCTCGTGTTTGGAGCTAAGGCAAAGAGCCTCCAAAGAACCAAGAAATTCACTTAAAGATTGAATTCTATGGTCTACAAATGAACTTTAATGAGTCTTTGTCTTAGTTTTTCAATAAAATGAAAAGCATCATGACCTAGTTAGATGTCATAGATGCTAAGATTGGAGATAAACATGCAATTGCAAGAATCTTAAAAAGCATGCCAAATAAATCTAATGCACTTGTCACAACCTTGAAGAATCTACCAGAGCCAGCATTTAATGGATCTATCTCCTTACTTTTGGAGAAGGAGAGAGAATTAAAAGAAAGCAATCCTAGCACCTTTGAGCATGCATTGTTCACAAAATCAATGTGAAGTGTCACAATTATGGGCAGGAAAGGACACTTTCAAAATGAATGCAGGTTCAAAGACAAGCCAAAGTGTAATCATTGCAACAAGTTCAAGCACAAAGAAAAAGATTGCAGATTCAAGAAAAGCAAAGGAAAATTTATGGGGACCACTTCAACCACCAAGTACAAAGAGATCCCTAATGATCACTCTTCTAAAGAGCCAGGAGTAGTGTAATCATTATATATTAATTATCTTTTTTATTGTTGTTCGTCCATTAATATAAAAAGATATAGGGAGGAAGAGAGCTTGAGCTCTTGTGCAAGCACACATACACTCACACAAACCCTAGAAGAGAACACACAAGATGAGAGGCTGAAAATTGTTGTTCTTCTTCTTCTCAACAAAAGGGTTCTACCAAAAGATAATGGAAATACAACATAAGTACTAAAGTACTATTATGTACATGTGGTCCATATAATGTGAACACGCTAAGTGAGTGAGCTGGCAAGATAAGTATGCCATAACTCAATGGTGGATTAGTAGTTGGTGTAGTCCAGCTGTAGAATCACTCTAGCAAAGATCTATCATGTCAGCATCCTACCAAACACGCCACTGATGTAAGTGGCAGAAAACGATCACCCAGGCATATCATGAGTGTCATCGCGTGTTGAGCTTAACATCTTAACACTCCCCCTAAAGCTCAACTCTATCTCTAGGACTCTAAGCATAGTTCGGAATTGGCAAAGCTTCTCTTCTCCCAAGGATTTTGTGAAAATGTCAGCTACCTACTCGTATGTGCTAACATACATGAGATTAATGTCTCTTGCTACTAAGACCCTCGCTGATGAGGTGATAGAGGACATATATGTGTTTGGTCCATGCATGAAAAATCAAGTTCCTCACCAAGTGTACACTACTAACATTGTCACAATAGATGTCATCCTGTCTATCAACCTTCCTGCAGGCCCCAAATCACCAAGAAGCTTGCGTAACCAAGCTACCTCACATGATACCATTGCAACACCCCTATACTCTGCCTCTATACTTGACAAGGAAACTGTTGGCTCTGCTAATTGCTGCTCCATGTTACAGCACCACTCCCAAAGGAGAACATAAATCCAATGGTAGATCTCCTATCTGCAATACTACCAACCCAATCTGCATCGGTGTATCCAAACACCTACAACTCTGTACCAGTCTCATAAAAGAGACCATAGTCTACTATCGACTTCACATATTGCAATGTGCATCTCTGTTAAAACCCTAAGATCTCTTTAGATAATTGTTATGCATAAACATGCATAAATCAGGCATAAACTCATCCACCCGACCACCCCCGAGCCCAAGGGATGCACACATGAATTATAATGAAATAATGAAGTACATCTCCTATCTGCAATACTACCAACCCAATCTGCAACGGTGTATCCAAACACCTACAACTCTGTACCAGTCTCATAAAAGAGACCATAGTCTACTGTCGACTTCACATAGTGCAATGTGCATCTCTATTAAAACCCTAAGATCTCTTTAGATAATTGTTATGCATAAACATGCATAAATCAGGCATAAACTCATCCACCCGACCACCCCCGAGCCCAAGGGATGCACACATGAATTATAATGAAGTACATCATACCTTTACCTTGATGTCCCATACCATCAAGAGGTATAACTCCAATCCAGTAGCATGTAGCTATAGTGTGAAATGGTAGGTGAGTAGTTATGATCCTTTACACAAGAGAACCTAACATAACCTAACCTCAAGATAACATCACGAGACAGCCTAAGCCTCCCTTGAGTGTGCCCCATGTCCCTATTATATAGGAGGGCCCTCAAGTGACTCTTGACTCTCCATCTCCCATGTGTGACCCTTGAATGCCTGACCCTAACCTTAACCCTTAAGGTTAGTCCTAACCCATGCTCCACTAGAGCTTGTTCCCATGCTTCCATGCTCACAAGGCTAATGTGGGTTAGCCTCCTAGTATATGCAGACATAATGTGCATATCCACTCTTGCAATGAAAAGAAGAAGAACTGCGCTGAACAATCTCAACCAACAAACAAGTCGAATCCTCTATTTCCCTATCTTTCCACCTAATTTTAACTTCAGGGATTTCTCTCCCTGAATTCAAGTACCTTATCAGGTTCATGTGGAACATAGGATAATTCTTCGACTTCAAGGAGTTCTTAAAGAGTAACTATGTTGTCCTCACCTCCCAGTTTCCCTTTCAATCTATTGATATGAAACACAGGATGAACTCTAACATGTGGAGGTAGTTTAAGTTCATACGTAACCGTGCCAATTCGATGTATAAATCGAAATGGACCACAATATCTATGAGATAAATTCGAGCATTTTCCTTTTGACAAAGTCTGAAAATCTTTAGAAACTTTTAAATAAACCAAGGCTCCTAGTTCAAAAGACCAAGTTGAGCGTCCTCTATTAGCATAGAACCGTGCCCTATCGTGAGTACTGATAGAATCCCGAGCTTCGGTCAGCATTTCCTGCATATCACGCAAGAAATCCCTCGTGCATCAAGCTCAATGTCCTTAAGACCGACATCAATAGGTGCCCTAGGTTGATACTCATACATAAGTATGAACGGACTAAAACCAATAGCCGTATGTTTAAAACTATTATAGGCAAATTCCATCATTGGAAGATATTTTTCCCAATTTGATGCTTTTCCAGAGACATATGCATGAAGCATATCCTCTACAATCTGATTCATACGCTCTGTTTGCCCATCACGCTACGGATGATCAGAGGAATTAATACCCAAAGTAGTTTCCTCGTTGTAAACCATTCGGAATAAAGTAGGAAAACATGGCATTGTAACAACAAGAACCAGGGATCCATCACAGGCGGCCCGATGTACCCACATCTGTACATGGAATTATCGGCGTGCCGAGTTACCTATATCAACATAGATACTCATCAACGTCTCGATGAGTCACGTACGTTCATCCAAACCATCAGGTGGACTGTATAAATCACCTAAAGTACGAAAGTAGAGAAAGAAATGCCAACAAAGGAAGAATCCAAATTTTCTTAATCCGAATAAAACAAGATAAACTTGTTGAACTCTAAAGAAAGAGATTTCAACAAGTGAAAATGCCGATGAGATTACACTCATCAATACATGCAGGCTATAGATAAAAGAAGTTTATCTAGAGAATGCCCACACAACAACTTTAAACACACATGTGTTTCACTTGCTTACTTTTTGGAGTTTTGCTTGAACGACACCACATTCATATACTCCGGATTGATGAGTTAGCCACCAATTTTAATGCTTCTTTTGGCATGATTAATATCCATCAGATGGTATGCATTGATTTTTATGATCAACTATGGTTTTCATGGATTTGAGGAGCTTCTATGCTTTTATCCATGGTTTTATAAGGATCTTTTGATCTTTTGGATAATATCATGTGCTTTGAAGGTAGCATTTGCCTTCGTTTTTTGCACTTAATTTTGGAGTATATTGCTTATACTCTTGTACATATTCCAACTTGGATACCTAGTTGCTTATGTATCTAGGTGAGTTATTTTTCTATCCTAGCTTAATTGTGTTTATTGGGCAGTTTTCATTAGAGAGGTGCCAATAATTCAAAATTCTTTTCTAATGATGTACTCGAAAAGAGTTATTTCTTGATGTGGTCTCAGGTATATAGAGACACGTTTTAGTATGTGAAAGTCTGGAATAAGGCCATCTTATTCCTTTTATAGAGGATTTTATTCATATTTCTTAGATGGCATACTAGGGAGTTTCAAATTAATAAGGTATGTATGGGTGGTATCATGGTGGTATGGGACGCTAGCGATCCCATATATTATCTTATGGGATGATTTGGGCTCAAGATTGTTACTTTGCTAACATTACTTAACATGTTGACCTAGACACACGTGATCTAGGCAGAACCTGATGAGTCCAAATAAAACTTGGAATACATCTAATAAAATCCACTAAAACAAACAAATCAACTAACCCATGATAGAATTTGTCTTAAGCTTAAGAAATTAAGCATAAACCACACTTAAACAAGTGCAAAATAAATTATCATGGACAAGTGTCAAAGGTGAGACACACTTTGAACACAGATTATAGCCATCATTGAAAAAATTAAGGAACATGTCCAAAAAGAATGGCTAAACAATGGTAAAAAATCATGAAACTAGCGTTTAGAATTAATCCAAACAAAAATAACTACTAATACGAGGTTCAATCATATTAATAATATACAAATAACCCGCATCTATCTAATGTCAGCACGAGAAAACATGCTTCAACATTAAATAACCCTTTAGCAATTAAATTTGCCAAAATACTATTGATATTTTTAAAAAAAATATCAATTTCTAAGATTTCTAAAAATAATTTCTAGAATATTCCTAAATTTTCTTGAGAATCCCATCGTTCACAAAATTTTTAATTCCGCCTGACAATTCTCAAATCCAATGAAAATTTATAATTTTTATGGATTTTCTAAATTTTTGGGCCAAAAATATATTTTTTAAAAAATTTGAATGGTCACGGGCGCTCGAATGGACACACCACATGCCAGACACCAACCCCACATTTTTCAAAAATTTAAAATAACCTTTGTCTAATTTTTCACTAATTTTCATGAATTTTTTAAAATTTTCAATTTATCCCGAACGCATTTAGAATACGAACGGTAAAAAATTTCGAAATCCCAATAGTTTCGGGAAAATAAAAAGACAAAAAAAACGGAATGTGAAAGGTCAAAAGTTTCCGGAATTCGAAAGGTCAAAAGATTTTCCGGAATTCGGAAAGCCAATAGGTTTCTCGGGAATGCGGAAAGCCAAGAGATTCCAAGAAAAAATTTTCAAAAAATTCTAGAGTTTTTTTTTCTCAATTCTCATATTTTCTCATCTTTTTCAAGCTTTTCCAAACTTTTTTGAAAGCTCTTTTTTTAATTAAAAAACTCATTTTTTTAAATATTAAAAAGCTTTAAGCTTATAAGCTTTTTTTTTTACTGTTTCAGGGGGGTGGCGTCTTTTCACCGGCCGCCAGCAGCAGCAGCGAACCTCCCCCTTGGCGGCGCGTTGCAAGACTCTGAGAGAGTCTCTTCTCTTTCCACTCTCTCCTCTCTCCATCTTCTTCCATCTAACCTTCTCTCTCCACCCCCTCCTTCTCTGTAAATCAAAGAGGAGGATTAACAATTTAATTAATCTTTTTTGATTAACAATTTAATTAATCTTTTTTTATTAATCATAATTAAAAGTTAATTATGATTAAAAATTAATCAAATTATGCCAACTAAAAGATGTTCACACGGGCGGGAGGAAAATAGAAGAGAAATTCAGATCTAAGAAGTGAAGAGGATCCCACACACACGAGCGAGCATTTCATGCATCAACATACTGCCCCTACTGCATTTTAGCAGAAAATCGGCAAAAATGAATAGAATATCCGCGGAAAACCCGTAAAAAATGCATTAAAAATATATTTTAACCATAAAAATGCTCAAAATATTTTTTTTAAATTAGAAAAAAATTCCTAAAAATCGTAGAAATTCAGGGAATCCATTCTACCAAAAATATCCGTACTAAAATATGCGGTATTTTGGTAAAATTTTCCATTAATGCTTATTTTAAACCACCAAAAATAGAAAAAAATAGCATTAAACTCACAGAATTTCCCCGCAACATCGATTCGTCCATTGAATAGTAGTCACATGCGTTCTAACCGCCATATCGACGATCCACGTGCAAATCATCAACACAAATCAATAAAATAACATTTTTATTTAGTAAATATTAGAATTTACTTCAAAAAATGCTAAAAATTTATAATAAGAAAGAAAAACTAACAACAATTAACTAGAGATTGCTCTGATACCACTGTTAAAACCCTAAGATCTCTCTAGATAATTGTTATGCATAAACATGCATAAATCAGGCATAAACTCATCCAACACCCGACCACTCCCGAGCCCAAGGGATGCACACATGAATTATAATGAAGTACATCATACCTTTACCTTGATGTCCCATACCATCAAGAGGTATAACTCTAATCCAGTAGCATGTAGCTAGAGTGTGAAATGGTAGGTGAGTAGTTATGATCCTCTACACACAAGAGAGCATAACATAACCTAACCTCAAGATAACATCAAGAGACCATAGCCTAAGCCTCCCTTGAGTGTGCCCCATGCCCCTATTATATAGGAGGGCCCTCAAGTGACTCTTGACTCTCCATCTCCCAACTAGCTATACAATATTTGGACAGCATGTCCAATGCATACTGCCTCTAATGACAGCCATATGCCCTTGGCCCTCCTAATAACCTCGATGCCAAGGAAGTACCTCAGCTCACCCAAATCTTTCATGTCAAATTCATGCTTGAGGAGACATTTCACACTCTCAAATTCCTCTCCATTGTCACCTCCAACAATCAAGTCATCTACATAGATTGTTTTGACCACCAGGCCCCTATCACTCTTTCGCACATAGAGTGAATGATCAACATCTGCCACACATGAAAGCCAATGGTGATAAGATATTGTACTATCTTATCATGCCATGCTCTTGGTGCCTATTTTAAGCCATATAAAACTTTACACAACTTGCATATAAAATTAGGGTGACCCACATCTTCATAACCTGATATGGGGCTGATCCATATACACTTCTTCTTGTAAATCACCATACAAGAATGCATTATTAGCGTCTATTTGCTATAAAACCCATCCGTTTGATATAACCACCACAATAACACCTCTCACGGTTGCCATCTTGGCAATGGGGATGAATGTCTCCTCATAATCAATGCCATTGGTTTGAGCATAACCTTTGGCAACTAATCTTGCTTTATACCTGCTAATACCTCCATCTGAGTTGTGCTTTATTTTGTACACCCACTTTCATCCAATATCCTTCTTGTCCTCAGGAAATGGCACCAATTCCCAAGTCTCATTTGCATCCAATGCAGCCATTTCTTCATCCATGGCTTTCTCCAAATCTAAATTCCAAACAGCTTCTTCAAACATGTGGGTTCAACATCTTGCACAACTTTAGCCATATATGCATAATGATGTGCGCCATAACATCATATGTCATTCTATAAATAGGTTTTTTAAATCTCTCTAACTTGCATTGTTCATGATCACTAGCTGGTATTTTTGCATTTTCTTTTACTTTTCTTACACCATGTGTTCTAATAGCTGGAATCCTAAGCTCATCATCAAGGCTCTGCTCCGAGCCCCTAAACTCTCCATCAACATAAGAATGCCTTGCAGAAATGTCAAGCATACCAAGAGGCTCACCAACCTTCTCCTTGCCTTTCCTTGATGTAACAACTACACTCTCAAGACTGGTATTTTGACGCAGCCTGCCACTCCATGGTGGTCTGTCAACAGACCCAACACAAGAAGACACTCCAGGTTCACTTAATGACTATGATTGCTAACTTGCATATTCTGTGCAATCACATTTCCAGTTACATCAACCCCAACAACATCTTTTTCAGCAACATACCAACTACTAATTTCATTAAACACAACATCTTTGCTTACCTTATACTCACATGTATTAGGTTATAGCATCTATATCCCTTTTGCTCAAGGGAATATCCAATAAACACACATTTTTCTACCTTTGAATCCAGCTTCGTACACAACTCATCTGGCACATGCACATAAGCTATGCATCCAAAAACTTTCAAGTGAGACGAATCAGGTTTCTTGCCACTGAACTTCTCCTTTGGTGTCACATCATATATGGCTGCGGTAGGAGCCCTGTCCAAAAGAAGCATGCTCAGGTAGAAAACCAAGCATATCTCATTTAAAAGTATTTGGTTACATTGCTTACATGCATATCCCCAGATGAAAAGAGAAGAAAATTAGATGCAAAGTCTGAAAGATATATATTCATTTGATATGACTCACATGTAATTGGGTCTATAGATGACTTAGTGGAAAAAGATTTGGACTCCTTTATTTTTCAAAAGTCCACGAATTTCTTCAGAAATGCCTAGGCTTGTATAAGCTCCAATAATTCACCTTTTACACCTGGTTTGGCCCTTGGTAAACTAACCTAGGATCAATTTAAGCATATATTGCATTGAAAACCAAGCAAAGTACTCTCCTAGTCTTGATGAAAAACTTGTGGATTTCTCATGAAACAGGGGAGGGGGGAGGCTTTTTATACTTGAAAATGAAAACATGCACCATTAGTCTTCTCAAGAAAGTTGGTAGCCCACTATATCTCATGCAACTAAACTTTGGGCTTTCAAGCATCCACCCATTTTCTCATGCACTCAACTACTCTACAGGCATCCACTCATACATCTAGGTAACTCCCACATTTATGCACGACTAGAGTTTTCTATTAGCTTATCTCCACATTACCCAACATAGCTCCTCCCTTCTCTCTCTCCCACCCTCTTCCCTCTCTCTCTCTTCCTCTCTCTCCCTCTCCCTCTCCCAGCCTCTCTCTCTCTCTCTCTCTCTCTCTCTCTCTCTCTCTCTCTCTCCCCCAGCCTCTTCCCCCTCTCAATCTTTCTCCCTTTCCCACCCTCTCTCTCTCTCTCTCTCTCTCTCTCTCTCTCTCTCTCTCTCTCTCTCTCTCTCTCTCTCGACCTCTCGACCTCTCGACCTCTCTCTCGACCTCTTCCCTTTCTCTCTCCCCCTCTCTCTCTCTCTCCCCCTATTCCACCCTCTTCCCTCTCTCTCTCTCTCTCTCTCTCTCTCTCCTTCTCCCCCACCCTCTTCCCTCTCTCCTTCCTTGCCCTCTCCCTCTCCCTCTCCCACCCACCCTATGCATAATCTATCCTTCCCTCTCTCTCTCTCTCTCTTTCTCCCTTTCCCACTCTCTTTCTCCCTCTCCCACCCTCCCTATGCATAATCTCATTACCTATTTGTGTATGCATTGTGTGTGAATCAATCTAAACATAAAGACATATAGAAGATAAATTAATTTAAGTAAATTAATAAAAATAAACATAATTAACGAGGAAATAACAAATATAAAAATACATACACAATCTCCTACTAGCCATAAAATTATGTACCCTTCGGTTTGATTTAATATGGAGATATCGCCATCTTTGAGAGGAAAAGGAAGTGACACTTCTCCTACTTTGACATCTTGAATTAATACGCCAACATATCCAAACGGTAAAGGAACTCCATGCACGATATTGACATTGGAGTTTACAAGTAACATGATGCCAACATATACTTTCATATCGTTGAACGTTAGAAACACCCATGTCCCTCTTTCAAGTTGAGAAGGCACCATATTGAGGATAAGAGGGAGATGAGAAGAGAAATGAGAAAAAGCAAGAGATGAGAAACAGGAGGGAGAGGAGAGGAGGGAAGGAGGGAGTGAAAGAGAGAGTAGGAGAGAGATAAAGAAAAGGGAGTGTTAAAGAAAAGGGGAAGGAGGGAGTGAAAGAGAGAGTAGGAGAGAGATAAAGAAAAGGGAGTGTTAAAGAAAAAGGAGAGAGGACATGGAGAGAGTGAGAAATAAGGAGAAGATCATGAGAAGAGAGGAAATGAAAATTTATAAAGGGAGAGAGAGAGAGAGAGAGAGAGAGAGAGAGAGAGAGAGAGAGAGAGAGAGACCTCTCTCTCTCTCTCTCTCTCTCTCTCTCTCTCTCTCTCTCTCTCTCTCTCTCTCTCTCTTTTGCCTCTCAGAAGATCATGAGAAGAGAGGAAATGAAAATTTATAAAGGGAGAGAGAGAGAGAGAGAGAAAGGGAGACCTCTCTCTCTCTCTCTCTCTCTCTCTTATGCCTCTCTTCTGCCTCAGTTATCTTAAAGAGGCAGAAGAGAGAGAGAGAGAGAGAGAGAGAGACCTCTCTCTCTCTCTCTCTCTCTCTCTCTCTCTCTCTCTCTCTCTCTCTCTCTCTTAACTAAAAGCAATTGATATTTTTTAAAGGGGGGAGAGAAAAGGGGATAAATTATTTTTTAAATTACTATTAAATAAATTAATCATACTTATAATTAAAATAATATATATATGAGATTTAGTTATGTATACATTTAATACTAAATATTCTCATTAAAAATGAATTTTAGATTTTTATATTGATGACATCATTTATAATGATTAAAGAATATTTTTGTGATTTTCAGTAATAATATATTAGTGTATATATCAAAACAATATGTATTTATTTATTTTTGATATTTTTGGATCTATTGTTTAAAACCTAAATCTGGTTTTTATTTCTCATCACTGTGCATTTGTTGTTATCTTGATTTGTATTTTTTGGGACATATAGTACTTTAGAAACACATATCTCTTTTTCTTCTTTCTTTTTTTAGTTTGTGTTCTTGTTTATTGAGGGAGAGCACAACATTTCACATTTTTGTAGGAGATTTAGAGTGTGATCCTATTGTTAGGACTGTGCAAGGGTATTTTTTATATTTCTAAACCTGATGATTATGTTGAAATGTTATCTACTCAATTTGGGTTAAAGTTTTTTACAATCAAACCAAAAGAGGATGGTATAGATCATCTTATACCAATCCAATCAATGAGACCCGTTGGAGAAGAACCATATTATATCTTTGATAAAGATATAACAACATAATACCTTATGGTTCCAATAATAGGGGAGTCAAGCAACAATACGATAAGCACATTAAAGCAATCCATTATTGATTTCACAATAGTGGAATCTCCTACTTTCTCTAAAGCATGTATAGACACACCCTATCAGAAGTGTGGTTAAATACTTACTATCTAAGGAATCTCATGCAAGTGTTCTTTGTAGAATAATATTAACATGTATGCTTATTGAAAAAGTGGAAGATATTCCATAAATTTACAATGGCAATGTGGCTTTTGAGTTACTAAAGATACATGATCCTTCATCCTCACTAATGCAAGGAATGGAGCAAGCACATGATAGCCATTGTTGGGTGAAACTTGTGGAGAGTCATGTAAAGTTTCTCAAAGTAGTTTGAAAGAGTTATTATGGAGATTTGTTTGAGTGTACTTATGCCGTGTGCGGAAGCAAGACTATGAATGGCACACCGAATAGAACATCATGGAGTAGTAAGCTTTATACCTTAGTTTAATTTCAATAAACATTGGTTGATAAGAGTATTTATTGGGACTTTGTATTTTTAAAAATAATAGAAAAGCTCACACAAAATATTCACTCTCTTAGCTTAACATCGGATGGATATGGCTCTCTAGATTTGTTTCTATTGTAAGACTAGACCTATATACAGAGGTATGTGTGATGCTATAATGTACTATTGTATGCCTGATGACCCGTATATGAGTAGATTGATGATACATCAGGGGAAACATTTGCATGAGGTGCAAAGGGGCACATCGAGGCCAACATTGCAAAAGATAAGAATACTCATTCAAGAGGTAGTGTCAAAGGTTGCTACAAGTGGTCCAAGAAAGATTCAAATGGATATCACAAAACAACTTGTATTGGATGCAGTTGCTAGAAAGCATACGAGGGATGGATCAAATATTAGTAACATGGAGTTGTCACAATTATTGGAACACATGCATCCCTTGATTCAATGTCAAAGGTAAGTTTAACTCCATATTTTAATTGCATTATTGTGCTTCTCAACATGACTTTAAATAAATTGTTAAGTTGTCGCATTCTCTTATAAATTCAAGAGGATGTTATATGCTTCTAGAATCAATGGTATAGTGCAAGGTACAGAGTTTAGTATTCTAGGTTTGAAGCCTTTTGGGTTCTTCCATGGTAGTCATTTTCCTGGCAAAGCTTTGGGTGAGTTGGAGAGGTGCTACGTATTTAAATACGTATTTAAAATGTCAACCCCATAAGGCCCGCATCAAGTTTAGACTTAGTGAACTGTATGTGTCAAATAGGAGTCGATGATTTAAAAAGAGCTTGGGTTTGTTTTGATGGCGTTAAGCATGTGCAAGGATGGACAACAATGGTTGCACATATATATGATCCAAGGTACACTATGGTCTTGTAAAACTCCTAAAATTTGTGAACTTATTTACAACTATTTTACAAATGTTATATGATGGCATGTAGCTTGCAATAGCTTTTGACAATTGCTTCTTGTGAAATGAAAGAAGAAGACGCAATGGCACAAGTTCTATTCTAGGAGATGATCAATGATGTTGTGGCGTACAAAGGCTTTCCCAAACCAGATTTTTATGACCTTATGGCCAATGAGGCAGGAGATAATTGGACGTCGATGAGGTGGTAGCTGATTGGAAGGCAATAAGGATAATCCATAACAATGGACCAGAAAATAAATTGTAAGGTCATGGAGCGGTCATGTCTTTTTCATTGGGAACAAAGCTTGAACATTCATACAGTTAATATGTAGTCAAGAATTTTCAAGTGAGCACAAGCGTCTTTGCTGTTAGTGGTGTTGTGCATAGAGTGGCACTTTTGAAGTATAGACACATTAGATTATGGTGGATTAATAGTAAATTCATCGATGAAAACTTACTAGCCATAGATTTCTAGCTTAGTTGGTGGTATAGAAGATATCCCCATTGGAGAAATCACCTTGTAGAGATAAGTATTACGTTCTGGGTTTTCAAAACATAGAGCTTGCACTTTGGATTCTCATTTGTTAAGTTAATCTTTTGTTATAGGATGCCGATGGAGCTTACACTTTGGATTCTCATATTTTAACTTAATCTTTTGTTAGAGGATGTGGATGAAGCTACTTTGTCACATATGCCAACCACCAATCTAGCTGAAACAAAACATACAAGTTGGTTGGCAGGAGAGGGTTTCAAGGGAGCCATCAGTTTATATAATGCTACTGTTTCAAATCTCGCTAATGCCCACTTGTAATCCGCAAAGAAGCATGCATTCATGTAAGGCAAATATCATGGATCAGGCCCTATAATAACAAAGTTGATGGAGAAGGCTAGATCATCAAAAGCTCCAAGCCGGTCAACTAGCAGATTGATGGGAGAAGCAGTGATGATTGGCACACCAATGCATGTGTAATCAGACTGTATTAGTGATAACATTGCAATTAATCAGCGTTGATGGGAGAAGCAGTGTGACTGGCACATCAATGCATGTGTGATCAGACTGCATTAGGGATAACATTGCAATTAATCAGCACTAAAAACCAACAATTATAAACCTTAAGGATGACAACTCATCACATCGTCCGGAGTCTATCCCAAAACCAGCCACGTAAGAAAAAGGGTAAGAGGTTAAATTTTTCACCCCCTATTCCTACAGCTACACAAGGTGGTCAACACAATGAATAAGGACTTACAACGAGAGATGATGTGTAGGAAATTATAGAGAATGATATACGCGACTCAATGTGGGCTATACATCAAACACCTCTGAATAGCAAGGTCACCTGTGCCAAGGATGGTTAGGTGGACAAGATGGCAAGTGTAAGAAGAGCATCAAAAAGTATGGGCAAGGTATTCCATCTTCATCTTTCTATGGTATGAGAGAGTGGTCAGGGGATCAGAGGCGTCAGTTCATGTGGTTTTGCAACAACAACATGGATCACACATGGAGTATGCAATACTATTTGTTAATCACCTGCAAGACCCCCAGTTGTATGGCTAGTTGAACGAGGTACACACCTTACTATGGATGAGATCCAAGCATTAGAGGCCATAGGATTTGTGTTGCAAAAAGGATTACACCAAGAAGCAAATGATGCAACCCATCGGTCAACAAAGTAGAAGTAGAATATTAGATATGGTGGTTAAGAGAATAGATTCAACAATTTTAAATACAGCTACTGTCTTCGAGCATTTGGTCATTAAGGTCAGACAGATGGAAGTGTTTGTAATTGAGACTGAGGAATCACTACTACATAGTGAAAAATATAGGGTGACTATGGGAAAGAATCCATCATGCAATGTCTTGATTTTCAAATCAGGGTTGGAGCTAGTAGATTATATTACACATGCAAGCACCTTTATTTTGTATGTTTTTATATTTTTGGGTTATATGCAAACCATAATATGTTTATACATTAACCCACTCTAAAAAAGGACCTAATTAGAATGTTCAGCAACAATAGGTGAACAATCTGAAAAGGAGCTCTCAACTCTCTATAAAGGTCTATATACATTTCATTTTTTAATGTCTTTATAGAACAATTGATATGGTTATACTACAATGCTTTAAATTGAAATGACAAATACATTTTTTTCTATTAATATTGATGGTTGGAATATCTTTATTTTATATATTAAGTTATTTTAATGTTGATGTCAACATCTCCATTTTATATATTATCAATGGTTGGAATAGCTTTTCTTAAATATTATCAATGGAGATGTTGATGTCAACATCTCCATTTAATATATTATCAATGGTTGGAGTAGATTTTCTTAAATACATCATTTATCCATGCAATTACTTTTCCTAAACAAACCATTTATCCATGCAATTCCTTTTCTAAGTTTAGGAATTATCCATGCAAATATTTTTTTATTTTTTTGCATGTTTTATCTATATATATGACCCCCTGACTCTTACTCTAACCCTCACTCCCATCTCTCATTGCCTCCCTCTCTCTCACTATCATTATCTCCCTCTCTATTTATCCTTCTTCCCTTCTCTCTCTCTCTCTCTCTCTCTCTCTCTCTCTCTCTCTCCCCATCATTCTCTACGTCACCCACCCTCATTCTCTATCTTTCTCTGACTCATCATGTCTTCATCAAACATCCTAAACTCTACTCTCAAGAATACCCTTGAAGCTGTTTGCAAGGATTTGTGCAAGAAGTTGGGTAGAGATGTGCAAGAGCATCTCAAAAATTACAATAGAGGCCGGTAATCTTTGGGACAAGCTTCTAGGAGATGAGCCCATCAACTTAGGAGATTTATATGTGTGGAACATGAAGATTGGAACCGCCATCAGTACTTGGAAACAGTATGTAAGGCTATAGCCCTTAAAAGCACTTAGTTATAGGAACCCTGGCGTAGTTATATAGTTATGTCATGTTGTCTTTAGTAAACAATATGTAAGGTTGATATAATAACTTCTTTGAAATAAAATCATCTCTTAATTATAATTGTGATTGTTATTGGCCTTACATTGTTTGTTATTTTTAAGAAACAGTAAGTAATCCGGATATAATATCTTTTTTGGAATAAAAGTATCTTTTACCCATAATTGTCTATATTACTAACCTTAAAAAATTTACATTGTTCATTGTTTTTTATGAAACAGTATGTAAGGCTGATGTAATATCTTTCCAAGAGTGAAATTATCTTATATTTATAATTGTGTATGTTATTCATCTTGTCAACTGTACAAGCATGCAATGACATGAAGTTATTCATCTTGTCAACTGTACAAGCATGCAATGACATGAAGTTACATGCAAAGTCATGTAATCATATGCAAAGGCATGCAATGACATGTAATACTATGCAAGTGTATGTAAAGGCATGCAATGACATGAAATCACATCTAACACTATGCAAATGACACAAAACACTATGCAAGGCCAAATAGTACTATGCAATGACATGCACATGTAATAACATCCAAATGCAATACCATGCCATGCAATGAAATGTATTGTAATGTCACATACATGCATTGTCATGAGAGAGAGAGAGAGAGAGAGAGAGAGAGAGAGAGAGGGTTAAAGAGTCCTATGTGTTACAATTTCCATGGATTTTGTATTCAATGTCTCATGTATTTCCCTCTCTCTCTCTCTCTCTCTCACTCACTCATCTTTAACCCTCTCTCTCTCTCTCTCACTCATCTTTAACCCTCTCTCTCTCTCTCTCTCTCTCTCTCTCTCTCTCTCTCTCTCTCTCGGGATATTGACACATGTACACACCAACACATTTCACACTTTTGTAAGATATTTCACATGTAACACATAGGACATCTCTCTCTCTCTCTCTCTCTCTCTCTCTCTCTCTCTCTCTCTCTCTCTATTCACACATGTACACACCAACACATTTCACACTTTTTTAAGATATTAATAAATGTCGCTTCCATACATGAGAAAGTGAATACAAAATCCATGGAAAATAACAATAAGTGTTTTTGGCAACCAATGACATGGCCATCTCCATGACTCATATTCCATATGAGGCACCAGCACTACTTAAAATTGCATGATCATATTGGTTTATGTTGGGTTGTGGAGGCCCCCCCCAATTCGGATGCTGATATGGGTTGGTCATGTTAGGCTCTGGTATATCATAAGGGTATGGCGTGTCATTTCTACTCCTGGTGGTGGTGGATAATAAGCAAGTTGCTAGGTTGTATTGGTAGCTCCAAGTGGTGGTGGATAGTAAGAAAGTTGCCAAGCTATAGAAGTAGCACCACGTGGTACATATGAAGCATGCCCTGGCAACCATTAGGATTGTCCACGCTAAGGTTCCTCCAAATGAAATTTGAGGTTGCATGCTTGCTTGAATAATTTTCTTGGATTCTTTACCTTGAAACCATGTGGAACACAGGTCTATGGGCACATCTTGCAAATGAGCCGACTCCTGATTATAGCATAGCCAATCATTTTCTATGCTTATACAATGTCGATGAAGCTCCTTGCATGCCTTAGCCATGACACCAGTCTCCTACAAAGCAATCAAGGATTAGTTCCCCCTCCATTGTGAAAGTACCAAAGGAGCCACCTACCAAAATGAAGAAAAACTTAAGATCAATGTCTTACATTGTATCAAATCATTACCAATAAAAAGCGTGTAGTATACCTTACAGTCTCAACGGGTCGCTCAGATGCACCCCGTAGTTGTGGGAAGTTTGTTAACCCATGGCGGACGCACTATGTTTTACGTCATCAATTTAAATATTCTGAGTCATGGGCCGGGCTTGTCGGCACCATATATTAAGGATAAAGGGATTGGGTGATCGCCGATGAGAGGTGCACCTTGGATATCAGTAGGATAAGGGTTAGGGTCGACCGGCCATGTATGGGCGCCCAAGTGTGAACGGCCAAGTCACCTATAAGAGTCAAATGTAACCCTAAACTCCTCATTCTCATGTGTTGTGAATACAAGAGTGCTCTTGCCTTATCTCTTTGGTTTCCTTCTCCTGCGTTTGTGTGAGAGAGAGAGAGTGAGTGAGAGAGCGATCGAGCACTGTGTAGCGGCACGGCGGCGACGGAGAGGCGGTAGAGCGGCGACGGCGGCTCCTCCTTCACGGCTACGACGCAGGAATCCTTCAAGGCGGCGGTTGAGCGGTGAGTGACACACCCTTTGGCATTCTGTTTGAGCTTCCTTCCCTGGTTGTATGCTTGCAGCCATTCGTGGCTCGCATACGGTGTCTGGCAAGTCCCCAGCTACGACCTGTGTGACAAAAGTGCACATTTTTGGCGCCGCTGCCGGGGAGTTGCCCTGCACCAAGCTCCAGTTTGCAGCTCGGCTACTGGGTGAAGTTTAATCTACACTGTAGGAAAGCGACTGTGTGTTTGTTGTTAAGGTGTTTCTGTGTTTTGCAATCTGTTTCTGCAATTTGTCTGTTGCATTTCTGTTTCTTTTGTTATATTTTCGCTCCGCGTGTGGGCGTGCATTCTGTTATCTGGTTTCTGCGTGTGAGAGGGATTTCTGAATCCCCAGATCTGTGCTGTGTGTGCGAACTGCGCCGCGGCCAAGGTTGAACCCTAAGGAAACCCTAAAAAACTCATCCCACAAAAAAAAACAGAAAATAAAAAATAAAAAAATTATAAAAAAGAAAAAAGAAAAAATTAAATTTTATTTTCAAAGAAAGAACCAAACGTGTGGAGAGGAAAGCTTTTCTAATTGGAGAAAAAAATTTTGAAAAGAAAGAACCCCAATCGACCCACGACCCCGGCCCCGGCCTCGGTCTCGGTCTTTTGATATATATATATAGGAGAGTGAGCCTCCATAGCTTTCTCTCAAGTGAGAGCTTATGGGAAGTCGTGCCCTATATGTAGCCCACTCCCCAAGGAGTAAAGTGAGCATGTGGGATAAAGCCCTCACCCTTTCCTCCACAAGCAAATAGGCTTTTGCCCCTTCCCCCCAAAGGAAACGGACTATTTTGAGGACTACAGGAGCTCTAGATAGGCGAACACGGTGCTGTAAAGCACACTAGGACCCTTTAAACGATACGCTCGTTTCGAGCTATCACACGCCCTAGTCCAAGTTCGACCGTAAGTAAGGGGGTCAAAAACGAGTTAAAAACAATCTAAAAACAAGTAAAAACGAGGTGCAAAATACCCAAGAAACCACTTGTGTGGACTTCAAGGGTAGTTACCAACGCACGTAGGGTACCCACGTCACATGCATCTACGTTCTGGTCGGGTGCTAGAGCCTGAACCACTAGAAAGCGTTTCAGTCTACGCAGGCTCACACCATCCCTCCACGTTGGCATCTTGGCCTTCGGCTGGAACCCAAGGGAGTGCAACCCAAGATCCACGAATAGTGGATAGTGACTCGTCCTCTGACTCAGAAGCCATGGAAGGACACCCTACCAAGAACCCTGAGGAGACAAGCCAAAACATGCCAGTGTGGGCCTCACAACCCGGATCTAGCATGTTTAGTCGTCTAATAGAGACCTTTAGTAGAGCTACACGCTCTGAACATGCGACAAGCGAAGTAAATGAGGAAGGAGGGGTAGTAGATTCGCCATTCACATCTTATGTAGACCCTACCCTCCCAAAGAGTGTCCATGTGGATATTCTACCCACTTCGTTTAATGAGGGCCCTACTGAGCTACCACATTCCGATGCTCTTCCTAAAGTAGAGGTCCCTAGAAGCCAATCCATAAGAAGTGACATTGCGTCCACTTCAAGAGAACCGTTTGGCACACCAAGTCTAGATGGGACATTTCTCAATGAAAATTGGGAATATGATCTACACACAGAGACTCTAACGGACCTATACACGGGTTACATATACCATGTAGGTTGGTTAGAAGTCCTACGATCTACATCTAGCGCCACTAATCTAGAGGAGCAACAACACATGATATGTGAGGTGATTCATAGAATTATCCAAATTGAGAGGCAAAATAGGAGAGTGGACCTAGTTTCCACTGGCCCTATGAGATTTTTGGACACGGGCAAGGCCAAACAACCAACCCTATCACAATTGGAGACTCCCTCGGTGAGTCCCATAGACCCTTCATATGTTGTTTCGCCTGGAGTCTCAATGCAGGTTGAGCCCACGAGTAGTAACTTTAGCTTTCCAACCTTGGCTCAACTTTCCATTAGGGAATCCGCAATGCCTACCCCAATGATGAGCATAGCTGAAAGTGCACCTGTTACCGCTGTAGTTAGTACGACACCGCTACCTAGTGGAACAGTACCTACAACAGTGCGTGCCAGTGCCTATCGACCCTATGTACCTATCGCTACTCATGCTCAGGTAGCTCCTACGCCTCTTAGTATGCCAATGGCGTATGCTCCACGACCGCCTTATCACCACCATTATCCAAGAGGAGCTAGGCCTAGCCACATATCATATCCTACGTCATTTGCCAACCTACTCAGACCAACGCCAACTCCTATCAGCCAGGCTATCCCAGAAGTGCCTCCACCAACTATGCCTGCTCACTTAGGTGATCTCGCAGCATTTGCTCAGACGATCGGACGATCCATTGCAGAAAACATGCGGGGTATGCCTGAGAGAGAACCTAGAAGCAAGGCAGTACAAGTGGCTAAGCTCACTCGAAACTTCAGTGGTAACGAGGATGTTAGGAAGCACATTGAAGTCTTTGAACACGTGTGTGATTCCTTGGAAGAGCACAATGAGCTGCATAAGTGTAAAGCTTTAGGCTTAACCTTGAGTGGGAAGGCCGGAGATTGGTATCGAACCTTAAGGGTTGAAGAGCGCACTCACTACCCCACTCTCAAGAGATTGTTCTTGAAAGAATACATACGCGAGGGTGTGCTTTGGGGGGTAGCATCTCAACTCCAAAAAGCTGAACGCGAGGAAGGGGAGTCAGTGAGAGACTTTATAAGTCGATTGAAGCATCTAAATTCTCGCTGCACTCCCGATGAACGCTTCAATAACAACCAACTCCTCGATAGATTCATCCGAGGATTGCGCCACGAGGACATTTACAATGGCCTAGTCATTAGAGGTCTTACAACGTGGGAAGCAGTCACTGCCAATGCAATCCAGTTAGAAGACAACTTGATGATTGCAGGTAAAAAGGTGTCTTCAGAAACAAAATTCGTTAGTTCGCAAGTATCTGGGCACGAGCCAATGACGGTAAAACTAATTGCCAAGGAGCCCAAGATATCTGAAATGTCTGTGACCGACCTTACTAAGGCTCTCCAAGAATACTTCAGGGGTAATCGAGCTCCTCAGAATAGCCATATGTACCCAAGGAGAGAGCAACAATGGTGTTCGGTGTGCTTAGGACCACATAGCACGAGTGAATGTCCCACATTCAGAGTCAAATTCAATGGGAATTGCAATGCATGTGGTAAGTATGGCCATCAATCTAAAGATTGCCTAACACTTAAGCGAATGTTGGCAAACCAGGCACCACTAGCTTGGTCAAACACACCTCAAGTACCCGCGCTAATGCCTGCACAACATATCGAGCTACCGTCACAGCACATAGTTCCAAGGAATCCGAATGTAGTCCAGTCTGTGCCGTTACCACCGCCAGTGCTAGGACCACAACCTCCACATCCAAGGATTACCCCAATAAACCAGATGGGTTGTGAGTCACATAGTGCATGTGGGGATTATGAAGAGGAGATAGACCCTACTGCTCCATACGGGATTGATACGTTTGAAATGATTCCCCAGTACTACATGGAGGATCATTTCGGGCAAGTCAAGCCTGTATATCAAGCGGCTGCTCTTGCCACAAGAGGGCAAAACCTTAATACCATGGCGAGGAGACCACCTCTTCAATGTTACGAGTGTGGTGGACCGCATCGTGTAGCGGAGTGCCCTAATAGGCTACAGAAGATCGCCACTCAAATGCAACCAAATCAAGGGAGCACATCGGGAATGCCGGTACTTACATGTAATCGTTGTGGCATAGATCATTTGATCGCTCAATGTCCACATAATCCTAATGCACCCAAGATTACACCATTGAATTTGGTTGAGGTCACCAACCAAGCACGAAGAACCACACCCGTTGTACCCGCGAATGTAGTTACACGGTCAATGCTTCAAAATCAAAACTACATTCTTGAAGAGAGGGATACTGCATCAATCGCTCAGGCAAAGAAAAAGAAAACACGACGAAAGAGATCGCTTAATGCCACGAGCTCCAAGCCCAGTTCAAAGACTAACATAGGGACAGGAGACGACCCCGTGTATATGAATGATCCTGAAGATGATTCCGACTCCATAGAAACCATGGGGACCAAAGCCACTACCTTAAGGGAGGAACCCACTCGGGAGCTCAATGAAGGAGAATCAAGCATAAATAAGGGGAGACAGAAGGAAACTTCCTCGGCCCCACAACCAAGTCAGTCAATGCCCTCTCGACCACCCAAACTGACTGAGACTCCTCAAGACAAGCCACGTGGACCAAAAACCCTTAAGAAAAAGATTGGAACTTACCCAAACCCAGTTGAGGAGATTGAACAAGTGCAACACTTAAGGGGTTTGGTGGAAGAAACACAAAGAGAACTGGAGCCAAACCCGAGAAAAATCAAAATTCCAGATACAGTGTTTCCTACGCAAGTTCAGCCTCACCGGAACCATAAACCGTTAGCTATACCTAGTATCATTCGGGAAGAAAGTGAGGATAGGACCTCCGGAAGTGGGCAAACACCCTTCTTGCTGGAAAGAATGTTTAGTGAGGGAATGCCTGACCCCATCGAGGAGGAAGTGATTCCATCTTCACCAGTCCCTAGTCAAGGGGCGATGTCTCGAAAAGTACCATTGAATGTGTCCAAGCTAATGGATTTCATGTCCTCCGAGATCAGAACCACGATCATATCCAAATTATACGGAGATCCTGAGCTATTCTTAGCTCTTTGGGCATTTCTCAATGGAGAACTAAAGGCGGGGTTATCACAATTTGCAAATATGGATAGACCCGACACGCTTCAAGATGAAGGGGAACATTGGGATCTACAACCCAACGTTGATGAAGATTCGGTCGTGGAAATACCTGTGAACAAGTTGGGACAGTACTTTGAAGGTGATGAATCTAATGCCACCCTCCCCATTACTACCAAGGGATTAACTCTAAAGGGAATCCTTGATGGTGGTGCTAGAGTGAGCATTGTGACTAAAAAGTGTTGGGAATCTATGGGAAGGCCTCACCTCGAAGTCACAAACATAGTGGTTAAGATGGCAAACGGAACCATAGCTAAACCTATTGGAATGTTAAGGGACCTTAAGATCAAGGTTCTGGGATACAAGGTACGGCATACCTTCATTGTAATGGATTTCTCCAAGCATCCTATGTCATATCAAATGATCTTAGGACGTCCTTTCATGAGGGAAGGACAAATGGTGCATGACTGGTCGAAAAACCATGTCTATCTACAATTCCGGGACTCTGTCATTCGAGTTGATCTTGAGAATGGTCGTGCGCATCCCTTAGGAAGCAAGGTTATCATTGATAATCGATCGGATACCACTGTTCACTCTGCCCCATTAAGGTATTGCTATACATGCAAAAAAGAAACTGATGATGGGAAAGATTCTCCTTATATGGATGTCCTGCTCAAGACCTCACCAAGGCGGAAGAAGCTGCACTTACGAATCTTCTTAAAGAATTCAAGGACATATTTGCTTGGACATATCATGATATGAAGGGTGTTCCACCCTCGGTGGTGCAACACACGATTCCAATGATTAGCACTGCTAAACCAGTCCAGCAACGTCCCTACCCAATGAATCCTAAGTACGCAAAGATTGTACAAGAGGAAATTGAAAAGCTTGTAAAATGTGGATTCATATACCCTATTGAGCACTCAGAATGGGTTTCTCCGATAGTCATCGTACCAAAGAAGAATGGGAAACTCAGAGTGTGCGTTGATCTCAAAAAGGTTAATGCAGCCACCAGAAGGGATCATTACCCCTTGCCGTATTCTGAACATGTGCTTGAAAGAGTGGCAGGCAAGGAGGCATATAGCTTTTTAGATGGGTACTCGGGTTACAATCAGATCACAATTGCAGTCGAGGACCAAGCTAAAACAACATTTATCATGGAGTTTGGAGTGTTTGCCTTCCGCGTCATGGCTTTTGGTTTGACCAATGCACCTGCAACATTCCAACGATTGATAAACACGGCCTTTAAGGAATATCTAAGGGACTTCTGTGAAGCTTTCTTAGATGATCTTTGTGTTCATTCCTCTTGGGACGAGCACTTGATGTGTTTACGAAAAATATTTGAAAGGTGTAGATTATATCGCATCTCCTTGAATCCTTTCAAATGCCAATTCTGGGTTAAACACGGAGTTATCTTAGGGCATATAGTGTCCAAAAATGGGATTTCCACGGACGAGAGTAAAATCAAGGTCATTCTGGAATTGCCTCCACCCACCAACTATAAGGGAGTCCAACGCTTTATGGGCCACGTTGGTTATTATCGAAGGTTTATTCTATTCTTCGCCGAGATAGCTCGACTATTGTATAAGCTTCTCATCGAGTTTATTTGGACCGAAGAATGTGACCGTGCCTATGAGCTATTAAAGAAGGCCTTGGCGAGTGCTCCAATCTTGAGAATGCCTAATTGGGATTTACTCTTCCATGTGCATATTGATGCATCAAACTTTGCTATTGGGTGTGTGTTAACTCAACCTGGAGAACATAAGCTAGACTACCCCATTAGCTTTGCCAGTCGCCAGTTGAACGATGCTGAGATGAACTACACCACTACGGAGCGAGAAGGGTTGGCAATGATATATGCAGTAAGGAAATTTCGTTACTACCTCCTTGCCACCAAGTTTGTTTTCTATGTGGATCATCAAGCATTATTGTATCTGGTAAACAAACCATGCTCCACAGGAAGAATCACACGATGGCTATTGATTCTTCTTGAGTTTGATTTCACTGTTGTTGTGAGACCTGGCAAAAAACATGTTATGGCTGATCATTTGTCTCGCATACCTAATGGTGAGGCTCCTACGGGGGTTGATGATGACTTACCTGACACTTCCCTGTTCATGGTAGAGACAATGCCTGAATGGAGTGAGAAAATTGTTAATTTTTTGGTTAATGGCTTTCCACCCAAGGAGCTTCGTAAAGATCTAGCTCGGAAGCTGATCAAAGAATGCGAACCCTATTGCCTGATAGCGGGGACTCTTTATAAAAAAGGAAAGGATGATGTTCTTAGGCGTTGTGCCCGAGAGGATGAGTATCTATACATTTTGCAAGAGGCACATATGGGCGTAGCCGGTGGTCACTTCTCAGGAGACTTAACTGCGCGAAAGATCTTACAATCAGGGTATTGGTGGCCCACTATGTTCCAAGATGCATCACTCTTTGTGAAGGGTTGCGATGAATGCCAACGATATAAGAAACCCCAGAGGAAAGATCAGATGCCCCTACATCCAATCAAAGTAAACCAACCATTTGAAAAGTGGGGTTTAGACTTTGTAGGTCCAATTAGCCCAGCGGCCCGAAACACACAATCTCGCTATATTATTGTGGCCACTGACTATATGACCAAATGGGCTGAAGCGAAAGCGACACGTAAGGCAGATGTGAGGACAACAGCCAAGTTCCTCTTTGAAAATATAATCACACGCTTCGGTTGTCCTTTTGAACTTGTGAGCGACAATGGTACGCATTTTATAAATGAAGTGATTAAGGAGCTCACAACAAATTTCATGATATCCCATCATAAATCTACTCCTTATTATCCGCAAGCGAATGGCCAAGCCGAGAGTATAAACAAGACATTAATCTCTGTTTTGACAAAGACAGTTGAAGCTCATCGCACGGATTGGGATCTAAAGCTCACGACGGCTTTATGGGCCTATCGTACTGCGTACAAAGTGGCTATTAATTGCACACCATTCAAAATGGTATATGGCCAAGAAGCAGTCATGCCGTGGGAATTTGTCATTCCTAGTCTTCGTGTTGCTACTCAAGAGGGTTGGGATGGTAATCCCTTAGCAGAGCGTCTGTATATCCTTGAGCGACTAAACGAAGAAAGACAATTGGCTGTATACAATGCCCTTGTGGAGAAGGATAGAAGGAAAAAATGGTTTGATCGCCATCTAAAGGACAAGGACATCAAGGTTGGGGATAAAGTCCTGATGTGACCCTTAAACTAAGATCTCATCGCAACATCCATTGTGGTCTAACATGCTTGAATTTCTACACTTTATATCTTTTGAATTCTAGCATACTTTCACTCTACTTCCCTATTTTGCAGACGGTCTACCACAACAACCCTCTCGAGCTTACCATACCATAGCTTCCGAGGACGGAATCTACATCAGGAAGGGGGGCATGTTAACCCATGGCGGACGCACTATGTTTTATGTCATTAATTTAAATATTCTGAGTCATGGGCCGGGCTTGTCGGCACCATATATTAAGGATAAAGGGATTGGGTGATCGCCGATGAGAGGCGCACCTTGGATATCAGTAGGATAAGGGTTAGGGTCGGCCGGCCATGTATGGTCGCCCAAGTGTGAACGGCCAAGTCACCTATAAGAGTCAAATGTAACCCTAAACTCCTCATTCTCATGTGTTGTGAATACAAGAGTGCTCTTGCCTTATCTCTTTGGTTTCCTTCTCCTGCGTTTGTGTGAGAGAGAGAGAGTGAGTGAGTGAGAGAGCGATCGAGCATTGTGTAGCGGCACGGCGGCGGCGGAGAGGCGGTAGAGCGACGACGGCGGCGGCTCCTTCACGGCTACGACGCGGGAATCCTTCAAGGCGGCGGTTGAGCGGTGAGTGACACACCCTTTGGCATTCTGTTTGAGCTTCCTTCCCTGGTTGTATGCTTGCAGCCATTCGTGGCTCGCATACGGTGTCTGGCAAGTCCCCAGCTACGACCTGTGTGACAAAAGCGCACAAAGTTATGATGTGCATATCAAAATGCATCCATCATGCTCATGTCTAGATTTTTTGGGAAGGGTCAACCAGTAAAAACCCTACTTAGCATGCAAGCACTTGTACTTTGTGTACATGAGAGTCATGGGATTGAGTCAAAATGAAAATATGTTTATTCACCAACCAATTTTGACAAAAAGGGAGGTAACCAAATGTCTATGCGGAGAACGAACTTACCCTGAATTGGTTTAGTGGACAACTCATGTGCGTAATTTAACTTTAGAGATGAATGGGATGTGCAAAAATGTTCTAGGGTATCATTTTGTTGGAACATTTTCCATGGAGTAATTTTATTTGAGCTTGTATCATTTTATTGGAGTAATTTTTATTTTGCTATTGAGAGAGATAGATAAGAGAGACATAAATAGAGAGAGAGAGAGAGAGAGAGAGAGAGAGAGAGAGAGAGAGAGAGAGAGAGAGAGAAAATGATGTACTTCTTGCCATATTTGGGAAATTGCTCACTCAAATTTGCTCGCCAAAAAAATCCCCCTCCACTATTACTTGAGTTTCCAAATGGAAAATTTCCTAGGAGCGAGAAGGAGATGTACACTTGGACTTGTAAATTAAAGCAATCCAAGATGGTATATACTATATATCTACTCGTGCTAGTAATTAGGTTTTTTGGTAAATATCTAATATTATATCCTATTGATTCGTGATTTTATATTGTGAAGACTCGAATTCTAGGTGACCAATCACATCTTAAAG
This sequence comes from Cibotium barometz, assembly GCF_041138505.1. Taxonomy (NCBI): domain Eukaryota; kingdom Viridiplantae; phylum Streptophyta; class Polypodiopsida; order Cyatheales; family Cibotiaceae; genus Cibotium; species Cibotium barometz. The sequence goes on along the minus strand of NC_141089.1, from coordinate 15,312,925 downwards.
CAAAGGGAAAAGAGCTTAAGGAAGATCAAGAGGCCCTGATGAAGATAAAGAGGATAAAGGGGATGATGTTGATAAAGTGGTAGAAGTGTCAGATAAGGATGCCACAAATGAAGAGGAAGAAGCAAATGCAGAGAAGAAGAAGATGACGAGGATGATGACATTGCATCAAAGTATGACGAGCAATTCCAAGGATGACATTTGGTCCATCGAGATAACCCCAAAAATTGACAAATTAGATCATGCTACTTTTATTAATATATAGTTAGACTACTAACATACATGATTTAGTTTTGGATGTAGATAAGCTTGGCTAGAGGTCCAAATGCACCATTTTGACATAATAATCCACCTAACTAAGGTGTTTTGACACCAATCGAAATGAATTTGCCAAGTATGATTTTACTAAATAGTAATGACAATGTAATGTATATGTGTAGTAAATGTATTTACAAAATGTAATGTATATGTGTAGTAAATGTATTTACAAAATGTATACTTTGTAGGTGTCTTGTGGCATGATAAGTGGAGTAGTCCTCAGTGTTCTAAGTGTGTTGCTATAAAGTGCATTTTCCTGTACTATTGTAGAAAGCTCTATGCTCACAGGTATTCTAATTAATTGTGCATCACATGTATAATGACAATTAATGTGTGTCTTTTATATCGTTCTTAAAAAACTCTTCTTAACATGGTGTAACAATACATACTTTTGCAAAGGTGAGAGCATTTGTAGGGGATCCTATCTAGATAGGATGTGCATTTTAAAACCAAGAGAGTCCAAAGAAGCTAGCACGTCTTTAAGATATGCCACAAAGTGTGAAAGAGGCAAACCAGACCTTCAATATTAAAGGTATCAATATAAGCATAGGATGTGACTGGATTATAGTGAACAAGAGGTTCCATTTATGGCTTCCCTGCTCACGTTATCCCACCATGAAATCTCTATACATGTGAGTATTCAAGAGAAAATTTTTAACAATAAAACCTTACGTGTTACTGTGTTTACATTGGGCACAAATTCTCATGTTTTCACGTTAATGTCATGTAGATGGAGAATGGAGACTAGCCTTTATTGCTCAAGATTTGTGAGACCATCGTTAATGACAATGGCTCCCTTACTGTCATTGGTGCAATGTATCAATTGATAACCATGATAGGCAAGGCCAAGTGATATGGCTTTGTATTGGACACCCTGTTGAATGTGCGGTGTATAACGAAGATTGGAAAAGAGTTTGGACAAGAGGTGAGTAACACTAACCATAGAGGTGCTTATGATTCTCATAAAAGGTTGCCATTGAACAACACTTTCTATTATAATAAATCTTTTGATAATTTTGTGCAAACACATACCCTTGTCCTGCGACTTTCTTGAGCTTAGTTGGAATAAACCATGCACAACCATTTGCACCTGATTATAAATCTTTTGATAATTTTGTGCAAACACATACCCTTGTCCTGCTACTTTCTTGAGCTTAGTTGGAATAAACCATGCACAACCATTTTCACCTGATTATATCATTAATCCTTGCACCAGTATATGCAATGGAGAAGATGCCCAAATGGGACTGCATGGTGAGGTAGGGCATAACATATGAGTACTCTAAATTATGGGTGTTTACATATTATGTGGAATTTAGAGAAATAATTTCTTTGCAGGTGGATGTCAAAGTGGATATGAGTTTTGGGATAGCCTCTTAAAGCATCATGCAAAAGAAGGGCAAAAGAAGGGCAAGTGATTGTAGAGCTTTATGCATGATGTAGAGATTGTGCTATGATAATGTGCAAATTAGGCATGAACATAGTTTGTATTGATCTCGAAGAGGACCTTGTGAAGGGTGTCTTGATGAAGATGTCATTGTAGCTCAATGAACATATTTGTTTACAAATATTCAAATGATTGTGTTTAACAATGGTTTATGATTATGTCATGATCTTATTTTACATATGAATAGAGAGAGAGGGAGAGAGAGCTATGTGTTGGGGTTTAAAATAAAATAAGATTGAGAGTTTCAATAATGTTTGTTCTCAACATGTTAAATAAACTAAAACATTATGTGTATTGTGTAGATGAATAACACAGTGTTAAGTTTGTAGACTTAAAGGACAAGAGAGGTAAAATGAAGTTATGCGTTTGTAGCCTCAAATGATTAGAAGGACAAGAGAGAGAGAGAGAGAGAGAGAGAGAGAGAGAGAGAGAGAGAGAGAGAACATGAAGAGAAAGAGAGATGTAAGAGGTGACAACATGGACAGGAGATAGAGAATATGAAGAGAGAGAGGATTCTGTCTCCCTTATAACCTCATAGGACCAATCCAAAGACAACGAGATTGATAAGAAGGAAGAGTGAAAATGAGTTGGAAAGGGAGAGATTGTGATAGACTACTAATGAAATAGAGGAGGGGAGAGGGTTAAGGGTGACTGAGACAAGGAGGGAGGAAGGGGGAGAGAGAGGGAGATAAGAGAAGGGAGAGAGAGAGAGAGAGAGAGAGAGAGAGAGAGAGAGAGAGACAAGAGAGAAGAGAGACAAGGGAGAGAGAGAAAGAGATGGTAGGAGAGAGATGGAGAGAGAAAAAAGAGTGAAGGGAGAGAGAGATGGTAGGAGAGAGAGAAGAGAGATGGGAGAGATGGCTGGAGAGAGAGGGAAGAGAGGGAGATATGTGAGATGGTCGGAGAGGGAGAGAAGAGAGTGTGCTAGAAGAGAGACAGAGAAGAGAGAAGGAAAGAGATGAGAGAGAGAGAGAGAGAGAGAGAGAGAGAGAGAGAGAGAGATGGTAATAGATGGAGAGAGAAAGCAATCGTAGGAGAGAGAGAGAAGAGAGGGAGATATGTGAGATGGTCGGAGAGAGAGAGAGAGAGAGAGAGAGAGAGAGAGAGAGAGAGAGAGAGAGAGAGAGAGAGAGAGAACGGAAAGTGAGACAAGAGAGAAAAGAGACAAGGGAGAGAGAGAAAGAGATGGTAGGAGAGAGAGAGATATAGAAATGGTAGGAGAGAGAGATGGTAGGAGAGAGTGAAGAGGAGAGATGGTAGGAGAGAGTGAAGAGAAGAGAGATGGGAGAGATGGCTGGAGTGAGAGAAGAGAGGGAGATATGTGAGATGGTTGGAGAGAGAGAGAGGAGAGGGAGAGAAGAGAGTGTGCTAGAAGAGAGAGAGAGAGAAAGCGACGAGCTAGGTTGGAGGGGAGGAGTTGGGTTGGGTTGGGTTGGGTTGGGGGGCTAGGAGTTAGTGGGAGTAGATGGTGGTGGGGAGAGTTAGAGAGAGAGTGTTCAAAGTAGAGAGATAGGGTAGCTAAGAAAAGCTCTCTCTAAAGCTCCCCTGGTGACTCTAAAGCTCCCTCCACCAAGCTCCCCTGGTGACAAACCCTTATGAATAATTCTTTCATTTTTTTCTAATATTTTTATTATTTTGTTTATCTTCTCTGACCCCCAATGTGTAGGGGGAGGGGGGGTGCACATGTGCACATAGAAATCCCCTTTTTTTGCACGTGGCAGCTTTCTTATTAATATTGAATTTTATTTCACAATTTCACAATTTCTCAATCTTTCAATTTTCTCATTAAAAATGCTCATCTTATCATATTCTCTCACTAGAAATATACATCTAAAATTTAATTTACTGCACTAGGTTAAAGGAAGAGGAACTTTACAACCTACACTACAAGAAAAATGCTTTATGTGTTTTGTGACTTAGATTGGACTTTTGATTTTGACACGAGACACCTAATGATAGGTTATTACTTCATGCTTGGCTCAGGATGTATTTCTTGGTGGACTGGCAAGAAGCAACCAAATGTGGCTCTCTCTTTGACACAAACCTAATACAAGGCTGAATGCTTAGCTTCTTGTGATGTATTGTGGCTTAAGCACGTTCTCCAACTAACCACGAGAGAGAACCATTGGAAGGCATGGAGGTGGGTAGCATGCTATGTCCGTGGGACGCTATGGCCTCTTAGATTAGGCTTCTGATTTTGACACTAGATACTCAATGACAAGTTATTACTTCATGCTTGGCTCAAGATGTATTTCTTGGTGGATTGGCAAGAAGCAACCAAATGTGGCTCTCTCTTTGGCATAAACCAAATATAAGCCTTCATGCTTAGGTTCTTGAGAGAGGTATTGTGGCTTACGTGGATTTTAGAGATTATGGGAGCAATGCAAGAGCACCTAAAGTTGTTGAACTGTGACAACTAGAGTTGCATGGTCATTGCAAAGAATCCAATGTTTCATGCTTGTAGATAACAACATGTCTCTATTTTGTAATAGCGCATGTTTTGCAAGGCCCGGATCATGAGGAGAAGCAACTGTTGAGAAACTTAACACATAGGAGTGGTTTTGACACTAGACAATGGCCTCAGTGGGGTCGAGTGATATTGGTAGGTCTAGCGCAATGCCAGATAGGCTACGAGTAGGTGTGAAACTGTTGGCTAAAAAATAGGACACACTGAGGCAAGCATACTTGGATACCCTATTTTGACATTATGGGGTGGAGTCTACAATAACATGGATGGTGCGTTTGATGAAATCATTGACACATACAAAGCTTGAAAAGTCAAACATTAAGATGAACAAACCCATAACTTGGTTATTTGAGTCCTCCTTGTAGAAGATATAAGTCACATGCTCCAACCCAATGCATCATTGTTGATGGTGCAAACTCGTTAGAGTATAAGGGAAGCCCTTCCAGGATGCACATGGATGCTAGTGTGGTAGAAGTCTTGGAATGATTATCAATGTCTATTCTTCTTCTAAAGATCTTATCATGTTGGAAGCTAATACTTGCCCTTGTAATATCTAAAATAGAAAACACTACGTGATTTCTTGCAATTTAAATATTCCATCCATTGAGTTATGCAAGCCACACTTAAGATTGTTTCTTCAAGTGTTGGAATCCCTAAAATTGGGGGAGATTCGCTCCTCCCTTGCTCATGGAGGGGGAGTCTCTCCTTCATCCATCTAGGGTAAAGGGGAGGCGAGTTCCAAAACCCTCTCATGCATGCTCAACCCCAATAGAAGAACACAATGATTTGGGCATATTCCCATTGTGTCAAAATCTAGTTTGTTGTTAATGGGCATAATACTGGTTTGAGAATGCAAGCTTTGTGGTTCACTCTTGTCCTTAATGCCTAAACTGTGTGTTTATTTGCATTAAAAATCACTTCAAATACATATCAAGCATCAACATTTTTCTCACAGCTTGGGCTATCTTCTTCTGAGGGCTAAAGTTATAGATTCACTAGGTTTTTGAAAGGATTATGGAGTGAAAATTGTGGAGCCACGCTAAAAAATTAATTGATCCACACTCAAAAATCAATTAATCCACACTCGAAAAACGTTTTGGTGCCATATATTTGGCCCTTTTACCCTTACTCGCCCACCCTGTGTTTTTATGGAGGGGTACCCCCTCAGATTTGGAAGTTGTCCGGCCACCCGGTCACTTTGTGGGCTCTCTTGCAGAGGGCGTTTTTGCCAAGTGTATGATGGTGTTCAGGAGAAAACGAAGAGCTGAAGCGGGGAGGGCGCGAGGGGAGCACTGATCGGCTGTCTCAGAAAGGGAGAGGTCACAACAGGAGAAAGCTGACCCTCAAATGCAGGTCTATACAGCAACGATGCAGAAGTATGGCCCTCTGGGCACCCTCTCATCATTTCAACACCATCTCCACCATCAATTTCCATGTGCCCAGCAATTCGCATATGCATGCTCCCCATTGAAGCTTTCCCGTTTTGGGCCCTTCTGCAAGCCTGCCCACATCCCTTTTCCCGATTTGAATGCTCGCACAGGTCCGCCATTCAAAGCTCTTTCGAGCTTGCCCCAACCTCCTCCTCCTCCTGATGATGAACAGAAACATGCCAGTAGAGCCGTTGGAAGCAGTACGCTCGCAGAGACGCTTGAGGATTTGAAATCTGTTCCCGCCAAGCCAGAGATTTGCACCGCTGACGAATTGCATTACGTCTCAGTTCCAGGAACACTCTGGAAGCTCGCCCTCTGGCGGTACCCCCCTCGCCCCCAGGTAATCGCTCATTGTTTAGAAGAGTTAATCAATCTTAAACCAATTAATCTCTCTCTCTGTCACACACACACACACACACACACACACACACACACACACCCAAATCATTCTTAATTGCCCCAATATGTTCACAAGAGTTGGTTAATCTCAAAAACCAGTTACCATTGCCACTTTGGTCCATCATCTTATTATTTTAGCAATAAAAACCTTTTAGTACTCGTCAGCTAACAACAAAATATTATTCATCTTTGTCTCTCATATGTCTCCGTCTATATTTCTCCTATAATTAATGGAGTTTGGCAAGGTCTGCTTCATTAATTAAGGTCAAGAAGTGAAAGGTCTAAGACCTCTACTAGACTTTGGGGTAAATTTTAAAAGTAAGGCGTTCAAGGTCTAGACTTTCGAATTAAAGTCTAAGACCTATGTTAGATCTTAGGGTAGACTGTGGGATAAAGGTCGTAGACCTCTGTTAGACCTTAGGGTAGACTTAGGGTAAAGGTCTTAGACCTCTACCAGACCATAGGGTGAGCTCTAAAAGCAGACTGGCCAAAGCTTGGATTTGAACTTTAGACCCCTATTTTTTATACTAGACACCCAACCACTCTGCTATATGTCTCTTTGTGTTTCATAAAGGGGTGTAAGTAGATGAGATTAGTGTTATTGACCTTAGCCTATAGGCACACTCTCCTTTCTCCCTTGAACCAATCAAATGAATTTGATTTTCCAGAAACTAGGGCCCTCACATGCCAGTGTTCACAATCTCATAACTTTGTTGATTCTATGGACTGCCTAGTTTGATGAAAGTTTGAACAAGCTTAACCATCATTTTACACCTCTGTAATGACTCTTTCTATTTTGCAGGCTCTTGCGAGAAATCATCCACTGCTTTTACTATCTGGACTTGGGACCAATGCGATTGGGTTTGATTTGGATCCGAGTGTATGTAATTAACCTCACAATGCTTGGTGGTGGTGTATTTTTTATAAATGATATTTATGTACTCATTACTAGCATTCAGCTCTTTCAAATGCGTTTTCTTGATAAGCCACAAGAAGCTGTTTTCAAACTTTGGAAACTCTATGCAAAGCTATCCATTGTTTTACATACAATCTTGAGCAAGTACAAAGGTGAAGCATTATTCCCAACAGAGTTACAACAGCACCGATAGTTGCTTCTTTTGTCATACTCTGGGGCATCCCAAACGTGATGTCCTAAGAGGTAGCTTACTTCCATTAGTACACCTGCTAGTCATTGTTGAGGCTTCCTAGAAGAACCTCCCTCAACAGCCCCATTTGTGCTTGAAGTTAAGCAGGAGGGGGTTTCCCGAAGATGCTTGAAGATATGCAGGCAAGGAACTCCACAAGTGATTCCATGAATCAGCAAGATGGGAGTTTCACACAAGACGAGGGCGTCAACGGAGCTACTTTCCGTGTCACAGCCGTATAGAATGCCAACAAATTGTAGTCTTGTTTGACTACGATAGAATAGAGGATGTTATCTTTGAGCAAATTGCCTAGCAAGCTTACTTAGAATTGACTCCAATAGACAAGCCTCACATTCATGACTCTTAGAATTAAGTTAGTAGCACGTAGTGCTAGACTAGTAATTTAGAAGGTGGATTTTGTGCGTGATTTCATGGTCACAGCCTTAACAAGTGCAAAGGTGATTTTAGGCATAAGGTGGTTTCACGAGTGTCAGTCTTACATTGATTGAAACAATGTTCAGGTTCCAGAGCACTTCACTCATTTCTAGTATGTTCAGGGTCCAAAACAGTTCCTTCTTAAATTCCATTCATTTCTAGTAGCATACTACGGGAAATTCCATCTAGAGTCTTGTGTGCTAAGTTTCACTCTTCATTTCAATGACAGTTAGTTCATAGTCTCGATGGTGTGGTTTTTTTTGCTAGCTCTCATCATGCATATAGCTCACCATGTGGCTGACCTTGAGTATGAGCGGTCTTAGGACATGTTGAAGGTTGTAACAAGCCGGAGAAAAAGAGCACGAAAATAAGCTAAGAAGAATGTGAGACACAAGTGACCTATGGATGTCCAGGTTTTGGATACTCCTAGACAATTTTTGTCAACCATCAAATCGGACCAAGAAAGCTAGTTCCATCGTTCATCACCAATGGATATCAAAGACAAGGGGATCTTTGCCTACAAGTAAAGCCAAGTTCTAGTCCAACAAGGGGACATTTTCTGATCCCAGTGTAGAAGACTTTGCAAGAGTTGACATTACAAGAAACATCAAGCGTTGTTTACGGCTTGTTTGGAATCATGATAACACCGCGTCAACAAGTTAAGCAGGGGGGGATGTCCTGTGCTCCTGTGTAGTGCTAGGGTGCCATGTTGACTTAATGCTACTTTTAGTATACTCAAAATACCTTTTCTGATGGGCCATGAGCTAGTTGTGAGCCCTTGTCCATGGAGAATTCGCCAGACACCATCTAGGTCTTAGGGTCAAGTCAATGTCCGTCATTTGTGCAAGTTGGAGAGAAGTCTTAGAGTTTAGGTCGGGGTGTGTAAATCCATTTTATGTAACATCCAAAAGGGTACTATGGTTACTTTGGATTGGTGGGCTGTGAACAGCCTACACTTATATGGTGCACTTGCCCAGTAAAGAGGGAGGAATGGCTAATGGAAAAGGTGCCCAACTAGGGCATGGCTTTTCATGACAAGGCATGGCCAACCCTAGTCCCGTTAGTCAGCCAGCTGTACTCTCCCAGTTGTGGCCAGCATAGGCCACTATATAAGGGGCCCTAGGGGTATTGTAGATATCATCTTTCATATGCTTAGCTAGAGCTCAAGCCTCCTACAGTCCAACGCAGCCAGCAGAGCTAAATGCAAGGCAAGGAGGGGTCATCCAGGGGCTGATTCTCTGCAGACAAAAGGTGGCCAGACCAGTCCAGGCATAGCACACATCTCAGCACGTGTGAAGAAAATGCAAGGGCTAGAAGGTGCAGCCAGCAGCCAGGCAAGGGTCAGGCAGTTCAGGCCAGCTTTGGGCAGACAAAGTAAAACCATCACGGATTTTCACTGAGGGAGAAACACTCGGTTCAGGTCAGTCCATCTGTCCGACAGTTCCAGCACAATTTTGTACGTCATTTCTCTTGCAGAAGTAAAGCAAATACTGTGTCACCGAAGAAGTGCTAAGTGGGTTGTTGGGACCCAATCAAAGCTCTCTCTCTCTTTCTTCTCTTTACTAATCTAATCTCTTTAAAATCGGTAATTAATGTACTCTTGAATCACCATTAAGGTGCTTCCGCGTAACACCACTGTAAGATTTGTGGGAGATATCAATGCCTCTTCGTAGATAGTTTTGGCCCCTTCTCACAAATGATGCAGTATAGAGATCAGAGATATTTGGGCTTGTACATTACAAAGCTTCACTGTTATTGTGAGACTGATGAGGTAGTACTCAGGAGGCGGGATCAGCTAGACACCTCTTAGGCCTCCATGATAGACTTTTATGGACCCCAACAGGCGATCGCGGATGACCACTATCCACGCTCAACCGGATGAGAGAGAGAGCACATACATCACAGCCGAGCTGTCACTCATGTATCTCTTAAGGAGACATCACTTGCTCTTGGAGATGGTTTTAGCCCCCCCTCATGGGTTATGTAGTTTTGTTATGTACTTGAACACTAATCTACGGATTAGGGATCTAACCCAACGGGGTTAGGGGGCCCTAGGATTAGGGATTAGCAGGTTGATACTTGGCTAGGGTTTGTGTATTGATAAAACAAGCTTAATGGCCTATTATAGCAAGTTAGCTGTAAACGATTGGGGGATCCAGAACAGAAGATACATACTTCAAATATGCAGACAGAGAATATACACACTAAGCCAGAATGGCTGCCCCCCCGTAGGAACTTTTTTATTACGTAGAAGCTTTACAAATATTCCAGGGTGAGGGTGCAGACAGCACTGGATTTTCCACAGTTACTGAGCAACTTTCCACAAAGCATAAAGAAGACTCAAGCGTGGCTCTCTTCCCAGAACCACTACAAAACAGTCCCGAAAACTGTCTCAACACAGTCCTAAATTAGTCTGCTGCATGGCCAGAACTGAGAGAGAAACCACCAGCTGCTGTCACGCATGTGGGAGTATGGCTGTCTGTACAGCCAGTAGGCAGCCAACTTGGAGAGGACAGCGCTGACACCAACAGAGACAGGCACCACACGGCTGCAAAGAAAAGGGTGTGTGACAACCAGCCCAAATGGCCCAAAACAGCCTCCCAAAGAACACCCAAAAGGCCCATTATTATTTGCCTAAAAAGGTATTTTCCTGGTCGGTTGGGCTAGCTGACAAGGCCAGCCGACCTGCCCTTTTTTGCTTGGCCAAGCACTATATGAACGTGTCTCTCATCAACATATTGATCTACATCCACCAGCCGGCGTTCTCCTTCCTGCGCATCTTACGACAGCAGCAGCCCGGCTAACTCGATCATCCACACTCCATCAAGCTGGGGCTCCTCCCCCTGCACAACAGCAGCAGCCCGGCAACCATTCGAATATCAGCAGCCGGCTCTACTCCCTGCGCAGCACATCTCTCCAGCAGCCCGGCTGATCATCACAATGTACATCAACCAATGTCATCAAGCAAATTTGGGTGAATTTGGGGATTCATCTAGGTATATCTTTATGCTGTATTAGCGGACATGCAAATTTCACATTGTGAAGTTTTCGTCCAAGTTGCAGCCAGTTGATATTGAGTTAATTCTTTCTATCTTTAGTGGTGCATATGCCCTATCAACTACCTTTTTGTTGTAATAATTCTTTCTATTGGTTATGATCCTTAGTGCTAGGCTTCATTATGGCTGAGTCTGCCCTGTATCTCCGGAGCTTTGACAGAAACTCAGTACACATACCTCGTATGAATGTATGCTCTTATGTGTGTGTGTGTGTGTGGGAGCATATATTGATACCAAGTTCTGCACCCACTAGTGGGCACTGATGATGTTAGTGGGGATGTCGTAGTATCTAGTCCATACTATGCATGATGGAGTTGATGGTTTATTGTCTTATGGATGACTATCATGAGGTTATAAATTGCACTTTCTTATAAGGTGAATTCGTGCATGTTCTTGGATTCATCTAGGTATATATATATGTCATCAAGCAGCCGTTGGCTCAGCATACTATTGTAGCAACCAGGCTATCAACGCAAGGCAATCTGCATCATTCTCCAGCAGCAGCATTCCCACCTCTTGCTGCATCATTGATCATCATCAATCGGCGCTCTACCACCTGCATAGCACACCTCTGCAGCGTTTCTGCTCTGTGCGCATCACCTTGCATTTATTGCAGTCCTCTGTTGGCAATCTTTGACGTCTACTTCAGGCGCAAGCGAAGGATCATCGACCGAGCCTCTTGCTTCGACTGCCTTTGCTTCTTCGCTGGTCTACTACTTAGAGTCACCCCACATCAGAAGGCCTCTTGTACTGGACTTACATTCCTTTATCCATTTCATGCTTTGTTGATTTGCTCTGATTTCTCGCACATCTGGTCCTTTCGTCCTTTTGCCCTCACATGGTATTAGAGCTTTCGTGAGCAAAGGGATTAAAGAACTTGAGAGCACACATCATGGATTGTCTACCCATGATTCCGGAGGACTAGCCTTTGTCACCAGAAGTTGATTCTCTTTACTCAGATCTAGACCACACGGAGGATGGGACTTCTTACTCATTGGAGAGCCCCGTTCGAGGTTTTACATTGGGAGACGACCAGCCTGTCTACACCTACTCACCCTCTACACCTTTGGCATCTTGTCCTTCCTCTCCGAGCTTATTAGACTTCGCTTCTAGAGGGGGATACATGCCTACAGCCAATGTGCCAGTACTGGACCCCGGTATCCAGCCTCATCTGGCGATAGCCTGGACTTCAGTTTGGTTCTCTCAGGGAGGATAGGTACCACCATGGTCGTCTGGAGATCCATCGTCATCAACTCAGTCGAAGACCGTGTCAGGTTCGTATGTGCCTTTGAGTGCTTATGTGCCTAACACTACCTGGGTGTCCACTTCTGCAACACAGGTTCAACATTTGGTACCAACTACTACCCTCGATCCCTGCAGTAATGTGAACCCGAATAGAGGGTGGTCTAGAAGCAGAGTACGCTCCCAGACTACTGGTGTAAAAGGAGGTAACATTGTTTTCTCTTTTGGTTTACCTTTTATTCTTGCTCCTTACGTGTTTTGGAATACTGCACAACCACAAGCACAAAACCCTCCCACCCAACCCATGTTTCTTCCTATTGGCATTTGTGTGGCTGCACCTCCACAGGGACCTACGTATGGGTTTTACCCAACACAGGGATCTCTTGACATTATGCCCAACAGCATGGTGTCGCCACCTAGCATGCCGGGGTATCAGGTAGTTTACCAACCCATCACAGACACTACACCAGTACCAGCTTATGTGCCTACTCAAGGATTTTTGCCTCAGCCAGGCATTCCACTTGTGCTGAGTGCCTGAAAGAAAGTGAAGCAAATATAAAACACAAATGTAGGCCTAGGCACAAGACCTGTAAATGCTAGAAACTGATGTTTATTGCTGAAATCTGAGCACGAGGGAAGCCCATAGGTGCTGTACAATGATGAGAAGCAATAGCAGCTGCTAATGACCTCAACTAAATGCTAAAAAATGAGATGAATTGGGGGAAAGGGAGCCAGCCCTTATATATTCCCCCAGGATGCTGGTCGGCCAGCTGCAACAGGCCGACAGCATGGCAGTAGCATAAAATGCTACAAAAAATGTCTAAAAATACCAAAAAAATGGTAGAAAAAATGCTAAATACTATCTGCTAAGATATGCCAATGCGTCTCATAAATGGCCAATACAAGCATGAAAAAGATGATGTAGACCCTCTGGAGATGATATAATCCAACACCTCCTCTTCAGCGCCAGAGGGGCGGTCCAATACCAGCACGCTGAAGTAACACCTCCATAGTAGCTCGCGGAAGTGGTTTGGTGAAGAGATCAGCCACATTGTCCTTGGTAGAACAGTAGGCCAGTCGAAGAAGGCCAGTTGCGTACAAAATGATAATGCATTTTTCATATGCTTGGATCGTCCCCGTATCACAGGATTCTTTTGTGCTAGAGCAATAGCACTATGAGAATCCGAGAAAATAGTAACCGGGGAAGTGTCGGCACAGCACAAATGCTCCAGAATATGATGAATCCAAAGTGCCTTAGTAGAGGAGAGAAGGCAAGATTTATACTCAGCGTCGGGGGAAGAAGCAGAAACAGTCCTCTGCTTTTGAGACTTCCAAGAAACCAATCCAGAACCAAGCATGAAGCAATATCCAGATGTAGACCTCCGAGTACCAATACAGCCTGCCCAATCAAAATCTGTGAAGCCAACCAAATCAGCACCACAAGAGTAGGTGATGCCATAATCTGAAGTACCTCGAAGATAACGAAGAACTCTCAAAGCTGCCTGCCAATGAGACCTTCGAGCGGTTGATGAGAACTAGCTGAGGACACTAGCAATGAGCCAACGATCTGCCAGTACTCTTTGGATTCCACTAAAGGTGTATCATCCTCCTTGGATAACTTGGCATTGGGATTCATGGGACAAGAGAGCGGTGTACAATCTGACAACCCATAAAGTGTGAGCAGCTTCCTCACATACTTCTACTGAGAAATGAAGATACGCTCATCTTTTTGCCAAACATCCAGCCCAAGAAAATAATGTAGAAGGCCAAGATCAATCATCTCAAATGTCTCTGAAAGCTTGGACTGAACTTGTGTGACCAACCTAGTATCTGAACCAGAAAGAATGAGGTCATCAACATACAAAACAATGACACAAATATCTCCATCAGAAAGAAGCACATAGAGATTGCTTTCAGCATATGCCCTCTCAAAGCAAAGAGATAACAAGAAGGCATCAATCTTCTGATACCAGGCACGGGGTGCCTGTTTGAGACCATAGTTTCAGCTTTGATATGGCCTTGTATATTATCATGTACATGGTGATTTTTCTTTTCCTTTACTTAAGGGCACTTTGCCTTTAAGTGGGAGGTTGTTGGGGTAAAGGCATTATGCCCACCCTTATAGTGTGTACAAGCCCATAAGTTATAGTACATAGTACACTTAGTACTTTTAATGTACTAAGTGCACTATGTGTACTAGTGCAAATATACATGTGTGATAGGGGAGTCACATACACACACTTGATGAGTTGACTTATCCCCACATATCTCTCTCTCTCTCTCTCCTCTCCCTTCTTCTCTGTGTATGTCTCCCACATGAAACCCTAATTCTCTCTCCCTTCAACTGGTATCAGAGCATGGCGATTGCAACTGCAGCATTTGCTTGAGGAAGCAGGGATGCGTGTCCACAGGTTTTTTTTGACGCCAACTGCAAAGGCCACCGGTTTCATCACTGTAGCTGACTGTGGAGGTAGTAGCTTTCGCTGTCAGCCAGTTGCAGCCGAGGGCTGGTTTACAGAGCCGATAGCCTGTGCGTGTGAGCCTGGAGAAGACGCGCAAGGAGTCAACATTAGCAGGCGTGTGCTGGGCGCAGTCTGTGTGAGCGTTGGGCGTCAGACGCCTGGCCACAAGGCATAACCAAGAAGCGAGGCAGGAAGTCACCGCAGCTGAGCTCGTGCGCTTGCAGCAAATGCGTTGGGCGTTAGACGGCTGGCTACTAGGCGGAGGCGGCGAAGAGTTGCGTGTGCAGAACTAGCGCACGCAAGCGTTGGGCGGATACGCGCATGCAGGCTGGCGGGCGGCGCTCAGCTCATCGCGTGTAGCGCTGGCCACAAGGCGTAACAAAGGTGGAGCCCGTCGCATTGCATAGTCGTTGAAGCTACTGCTTCTCCAACAGCCCGCTGCTCCAACTCTCTCTGTATACCTGACGACTGGTTCTTATTAGCCCTTACGCTGGCCACAGTCCAGCGCTGTCTTGGCAGGCCGTGAAGCAGCATCTCTCTGTGCCCATATCTTGGGCTGCTCTCTCTGAGGACTCCATGTGTGTCATCGCTGGGCAGTACAGGTGTCATGGCCCTGTGAAAATGGAACAGTACAAGTGTGGGCATGGTGGTTGCAGAGTCAGAATATTTTATGATTCACATGGGGGGGTGCCCGGACAGAGTTTAAGATGTGTGGACATCCCTAGGTGTGAAGGGGGGAACTAGAAACATTAAACTTTAATGTTTATTAAAGTTTGCCCCTAGGCCTTAGTGGCCCTAGGAACTTATTAAAGTTTGGGGCCCTAGGGATTATTTTGGGGAGGAGCCACTTTTGGAGAGTTTCTCTCTCTTCTCTCTCTCTCTCTTCCCTTTTGGGGAGTCGTGGAGCAAAAGGGATTCTCATGCGTGGAAAAGCTGTGGAAGGAAGAGGCGACTGCTGGAGATTGCTTGCTGCTGTTTTCACTGTGCAAACCAGCCGTACAGCCCTGTACGGACAGGCTGCAGGCTTCTTCTTGGTCCACGCTTCACACAGGACTTGCTGCTGATTCCTTTCTCTGCTGGATTCTCTGCGCACAGGCACTGTACATGCTGTACCAGCAAGTACACAGCCAGTACAGTACTGTACGACTGCCGTACAGTGTACGGACAGCCAGGTACAGCAAGTACAACTGCTGCAGGCGGCGTAAACAGGCGCTGGACAGAACTGTGTACTCAGATTCAGGCAGGTACAAGAGTGGACAGCAGACTGTTTGTGCAAGTACAACTCCTGGCACGTATCCCGAGGTGGTACAGACGGGTACAGTGCTGATTTTCAGATCTGTATTTTCAAGGACAGCATAAGAGTGAACATCAGGAGGAGGGTACAGGCAAGTACAAGCACATGTGTGAAGCAGAGTTGTGGATACAAGTGCCTGCAAGTACAGATTGGTGCTGTTGCTTCCTCCAGTGCTGTTTCACGAGCTGAACTTGGTAAGCCTTGTTTCTGTTCATCTATCTCTCTTTCTACTGCTTGATGTCTGTTGCAAATATGAGTTATCTGGCCCCTTGTGAGAGGAGGGGTATGGCAGATTGACAAGGGTTGAGACAGAGTTTGGACAGCACATGTATGTTTGAGCTGAGATGATGTATCACGCACTTGAGTTATGCCAGATGTATGCCCATGGCTGGCCTGCTTAGTGATCTTGGCTGATCAGAGGGAGGCACAGTGTGTTATTTGGAGACACAGATGTGTGTGCATTGATCCTTTGTGCTGAGAAGGATTTGTGGGCCGTCAGATTGGATATACAGGTGTAAACTCTTGGCTGATCTTTGTGTTGTACTCAGCCATTCATTTTATTATAATTGAATAAAGAAATACCGCAAGGGGCGCCAAGCTTTGGGGCCAACAGGTGTCGCTGTGTTTTCAGATTTGGGCACTGTAGCTCCAATCTGTGTTCTTTTCACATCTAGACTACAAGTGGACGGGTGATTGCTAATCTACCGCATTCTGGTTTTCTATCAGAGGCCGGTTTCAAGGTTCCGTCCCCGGGACCAATCATCAACTTTCTGAAGGGGGTGAGCTCGTGGTTGCTTTGAAGAAAGCCATCGCTGAAAATTCAGCAAACATGTCTGATACAGAGGAAGAGTACTTCTATCATGAAGAAGAAGAGCAAGGGACTTCTCCTGAAAGAGATGTATCTGAGGATATTTTTACAGGAGAACAGGCTGCAGATGTTGAGCCTTATGAGGATGTAACACAGCCAGAAGATGTGCATGGTAAAGAGGATGATGACGCTCGGTTCAAAGATCGCTTGGCTAGTGTTATGGATACTTTTATGCAGCTCACACAGAGCGAGAGATTTGCTGAATTTCTGAGATCTTGCACAGAACCCCGCACAGAGCCCCAGAAAAAGAAGGAGGAGGTTCGTTCGAAGAATCTTCCTCAGGGTCATAGTGGTGCCATCCCACAGGAACCATCTTTTGGCCAGTTTCCGAATATGCAGCATGCTTATGGTGCAAACTCTCAGAGTTCCTTCTATGGACAGCCACCTATTCCTTAGCAGAACTTGCATCCAGGTTATTTTGGTGGTGGCTCGGTGTTCCAATCCATGACTGGGGGCATAGTTGCAAACATTCGCGAATGCAAGGGGTTGCAAACGTTTGCAAACGTTTGCAGTTTGCACCCCCTTGCAAACTTCACCTGCACTTTTTGTTACACTTACGAATTGGGCCATTTTTTGGGCATTTCTAACACTACGCGGACACCTTCAGGCTTCCGCCCCTTGCGCGTTGTCGACCAGTTGTACACGCCTACGCGGAAGCTCTTCCGCCCCCTGCGACTCGCGAGGCTGCGTGCTGTCGACCAGCAGTACACGGCGTGACGGCGGCGGGCGCACACCCCTGGGCCCTACGCTCTTCCCTCTCCGCGCTATCCAGTGTCCACGACTCCATGTCGACCAGGCTCCAGCAGAAGCGAGCAGCTGCACCGTGCACACCTAGGCCCTACGCTCTCTGCTCCGGGCTCCCTTGCGTTTCTCTACTCACCCACGGGCCACAGCCTACAGGCCACAGCGAGGCCCAGCCGCCCAAGGGGCTTCCGACCCGCGAGCTTCCGAGTCCCGACTCCCGAGCACCTCTCGAGTCTCTACTACCGAGTGAAGGACTTCCTGCCTTCAAGCCTTGGAGATTTGAGAATGGGAAAATCCTCGGGACCGGAGTGGGAATATGTAACCCGCTTGGAAAAGAAAGGAAGAGGGATGTATCAGTGCAGGTGTAAATTTTGTCCTCATGAGTGGATAGGTGGGCCTTTGCGAATTCGTGCTCACATCCTAGCCATTTCAGGGCACGGTGTGGACAAATGTGAGCATGCCCTAGAGGATGTGAAAGATATATGCAGGCGATTGCATGTCAAAGCTGATCCTATGTATGATAAAAAGGCAATTGATGATGCGGTGGGGGATTTGGGGGATGCTGCTCAGGATGTATCAAATGTGGCAGCTTCAATGTCAAATGTATGTGGTTCTTCTAGTACATGTAACGAGGCAGTTTCTGCAAACAAAAGACAAAGAGTCTCTAAGGGTAGCCATTCTCAAGGAAAATTGGGAGCAGCATGGCAATTGCAAGCAAGAAAAAATGCAACAATTGCAGTGCGGCGTTTCTTCTATGCAGAGGACATTGCTCATTGCAAAGTGAAAAGTCCGTATTTTTTGGATATGGTCAAAGCCATTGGCGAAGCCGGAGCCTCATACAAGCCACCTTCATATGAGGCATTGCGTGTTAAGGAGTTGAGAGATGAAGTCAAATGCATAGATAGAGATTTGCTTGGCATAAGAGATAAATGGAAGAAATATGGATGTACAATTGTATGTGATGGCTGGTCCGACACCAAGAAAAGGCCAATCATTAATGTGCTGGCATCATGTATTTATGGCAGTGTGTTCTTAAAAGCTGTTGACACAAGCGGTCAATTGAAATCGGGAGAGTTCATCTTTGGTATCCTTAAAGATGCTATTCTTCATGTTGGTCCTACCAATGTTGTGCAGGTATGCATGGACAATGCATCAAATTGTGTGGTTGCGGGAGAGCTTGTCGAGGCTCAATGGCCTCATATCTTTTTTACGCGTTGCACATGCCATTGTTTGGATTTGCTATTTGAAGACATTGGCAGCTTGACATGGGTTTCCCCCGTTCTTGAGTGGGCAAAGAAGATTGTGAAGTTTATAACAAGGAAGCCAACTCTTTTGGACATGTTTCGAAGGTACAGCAAGAAGGAGCTTCTAAAGCCAGCAGAGACACGTTTTGCTTACACATTTATTGTATTGTCAAACTTGCTAGATGAGAGAGTCTACACTGGCTTGAGGAAGATGGTTGTAAGCGATGAATGGACAAATGCAAAACAGGTGAAGAACAAAGTTATTGGCTTGGAGATTACAAGCAAAGTGTTAGAGACAAGATTTTGGCAGGATGCAAGACAGATTGTGAAAATAATGGCACCTATTTTGAAGATTCTTCGCATGGCTGATAGGGAGGGAGCCACCATGGGATTAGTTTATGAGCTCACAGATAGGATGGTGGAAAGCATACAAAAAATGACAGGTGTTGATGAATGCAAATTGAACCAAGTAAAGGCTTTATGTGTTGACCGTTGGGACATGATGCACTCTCCTCTTCATGCCACAGGCTATGTAGTGCATCCAATTTGGAGAGGCAAGGGACAAGAAGCAGATGAAGAGGTGCAAAATGGATGGATGACATTTATTGAGCGTTATACGCATGGAGATGTTGTTGAGCAAGGTGCATTGATGGATGAGTTGGATAATTACAGGTCATTGAAAGGTACTTTTTCTCGCCCACTTGCTCTAGATGAAAGCAGAATGCATGAAGGGGTAAAGTGGTGGGAGTCTTTTGGTGCAAGCACCCCTAAATTGCAACAACTTGCCATTCGAGTGCTTTCTCAAGGAACTACATCTTCCCCATGTGAGAGAAATTGGAGCACTTTCTCACTCATTCATACCAAAAAGAGGAACAAGTTGAAACCTTCAAACACTGAGAAATTGGTATACATACATACCAACCTTCGACTTGTTTCCAAAATCAAGGCAAGAGGGTATGAGAAAGTGGAGGTAACTTTGGAAATGATCAACAAGGAGAAAGATGATGAGAGACTTCTTTCTTCACAAGAGGCTCGTGAGTCTATTGAGGATGAGGAAGAAGAGGACATGCATGCAGTTGGTACTGAGCAGGCTGAAGCTGATATTGTTGAGACAGATGAGGATGCTACTTCATCTTCTTCCTCTGAAGAGGAAGATGATGAATGATCACGATTCACCATGTACATGACCTCTCACACACGGGCACTTTTTACCTTGGCTGGACAAGGGTTTTTTCCCCGTGTGAGCACACTTCACTTTTAGTGTGTTGGGCTCTTTGCCTTGGGACTACAGTCTAGTACTCTGACTTATGTACTTCACTCTTTATGCGATAATATGAGTATTGAGTACATTTCCAGCAATCTTGAGTCTTGAGTCTTAAGTTCTAAATTCTAACATCTTTTAAGTTTCAAGCTTTCAAGTTTTTCATTGTGTTTTCAAGCATTGACTTTGAACATTTTATTTATGCCCAAAAAAATTATTTTTTTAACCTGCCACGAATGCGAATGCATCCACCCTCAATGCATTCTTTTGCAAACTCGGCATTCTCGAATGCGAATGCACGAATGCAAAGAATGCTTGCAACTATGACTGGGGGTTATCCTCAGGGAGGCATGGGTATGTATGGGCCTTTTGGAGCAAATTTTCAGCCTGGCATGCAAGGGAATATGTATGGTGGTATGCAGTCCGGTATGGCTGGAAATATGTTTGCAGGCATGCAACCTGGGATGCAAGGCAATATGTTTGGTGGCATGCAGCCAGGTATGCATAATGGAATGTATGGAAACATGGCTGGAATGTATGGTATGCCTGGCATGGGAATGGGAAATGTTGACCCAATGATGGGTATGAATGTTGGGGGCAGCAATCTTACGAAACCACTTCCATATGATAATCTAACGCCTATGGGAAAGGCGAAGGATTACAAGGAAGGGGGAGCTGCAGTGAAGTTTGACACTTTCAGTGGGGCCAAGGATAAATTGAAGGCACTTACCTTTTTACAGCAGTTTGATGCTGCTTTTTCTGGTGGGAATTACACAGAGTCCTCTAAGGTGAGGAAAGCTGCCACTTTTCTCAAAGGCAATGCTTTGCAGTGGTGGTCTACTCTTCTTTTGCAGGGCATAGCACCCACTACATGGGTCCAATTCAAACAGGTTTTCTCTTCCGTATGGCTCACATCTACATTTGAGGTGGATGTTATGACCGCATGGCACAAGCTGGATGCTTCAAAGTGTGATAGTTTGGAGGATTATAACAAGAAGTTTTGGGAAGCTCTACTCCCAGTGACTTCTTATTGTGCCGTGCCATTATCTGAGCAGGTAGAGAAGTATTGTTGTGGGCTGTCCAAGGAGGTACGAGATTATTGTATAAAGACAAGAGTAACGAACATGTCACAGATGATTGAAAATGCTATGACAGCTAATGCGTTACTCACAGGTGGTTCATCTGGGTTTAAAGGCAGTAAGAAAATGAGCAAGAAAGCTGAAAAATTTGGGCATGCTTCTCGTGATGCTAAAGGGTCTTCAGAGACGAAGTATAAGAAGTTGCCAATGCCCAAGAGGACTTCTGAGGAAAGACAGGCTTTGAGAGATGCTCAAAAGTGTTTTTACTGTACTGAAGAGGGGCATATGTCATTCAATTGTCCCAAAAGAAAGTCCCAAAAGGACCCTGACAATAAAGGAGAGCCCAAGCCAAAGAAACCAAAGCCTTCTGCAGGCTTAGTTCCTGATCTTGTGGGGGAGCAGCTAGGTGGTGAAGCTACAGAGTTGTGCAGGGCATGGGGCAAAGTGAGAGATCAGAATGCTTTGATCTTCTTTGACACAGGTGCTAGAGCCAACTTCATTTCACCAGACTTGGCTGGCCGATTGGGGATTCGCGCAGAGGAGATGGGGCCGTTACATGAGGCTAATATGGCTTGTCCAGGGTATGCAGAACCCGTTACTCCTATTATTGGGAAGCTTCGGCTTCATTTGCAGGGTTATGTGGACAGCGAAGAGTTCTTCATCATGCCTTTGGATGGCTGTGATGTTTTGTTGGGGATGCCATGGTGCCAGACCAAACCTCCTCAGGGATTCCACCTTTCAAAGCTGTGTGTGGAGATCGATTGCAAACATGAACTGCAGTTTTCAAGGCTTCTCCCCAAAAATCCTGAGAGAGATTAGCTGTGGACAGCATGCATCGAATTCTTTCACACAGTGTACGATTATACCTTTCAGCCACACCATTTGAAGAGGGGCTATAAGGGGGTGTAAGTTCCCTCTTAATGCCATTATCATCACAAAATTTCTGAAATTTAGTACTAACAAACTCACCCCCATTGTCAGTGCGTAAGCATTTAATCTTCACTCCAGTTTGAGTATGAACAAATGCATAAAACTTTTGAAAAGCAGCAAAAGCATCATCCTTAGATTTCAACAAAGTGATCCATACTTTTCGTGAGTGTTCAAACCCCAAAAGACAGCAACATACTGCCCCTCGGGTTTACATTGACATCCGGTGATTCTCTTCCTCCGTCTCCTTCACTTGAAGTTGTTCCATCAATCTACGAGCATCCTACAGTCAACCCATATCTGGTACATAACATCTTGCTATTGCTTACTTTCTGAAGTGTCAGTTTGATAAGTCATGGCGTCTACAAGTGATCTTAAGGGTCTACTAGAGATTAAGAAGTTTGCAGGCACTGGGTTTGATCTTTGGAAGGTGAGGATTCAGAATATCCTCTATCTGCGGGAATGTGATACTGCACTTGAGCAGTTCAAACCCGCTGCTATGATAGATGATGAATGGGGAATCCTGAACAGAAAGGCCGTTGCCTATCTCCAGATGGCTGTTGCTGATGAGGTTCTTGTAGACCTCAAAGGGCTGACAACAGCCTATGCCGTCTGGGAGAAGTTGAGAAGCACCTATGAGATCACCACGCCAGTGAACCAGGTACATCTCATCAGGAAACTCATGAATATGCAACTTGATGATTCTAAGAATGCAGTAGAGCATATTACTACTTTCACAGGGGTGCTTAATTAGATGCAGGATTCTGGATTGCCTGTTTTTGATGATAAGTTAAAAGCTATCTTTTTGCTCACTACTTTGCCTGACTCTTGGGAGACACTTGTGGTGTCACTTGGGACAAATCCCAACCTAACTTTTGATGGAGTCAGGGGTGCTATTCTCAATGAAGATATCCGGAGGAAGACCTCAGAGACTAGCGGTTCTGCAAATGTCTCACGAGGGAGGACGACCAAGCGGGGAAATACTACTACCAATTCAAAGGGTAGAAGCAAGAGCAAGGGCCAGCAGTCTGATGTTACATGCTACCAGTGTGGTCGTAAAGGCCACAAGAAGCCAGATTGCAAGTTTTACAAGATGGAGCAAGACCGGAAGAAGAAATCCAGTCATTCAAATGACAAAAAGAAGGAAAAAGAGAGTAATTCCAGCAAAGCAGAAGAGTTCGAAAAGGACAAGAGCAAGGCCAATGTGGCCTCTGGTGTTGTCATAGAGGAACTGTCTGACTCAGATGATGTGCTATGTGTTTTTTCTGCTAATGCTCTTGATGTTCATAACTTGCATGTCATTGAACCAGATGCTATTCATGCCTTGATGTATGAATCTGATATGCTTTCACAGACTTGGATTATTGACACGGGTGCCTCTTTTCATGTAACTCCTATCAAGGAGTGTTTTGCAACTTTCACTGTAGGCTCCCGAGGAAAAGTGTTCTTGGGGAATGATCATGCTTGCAATATTGAAGGTATGGGCACCGTGAATTTGACTTTGCAGGATGGTAGTGAGTTTGTGCTGCCAAATGTGAGGTATGTGCCTGGTTTGAAAACCAGTCTCTTGTCTGTGGGCCAGCTTGATGCCTTGGGATACACGGCCATATTTGGAAATGGCACATGGAAATTGACCAAAGGCACAAGGCTGATTACAAAAGGATGCAAGAAAGGAACATTATATAGCCTTCATGGTCAGGCTTTGTCTGGTAAGTTTATTGCTTTTGCAGAGGTACGCTCCCACATGGAGCTTTGGCATAAGAGACTTGGCCACATGAGCCATAAGGGTCTCTCCATTTTGTCCTCCTTGAACAAGTTTGATGCAAAAGGAAGCAAGCTTGATTTTTGTAATGATTGCTTGTATGGGAAACAGAATAGGAGTTCTTACTCCTCTCGTGCCTCTCGCAAGGCTGAAAAGTTGGACTTGGTCCACTCTGACGTATGCAGCATGCCCATTAAATCTAAAGGTGGTTCAAAGTACTTTGTGTCTTTTGTGGATGATCACTCACGAAAAGTATGGATCACTTTGTTGAAATCTAAGGATGATGCTTTTGCTGCTTTTCAAAAGTTTTATGCATTTGTTCATACTCAAACTGGAGTGAAGATTAAATGCTTACGCACTGACAATGGGGGTGAGTTTGTTAGTACTAAATTTCAGAAATTTTGTGATGATAATGGCATTAAGAGGGAACTTACACCCCCTTATAGCCCTTCTTCAAATGGTGTGGCTGAAAGGTATAATCGTACACTGTGTGAAAGAATTCGATGCATGCTGTCCACAGCTAATCTCTCTCAGGATTTTTGGGGAGAAGCCTTGAAAACTGCAGTTCATGTTTGCAATCGATCTCCACACACAGCTTTGAAAGGTGGAATCCCTGAGGAGGTTTGGTCTGGCAAACCGTCCTCATATGACCACTTACGCATCTTTGGTTGTGATGCATATGTGCATATCCGCAAGGAAGACCGGAACAAGCTTGATGCTAAGTCCGAGAAGGGCACCTTCGTTGGCTACGGTGATGAAGGTGAGATGGGCTACCGTGTGTGGTTGCCATCAACCAACAAAGTGGTTCGCAGCCGGGATGTTGTATTTTATGAGGCAAAGCTGCTCCGTAATGTTTGTGCCTCTCATGGTGATCAGAAAAAGGTCAAATTTCAGCAAGGGCAGCCACCCATTGATGCTGAAAATGAGCCCCAGGATGCTTCACAAAGGGCTGAACATAATGAGTCCGTGATATTTGAGCCAGAAGAGGTTGGACAGCCGCTTCATGCTCCTGGAGGTGTAGGGCAGCAACCCCTATATGCTGAAAATCAGGCTGTTCGTGAAAACCCGCAGCCTTTTGATGCTGAAATTATGATTCCTCCCGATATTGACCCCCAACCAGCCAATGATCATTGGGTACGGAGGTCTACTCGTTTTCGGAGGGAACCTCAGCGTTTTGATCCCTCTTTGCAACATGTTTTGCTTACAGATGAGGGTGAGCCTCTTACTTTCAAAGAGGCTAAGTCTTGTGAACTCCGAAACAAGTGGGAGCATGCTATGCAGGAGGAGATTAAGTCTCTACATGCAAATGACACTTGGGACTTGGTTGAGTTGCCCAAAGGAAGGAAGGCTATTCCTAACAAGTGGGTGTACAAAGTCAAGACAGTTGACGGCCAGCCTAAGTATAAAGCCCGCCTTGTTGCTAAGGGCTACGCTCAGAAGGAAGGGATTGATTTTCAGGAGGTCTTCTCTCCTGTGGTCAAAATGACCACCCTTCGTGTTTTGTTTGCTCTCACTGCTGTTTTGGATTTAGAACTGTATCAGATGGATGTAAAGACAGCTTTCTTACATGGTGATTTAGATGAAGAGCTGTATATGAAGCAGCCTGAAGGCTTTGTCATTCCTGGCAAAGAACATCTGGTTTGTAAGCTGAAGCGTAGTCTCTATGGGCTGAAACAAGCCCCGAGGCAGTGGTACAAAAAGTTTGATGCTTTCATGCTTAACCAGAAGTTTAATCGTAGCCATGCAGATCATTGCTTGTATACTAAAACTGATGCAGATGGCAGCCCAGTGATACTTGTGCTGTATGTTGATGACATGCTTCTTGCCGGGAAGAATAAGAGCGTTTTGGAAGCTCTTAAGGACCAGCTGAAGTCAGCTTTTGCTATGAAGGACTTGGGTTCAGCTGAACATATTTTGGGTCTTCGGATTAGACGGGACAGAGCACAGAAGTTGCTTTTCCTCTCACAGGAGAAGTATATCCAGAAAGTCCTTGATAGATTTAACATGGCTGATTCTAAGCCTTTGGGTGCTCCATTGCAGCCCTATGTTAAACTATCCAAGGATGATTGCCCAAAAGATGATGATGCAGCCAGTACTATGCGTGGGATCCCTTATGCTTCTGCTTGTGGATCTCTTATGTATGCTATGGTTGCTACACGGCCAGACATTGCTCATTCAGTGGGAGTAGTCAGTCGTTTTATGTCCAACCCGGGCAAAGCACATTGGGATGCTATAAAGTCTATTTTGAGGTACTTGAAGGGGACACAGAAGAAATGCCTTATGTATGGTAAAGGTCCACTTGAGGTGCAGGGTTATTGTGATTCAGACATGGCAGGTGATTCTGATACCCGCAAGTCTACTAGTGGGTACATCTATACTCTTGCAGGTGGTGCTGTTTCTTGGTGCTCTAGACTCCAGAGGATAGTAGCACTTTCTACTACTGAGGCCGAGTACATCTCCGTCACAGAGGCTTCTAAGGAGGCCATTTGGTTAGCACGCCTTGTCACAGAGTTTGGATTGCCAGAGAGGGCTCCGGTCCTTGGTTGTGATAGCCAGAGTGCCATATACCTGGCTAAGAATGCCATGTTTCATGCTCGTACCAAACACATTGATGTACGGTACCACTTCATCAGACAGGTGCTAGATGATGGTTTGGTCAGTTTGGTCAAGATTGGCACTCATGAGAACCCTACAGATGCTCTCACCAAAAGTTTGCCAAAAGCACAGCTTGATATGTGTCTACAGCGGGTGGGAGTTACATAGCTTAGAGGAGCTTCACTGGCCCTTTAAGTGGGAGGTTGTTGGGAATAAAGTCCCAGTTTCGCCTCCGGACCTTGATCATCGCGTAGCTCTTTTCGAGAGCTTCGCGGCCATATATTTACTTGTACATTTGGCCCCCATTTGGGCCTTGTAACGGCATTCTTTGTATTTGGTCCGCCGGGCGCCCCATAAGTTGGGCGCCCGCCCATACCCTTGTATCACTATAAATACGAGGTCTCCCTTGAGCCTCATCAAGACAATCAAGATATTCTTGAGCATTGTGTGAGTTCTCTCTCTCTCTCTCACTCTCACTCTTCTCTATCTCCTCTGCACTTCCTTGGCTGCAAGCTCTTGTGTTTGAGTCATTCTCTTCCAACAATGTGGACAGCGAAGAGTTCTTCATCATGCCTTTGGATGGCTGTGATGTTTTGTTGGGGATGCCATGGTGCCACAGGGTACATGCGGTGGTGGATACTTACAATAGGAAAATCACTCTAACTCATAGAGGGAAAGAGCATGTATTGGATGTAAAACTCAAAGGGGAATCTGTTCCTATTGTATCCGCTTCGGCGATTTCATCAGTAATGAAAAAGCATCTTTCCGCGTACTTGATTTATGTAAAGGATGCACAGGATGATGAGTCTAAGTCTAATTTGTCTATGTTAGATAAGGACAGGACTGATTTCTTAAGTGGGTTTCAAGACTGTTTTTCCGAGTCATTGCCAGGAGAATTACCTCCTGAGAGGCCAGAAGATCATGCCATAGATCTGATTCCTGGTAGTACTCCACCGAATAGACCGCCGTACCGTGTTAGTGCAGCCCAACAGGAAGAGATTATGAGTCAGGTGCAGGAGCTTTTGAATAAAGGGTTGATACAGCCTAGCTCATCACCCTTTTGCTCACCTGTGCTCTTGGTGCAGAAGAAGGATGGTTCTTGGCGCATGTGTATTGATTACAGGGCGCTCAATAAGAATACCATCAAGAATCGATTCCCCATACCGAGGATCGATGACATCTTGGACCGCTTACAGGGCTCCACAGTCTTTAGTCGTATTGACTTGAAAAGCGGGTATCATCAGATACGCATTAGACCCGAGGATGTGCATAAGACAGCATTCCGAACCACGTTTGGATTGTATGAGTTCTTGGTTATGCCCTTTGGTTTGACAAATGCGCCTGCCACATTTAACAGAATGATGGACAGGATTTTCAGGCCTCATAGAGAGTTTGTGGGCACATTCTTTGATGATATGATTGTGCATTCACAAACTGAGGAAGAGCATAGAAGGCATTTGGCCATTGTGTTTGCAGAACTTAGAAACCATAGGTTGGTGGTTAATGGCAAGAAGAGTGAGTTTTTCTTGCAGGAGATACATTTCTTGGGGCATGTTGTGTCTGCGCATGGAGTCCGTATGGATCCAGCAAAGGTGGAAGCAATACTTAATTGGCCAGCTTTGAGGACCGTGTAGTTTTCTAGGATTGTGTTCCTATTACAGGCGGTACATACGGCACTTTGCTGAAATTGCTTCGCCTCTTCATGCTTTGACGAAGAAAGCAACTCCGTTTAGATGGGCTGATCGGGAAATTACAGCATTCAAAAAGCTCAAAGAAAAGCTTACTTCGGACCCAGTATTGGTGTTACCGGACCTCCGAAAGGCTTTTGTTGTCCAGTGTGATGCATGTGGAAGTAGCATTGGTGCAGTTCTCATGCAAGAGGGACATGTGATAGCCTATGAGAGTAGAGTTTTGCAAGATGCTGAGAAGCATTTACAGGTGTATGAGAAAGAGATGTTGGCTGTAATTCACGCTCTTTCTACATGGAAACACTACTTGCTTGGGGCTGATTTCACTGTACAGACAGATCATCAGACCTTGCGATATTTCCTCACGCAGACTAAGCTTTCAGAGAAGCATATGCGTTGGGCAAACTTTTTGTCAATGTTTCACTTCCAGATTGTGCATGTGGAAGGCAAAAAGAATGTAGTGGCAGATGCTTTGTCACGCAAGCCACAGGTCTCTGCAGTATCACTTGCTTATCATCATGAGCTTGATGAAATGAAAGAGCAGTATGTCCATGATGAGGATTTTGAAAGGTTGTATGATCAGATGTCTGAGGGTCAGCGGCATGAGCACTACTCTCTCAGAGATGGGTTTTTATTAATGCATGGCAGACTATGTGTTACCAGGCCATTGCGACTCAAGGTTATGATTGAAAGTCATGCTCCACCGTATGCAGGTCATAGAGGTATTGACGCCACGGTCAAAGCAGTGGAGACTTTCTTTTATTGGCCAACCTTGAGAAGAGATGTTGATGCCTTTGTGAGGCAATGCATCTTATGTCAGAAGGTAAAGTTTGACCGTCAGAAGACACCTGGGTTATTACAGCCTTTACCTATTCCGGATAGACCTTGGGAGAGCATTGCCATGGATTTTGTATTTGATCTTCCACGGACACAAACGGGAAATGATGGCATCTGGACTATCATATGCAGGTTCAGTAAGCAGGCTCATTTCATTCCCGTGCGGAAGACGATCAAAGTGGATCATATGGTGAAGTTGTTCATGGCGAACATCTTCAAGTATCATGGCTTGCCTACGTCTATCATTAGTGACCGTGATCCACGGATGACGAGTTTGTTTTGGAGAGGGTTGTTCGACAACATGGGTACAACTCTCAAGTTTTCATCGTCATTTCATCCACAGACAGATGGTCAGTCAGAAGAGGCTAACTCTACAGTGTTGGATCTTCTCAAGTGTTATGTGTCAGAGCACAAGCAACAATGGGAAAAGTATCTTCCTTTGGTGAAGTTTGCATATAACAACACTGTACATAGCTCGACAGGCAAGGTGCCTTTTGAGATTGTAGAAGGAGGGAAGAAGGTTCCACCCATTTTGCATACAAAGGATAAGATCTTTGAGGCTGATCAGTATGTGGAGAGCTTGGATGAAGCTTATCGGAGAGTTAAGTTGGCCCTCCAGAAAACTCAGCAGAAGCAAAAGAAAGCCGCAGACCGTCACAGATGTGATTTACAGTTTGCATTGGGTGATTGGGTTCTTTTGCGCTTTGAAAAGGCTAGACTCAAGAAGATGAAGGGTAAAGAGCGCTTATTCCCTAAGTTGAGCATGCGATATTATGGGCCTTTTCAGGTTTTGGAAAAGATTGGTGAGGTAACCTATCGTTTGAAGTTACCAGATCACTGGAGGATTCACAATGCTTTTCACGTGAGTCTTCTTAGACCTTTCCGTCGGGATGTGCCTGAGGATGTATCAGATGAGGCTTAGCCGGAAGTTGAGGAACTTGATGAGGTTCTGATTCCAGAGCAGATACTGGCACATAAAGAAAGGAAGGTACGAGGTAAAGTTTCCCGTCGCTATCTTGTGAAGTTCAAGAACTATTCACCGATGGATGCGAAGTGGATGGAGGAAGGTGACTTAACAGATTCACCTCAGGTTTTGCAGCTTTATCTCGATGCCTTTGAGTTAGAGCCGACTCTTATTGTGGCTCATTTAGGTTCAGCAGAGCATGGGTCTGGAGCATTACCTGATGCTCAAGAGGGGGGTAGCACCTCCACTCCCTTGATACAGACAGGCTCAGATGACATCTAGAGGTCGCTTGGTGCAGATTTTATCTCACCCGAAGGTACTGAGGCTGACAGTACATCTGTTTATGGGACTTCTATGATATATGTGTACTAGTCACATGGAGATTTTTGTGGATATGTATGGTTCACAGTGGTATACAACTTGGACTATTACTATGCCATTGGTTTGCAGTGAATGTTGATACATGTGTATGGCTTAGAGAGATTGGGACGCTGATCTTGCCATATTGTATATTTCACTTTGGATATTTTGATGCATCACTAGAATGCAATCGAGGACGCTTGCCATTTTTCAAGAGGGGGGTATGTCATGGCCCTGTGAAAATGGAACAGTACAAGTGTGGGCATGGTGGTTGCAGAGTCAGAATATTTTATGATTCAGCCTTAGTGGCCCTAGGAACTTATTAAAGTTTGGGGCCCTAGGGATTATTTTGGGGAGGAGCCACTTTTGGAGAGTCTCTCTCTCTTCTCTCTCTCTCTCTTCCCTTTTGGGGAGTCGTGGAGCAAAAGGGATTCTCATGCGTGGAAAAGCTGTGGAAGGAAGAGGCGACTGCTGGAGATTGCTTGCTGCTGTTTTCACTGTGCAAACCAGCCGTACAGCCCTGTACGGACAGGCTGCAGGCTTCTTCTTGGTCCACGCTTCACACAGGACTTGCTGCTGATTCCTTTCTCTGCTGGATTCTTTGCGCACAGGCACTGTGCAGGCTGTACCAGCAAGTACACAGCCAGTACAGTACTGTACGGCTGCCGTACAGTGTACGGACAGCCAGGTATAGCAAGTACAACTGCTGCAGGCTGCGTAAACAGGTGCTGGACAGAACTGTGTACTCAGATTCAGGCAGGTACAAGAGTGGACAGCAGACTGTTTGTGCAAGTACAACTCCTGGCACGTATCCCGAGGTGGTACAGACGGGTACAGTGCTGATTTTCAGATCTGTATTTTCAAGGACAGCATAAGAGTGAACATCAGGAGGAGGGTACAGGCAAGTACAAGCACATGTGTGAAGCAGAGTTGTGGATACAAGTGCCTGCAAGTACAGATTGGTGCTGTTGCTTCCTCCAGTGCTGTTTCACGAGCTGAACTTGGTAAGCCTTGTTTCTGTTCATCTATCTCTCTTTCTACTGCTTGATGTCTGTTGCAGATATGAGTTATCTGGCCCCTTGTGAGAGGAGGGGTATGGCAGATTGACAAGGGTTGAGACAGAGTTTAAACAGCACATGTATGTTTGAGCTGAGATGATGTATCACGCACTTGAGTTATGCCAGATGTATGCCCATGGCTGGCCTGCTTAGTGATCTTGGCTGATCAGAGGGAGGCACAGTGTGTTATTTGGAGACAGAGATCTGTGTGCATTGATCCTCTGTGCTGAGAAGGATTTGTGGGCCATCAGATTGGATATACAGGTGTAAACTCTTGGCTGATCTTTGTGTTGTACTCAGCCATTCATTTTATTATAATTGAATAAAGAAATACCGCAAGGGGCGCCAAGCTTTGGGGCCAACAGGTGTCGCCGTGTTTTCAGATTTGGGCACTCTAGCTCCAATCTGTGTTCTTTTCACATCTAGACTACAAGTGGACGGGTGATTGCTAATCTACCGCACTCTGGTTTTCTATCAGAGGCCGGTTTCAACAGGTGTCTTGGCAAACCGTGAAGCGCAGAGCTTCTCAATTATTGCCCACCTGCACAGCAGCAGCATCATCAGCACGACGCCCCCAACACCCCTCTTTTTCTTGCAGCAGAAATTTCAGAGGTATTTGCTTCAATTTTTTTTTTGGGATTTGCAATTGAGCAGGTACAATCATCAATTGAGCAGGTACAGGTGCCAAATTGCTCAAATTTTGAGCAAAATTGGCAAAATTGGGTGACATTGGTCACAATCAGAGTCAATTTGCAGGAAATTGGATGTTGAAATTTGGGGCTTTTGATGTAATTGTGCCATTGGGCATTCATACATGCTGTATGATGTGAGAAATCTCACATTCGGGCCAAAATTGCAGGAAATTGGAGTGCAGATCAAAGGGCTTTTGTGCCGATTGGGTTGATTTGCATGCAGGCACTGGCATTTGATGCTTTGGGCAATATGTTGATGCCTGTCAAGCACTCAATGTGCCTGTAAATCAAGGGGCTTTTATGTACTGGATGTATATGTGGCCAGGGGAAAGCACTGTGAAGACTCTGGATGCCTTCATGTGCGTTAATGTACCATGTATGATCAGAAATTGATCTTGAATCAAGGGGCTTTTCAAGATTTTATGCTTGTTGAGCTTGGCAAAGCAGCAGGCAAGACTTTTATGCCTTGAATCCTCAGAAATCCACTTGCAGTTAAGGGGCTTTTGCCCAATTTCTGTTCGGGACTGTTGTATGCAGTGGTGGGGACTGTAAAAGTTTGGTTACTTGCCTTCTCTAAAGTTTTCAAGTTTTCAGTTTTGTGAGCATTGTATATATGGCAGACAACTCCAGTGCCCCCACAAGAAAGCTCCCGGACAGAAAGATGCTCAGTTAGAGCTTGTGCATACAGATGTATGTGAGATGCCTCAGCTTTCTTTGGGAGGGGCAAAATATTTTGTGTCCTTTATTGATGATGCCACACGCAAGGTGTGGGTTTATCCTCTTCGTTTGAAGAGTGATACATTCTCAGTGTTTCAGAAGTTTGTTGCTCATGTTGAGAATCAAACTGGCAAAACACTGAAGGCTTTGCGTTCCGACAATGGTGGAGAGTATATGTCCAAACAGCTTCAGGACTTTTGTGATGCTAAAGGCATCAAGAGGGAGCTCTCTACTCCTATGATCCTCCACAAAACGGGACATCAGAGAGGATGAACAGGACCATTCAAGAGAAGGTCCGTTCTATGTTGTCACATGCTGCGTTACCTCATGGTTTTTGGGCTGAAGCTGTTATGACAGCCGTTCATCTTATAAACAGGTCACCTAACACGAGGCTTGGTGTGAAAGTGCCAGAAGAAGTATGGACAGGGAAGCCTCCGTCCTACAAGCACTTGAGAGTGTTTGGTTGCGTTGCGTACGTGCACATACGCAGGGAAATGCGCACCAAACTTGATCCTAAGTCTCACAAATGCATATTCCTAGGATATGGTGACAGAGGTGAAATGGGGTATAGACTTTGGGATCCAGTGAATAGAAAGATTATACGCAGCAATGATGTCATTTTTGATGAAACATGCATGTATAAGGAGCCTGCAAGGCAACAGGAGCCTGGCATAGTCATCTTTGATGATGATGGACATCATGGACAACAACCAAGGGCTGTAAATCAGCCATTACAGCAGCAAAACCAGCCCTTAAATGGTGCTGAAAATGGTCCAAATGGACAGCCAGAGATGGCAGAAGATATCCCTATGGATATCCCACAGTTAGAGGAGATACCGGGCATGAACTTTCAACCTTATGGCATGGAACAGGAGCCACCAATAGGTGATATGCAGGCTGGACAGCAACCTGCAAATGATGGTCATTGGGTACGGAGGTCCACAAGACCCTCCAGAGCCCCTGACAGGTTTGTTCCAGGGGTTGACTACTTGATGCTTACTGACTGTGGGGAGCCCTCTTGTTATAAGGAGGCTTTACAGAGGGCAGACAAGGCTCTTTGGGAGCGTGCTATGAAGTCAGAGATGGATTCTCTGCACAAAAATGGAACATGGAAGTTGGTGCATTTGCCTACAGGCAAAAAGGTTTTGCCATGCAAGTGGGTTTACAGGCTCAAAGTTGCACCTGATGCAAAGCCAAGATACAAAGCCAGGTTAGTGGCTAAGGGCTTCAAGCAGGAATATGGTGTGGACTTTGATGAGATCTTCTCTCCAGTGGTCAAAATGACCACTCTTAGAGCAGTATTAGCTTTGGTTGCTCATGATGATTTGGATTTGATTCAGATGGATGTGAAGACTGCTTTTCTTCACGGTGATCTCCATGAGGAGATATATATGCAACAGCCAGAGGGTTATGCAGTAAATGGAAAGGAGAAGCTTGTATGCAAGCTGAAAAAGAGTCTTTATGGGCTCAAACAGGCACCAAGGGAACGGTATCATAAATTTGATACATTCATGAAATCCCAGGATTTCAGGAGAAGTGACATAAATCACTGCTTATACACCAAGAAAGCTTTGGATGGCAGTCTATTGATCCTCATCTTGTATGTTGATGATATGTTGATTGCCGGAAAATCTCGTAAAGAGATGGATGCCTTGAAAAAGAGGCTGCATCAGACCTTTTATATGAAGGATTTGGGTGATGCAAATCACATTTTGGGTATGCGGATACTTCGGGACAGAAATCAGCATGTGTTGTATTTGTCTCAGAAGGAATACATTGGCAAAGTTTTGCAGAGGTTCAATATGGACGGGGGGAAGAAGACTAGTACTCCTTTGCCTCCATATGTGAAACTCAGTGCTATGGACAGCCCACAGTCGGATAGTGATAGGGCTGATATGGCCAAGATTCCGTATGCTTCAGCTTGTGGCAGTCTCATGTATGCCATGGTTGCTACCAGGCCGGACATTGCATTTGCAGTGGGAGTGGTTTCTAGATACATGGCCAAACCTGGCAAGAAGCATTGGGAAGCAGTGAAAGGTGTCATGAGATACCTGAAGGGTGTTAGAAGTCATCTCCTGTCTAGTTTTATACACCAGGGCCTTTGTTGTGGGTGTGCCCGCCCTTATGAGGTGTTTTCCCATTTTTCCCCACTCTCCGTATTTTTCCCCTATTTTTTCCCATTTTTTTGAGGCTTGGGAGGGTTGCCAGATGATGCCGGGAGCACCCCAGTGCTGGCCAGACTGGATCTTCATCAGTCGTGGGCTTCAGGGCTGCTGGCCGACTGCCTTTTACCAGTCGTGGGCATCAGATAGCTGGCCGACTGCATTTATGCAGTCGTGGACCTCTTTTCTCAGTCGTGGACACTTTTAGTGCTGGCCGACTGCCCTTCCAGGGAGGTATATATAGGTCCTCAGCCCCCATGCCTTATTTGTATCATTCCTCGGGATCTTCTTGTGTATATCAGAGCAGAGTTACACGCCTACACATCTCTCTCTCTTGTGCTGTTTTTCTGCCTGCGTTTTTGCTTTTGCTCGTGTTCCCAGATCTGGTCATCATCTCCGCTGCGTATTCTGACATGGTATCAGAGCCTAGGCTCTAGATAGGTCTTGGGATTTGTGTGAGCAAGAGGGGGACTGTTTTGTGGCTGATTGGTGGACTGTTTCGGGCTGATCGGGAAGAGGAGAAGCAAGAAGGCGGGCTGATTTGCTGGACAGCCACTTGCAGGTTTTAGTTCTTCTTTGTTCCCACCCACCCACCCTTTTCAGAGTACATCCCCGCAATGGCAGATCTGTTTGAGATGGCTGAGAGACATGTGAAGATCCCGACACTCCCCACGTTCCCGGTGGACCGTCAGTTGGACGGGGGCAACTACGGCATATGGAAGGTGATGATGGAATCCGTTTTGGAGTCTTACGACGTCGCCGATTTCGTCGTTGTTGGTGTTCCACGGCCGGAAGTAGAGGAAGGGGAGTTACCGTCAACCCGAAAAGACCGGGAGGCCCAGACGCAGATGTGGGATCGCGTCAACGCCAGGGTCCATTCGTTTATTTTCCTCAACTGCACACCGCAGGTAATCAATCATGTAAAGCATATGACGCTGGCCAGAGGTATATGGCAGCATTTGGCTTCTCTGTACAACAGGGTATCGCCCATGAAGAGGATTTCTTTGGAAGTACAGATGCGGGTTATGAGCCCTGCAAAGTCGTCGACGATGCGGGAGCATATTAACAAGCTGCAGGCTCTTCAGCAGGAAGTTCTCCAAGCTGGGAAGGAGATATCGTCAGAGGACATGGCCATAACGTTGCTGTCACATTTGCCCTCTTCGTACTCAGCATTTTACTCGTCGTTGATTACCAGTGGCAGGCTCAGCACCATCACGTGGGAGGAGCTTGTGCCCATGGTCCTGGACCACGAGGAACGATTTACGAACCCTCCTCAGGGTGGAGGTTCGGAGGCCTTAACTGGCCAACGGTCGAAAGGCCGTAACTCGGGCAAAGGGAAGGCTTCATCGGAGAAGTCTTCTGAGAAGAAGTCCGACGCTGACCGCGAGAAACTGAAGGCAGAGAGGACCTGTAATGATTCTGGGGAGAAAGGCCACTACTGGAGGCAGTGTCCCAAGCGGAAGACCGAGAAGGGTGAAGACTCCTCAGCAATCATGAAGACTCCGGCTTTTGTGCACCTGGAGGTGATGGACACCGATGCTTCATTTTCTTCAGGCAGGGAGGAGATTGGAGGACTCTCCGCAACGGATACTCGGGAGTGGATTCTCGATAGTGGTGCTTCCAGGCACATGACTCCTTCCCGTTCCGGTTTACAGGATCTCTGCAGGATTTCTGGTCATATTCTTACTGGGGATACGTCCACTATCCCAGTTCACAGTGAGGGCAGGATGGAGATAGTTCCCGATGGCAGAGGGGGGAAGCATTCCTCCTAGGTGTTGTTTGTTCCGGCACTTGGTTTTCATCTGTTGTCAGTGCATCAGGTTTGCAAGACTGGCGTACGGGTGGAGTTTGATGAGCATTTTGTTGCTCTCCGGGACAAAGCAACAGGCCAAGTGGTTTGGGAAGGTGGAGTGGAGAATGGAGTTTACAGGCTTTCAGCACTCTCTCTCCCAGGTCCTTAGGATTGTGATGAGTGGCAGTGTGGTAATGGCTACTCAGGTGTGGATACGCTGCAGGTGCGGGCTTTTCGAGACCAGGTGGTGGATAGCTTGCCAGTAGATGATGGCAGCAGTTGGCAGGAACTTTCCAGTACTGATGTTGGTAGTTCTTGTGTTCGTGAGTCAGAGGAAGCTGAACAGGTCACTTATGCTCTGATGTCTCGTCGTGTTCGGGACATAGAACTGTTGGAGATAAGTGCACACTAGGTGTACTTCTTCTAGTCGAGTCTAGTGCCATGTGGCACCTCTACATTTATCCCATAAGTGAGTCTACTCAATCTTGTACTTCTCACCTATAAATTGTAGGTGTCACATCAATGAAAGCATCAATCTTGTGTCTTGTCTACACTCATCTCAAGGTAACTCTTTGTCTTTCATTTGTTCTTGTTTCATTTCTAGTTTTGCTCTTGCTTTCATATTTTCTACATGGTATCAGAGCCAGATTGCTCCTGCCCTGTGTTGCCCACCATAGCTTCAGCCCACCATCTCCCTAGCTGCGCTCAGCTCTTAGGACCAGCCTATTCACATTCTGAACAGTTGCCCGCCGGCCTGAACTGTCTGTCCGCTCCTTTTTTTGCTGTCCGCCCTGCGCCGGCCTGTTTCCAGTAGCTGCTGCGCACTCATGCGCCGGCCTGTTTTCCAAGTTGCTGCTGCTGGCGCTTCATCCTCTACAGTTTGCACATCACTCCATACCTGCAGCTACTGTCGGCCTCCCTCTCTGGATGAGCAGCACTTGTACTGCTTATTCACAGGAGCTGTATTACACCTCTGCAGACAGCAGCCTACGTCTATCTGCTGGAGGCGGTGTTTCTTCATCTACAGGCTACGCATCATCTAAAGGCAGTTCAGTTCTGCCATCGCTTCCTCTTGAAGAATCCACAAGGTACTGTGCATTATCTCCTTTAGTTTGCTGGTCAGTCCTTTTCTTATCCTCATATCTGCAAACTGCTAGTTCCTCATGCTTCGATGGGCTGTCACATGCTATGGCCTTGACAAGTGGTGAGAGAGCCGGCTTCTAAAAACAGTTTGGATCTCTTCTTTCATTCATTTCTGCAATCTTGTAAGGGAATAGACACTGCCCTTGCATTTTAGCAAGAGGTAAGACCTTCCCACATGGCCTCTTCTACTCATTCTCTCATGTCTATCGACAAATTCAATGGCTCCAACTTTCATACTTGGCAAATCAAAATCAAGTGCCATCTTATGAAAGAAGGTCTTTGGGACGTTGTTCACCATGCTGCTCCCTGGATGAGCAGCACTTGTACTGCTTATTCACAGGAGCTGTATTACACCTCTGCAGCAGCCTACGTCTATCTGCTGGAGGCGGTGTTTCTTCATCTACAGGCTACTCATCATCTAAAGGCAGTTCAGTTCTGCCATCGCTTCCTCTTGAAGAATCCACAAGGTACTGTGCATTGTCTCCTTTAGTTTGCTGGTCAGTCCTTTTCTTATCCTCATATCTGCAAACTGCTAGTTCCTCATGCTTCGATGGGCTGTCACATGCTATGGCCTTGACAAGTG
This sequence comes from Cibotium barometz, assembly GCF_041138505.1. Lineage (NCBI taxonomy): Eukaryota > Viridiplantae > Streptophyta > Polypodiopsida > Cyatheales > Cibotiaceae > Cibotium > Cibotium barometz. The sequence continues at coordinate 15,274,757 of NC_141089.1, read as the reverse complement.
GTGAGAGAGCCGGCTTCTAAAAACAGTTTGGATCTCTTCTTTCATTCATTTCTGCAATCTTGTAAGGGAATAGACACTGCCCTTGCATTTTAGCAAGAGGTAAGACCTTCCCACATGGCCTCTTCTACTCATTCTCTCATGTCTATCGACAAATTCAATGGCTCCAACTTTCATACTTGGCAAATCAAAATCAAGTGCCATCTTATGAAAGAAGGTCTTTGGGACGTTGTTCACCATGCTGCTCCCGAAGATTCCGACATTGATGCAAGGTGGATGGTTCATTGATCTGGTTGGTGGACACCGGATTGAACGGGAGCTTCCTGGTGAGGCAGTTGAGCTCTTGGTTGCAGATGTCTCTTTGTGAGGCAGGATTGCGTTTCCTGTGGTTTCTGCAGCATGCGAAGGATCATGGACTCTTGTACACAGGAGGGGGATTGTTGGATGGAGTTCGACTCCGCGGTTGGAGTGACTCGGTTTGGGGAGGAGATTCAGACACGAGGGGATCTACTTATGGCCCAGGAGCAGTTTTACGGAGCAGGAGGAGGTTGCATGGCAGGTTTGGGCTTCCACTGCAGGAACCCATGGTCATCCAGAGGCACTTTGTTCGTGAACAGATCGTTGCTGATGACATCTTGCTGGAGTTCTGTTCGACGGAGGACAGTACGGTGGACCTCTTCACGAAGTCGCTCTCAGGATTTGCTCAGGCGGCACCCCAGCTCCCAGTGGTTGGTTACACAGCCAGGAGCTGAGAGGGGGTGTTAGAAGTCATCTTCTGTCTAGTTTTATACACCAGGGCCTTTGTTGTGGGTGTGCCCGCCCTTATGAGGTGTTTTCCCATTTTTCCCCCCACTCCGTATTTTTCCCCTATTTTTTCCCATTTTTCTGAGGCTTGGGAGGGCTGCCAGATGATGCCGGGAGCACCCCAGTGCTGGCCGACTGGATCTTCATCAGTCGTGGGCTTCAGGGCTGCTGGCCGACTGCCTTTTACCAGTCGCGTGGGCATCAGATAGCTGGCCGACTGCATTTATGCAGTCGTGGACCTCTTTTCTCAGTCGTGGACACTTTTAGTGCTGGCCGACTGCCCTTCCAGGGAGGTATATATAGGTCCTCAGCCCCCATGCCTTATTTGTATCATTCCTCGGGATCTTCTTGTGTATATCAGAGCAGAGTTACACGCCTACATCTCTCTCTCTCTTGTGCTGTTTTTCTGCCTGCGTTTTTGCTTTTGCTCGTGTTCCCAGATCTGGTCATCATCTCCGCTGCATATTCTGACAAAGGGCACACAGGATATGTGCATATGTTTTGGCAAACAGGATGCATTAGTGCATGGTTACACGGATTCGGATTATGCCGGTCATCCAGATAACCGGAAGTCTACTACCGGTTATGTGTTTACATTCACAGGAGGTGCTGTGTCATGGATATCCAGGATGCAGAGCCTTATCTACTACAGAGGCCGAGTATATTGCAGCCACAGAGGCTTGCAAGGAGGCATTATGGCTATCTCGGTTAGTGGTTGATTTGGGTTATACAGGGGATATTCCATTGTTGCATTGTGACAGTCAGAGTGCCATCCAGTTGGCAAAGAACCCTGTCTTTCATGCAAAGACGAAGCATGTGGATGTGAAGTATCACTTCATCAGAGAGGTGATAGAGAACAAGCAAATTCAGCTTGTTAAGATTCATACGGATGACAACCCGGCTGATCTGTTGACAAAGAGTTTGCCTCCAGAGCGGTTTGCTCATTGCAGACACTTGATGGGCATTGGATGAGGCCAGTTTCAGCTTTGATATGGCCTTGTATATTATCATGTACATGCTGATTTTTCTTTTCCTTTACTTAAGGGCACTTTGCCTTTAAGTGGGAGGTTGTTGGGGTAAAGGCATTATGCCCACCGTTATAGTGTGTACAAGCCCATAAGTTATAGTACATAGTACACTTAGTACTTTTAATGTACTAAGTGCACTATGTGTACTAGTGCAAATATACATGTGTGATAGGGGAGTCACATACACACACTTGATGAGTTGACTTATCCCCACATCTTTCTTTCTTTCTCTCTCCCTTCTTCTCTGTGTATGTCTCCCACATGAAACCCTAATTCTCTCTCCCTTCACCTTCTGCAGAAGATAAACATGGGGTCCTGTTCCTGAATCACAAAACTAGGATGTTACTCAACATAAACTTCCTCCTCTAAATCTCCATAAAAAAAAGCGGATTTGACATCCATCTGGAACACGGGCCATTCGAAGTGTGCAGTTAGAGCCAAAACAATCCTGATGGTGGTATACCTGACTGTAGGAGCAAATGTCTCATCAAAGTCTTCACTTGCCTTCTAAGCATATCCTCGTGCAACAAGGCGGGCTTTGTACTTGTCCAAAGTACCATATGCATGAAACTTGACTCTGAAAATCCATTTCACAGCAAAACACGACGATGTAAAGGCCGTGGTACCAAAGACCAAGTGTTATTCCTCTCAACAGAGGCCATCTCTGCTTCCATGGCTTGCCGCCACTACGGCTGTGAAAGAGCATCCTTTGGACTCTCAGGCTCATCAATCTCCTGGAGAGAACTCATGAGAGCATAATTCACTATGTGATGAGATGTGGCAGCCTGAGATGAACGGCGAGGTCCAAGGGTGGTGGTAGAGATCTAGTTATGGAGCTGTGCATCAGTGAGACCAGAATCTCTAAAGAGTTGCTGAACCCACCGAGGTAGGCCAGCCTTCCTCTCAAAGCATGAAGAAGATCCAGCTACAGTAGAGGACTCATCCAATGCTGCTGGAAGTGGTGATGAGGTAAGCACTGGTGAGCTTAGTCCCGGAGTCAAAGCAGGACTCGTAGAGGGACTAGAAGCTGCAGGAACTGATGCAATAGGAACGGGTGATTGTAAAGGAGTAGTTGGCATCGGGGTTGCAGCAGGGGGAGGAGGAGGAGCTGGACGTGGAAGAGGTAAAAGATCACTAGCATCTGCCGGAAATGGATCATCCAGAAAGTCGGAAGATGCATCAGGTGGAGAGGAATCAATGCCAAACAAGCTCTCATCAAATCGAGCATCACAGGAAATGATGATGTCATCAACCTCCGGATCCCAAAAGCCGTACCCTGTGGATCTCAGACTGTAGCCTGTGAAGATCATCCTCTTTGACTTCAAGGCAAGTGTGGTCCTTTTCTTATCTGGGACATGTACATAAGCAACACAACCGAAAACACGAAGATGAGATACAGAAGGCTTGTGTCCTGTAAAGGCCTCCTCCGGAGTCATCCCCTCAACCGCTTTTGTGAGAGAGCGGTTAATGAGATAAACTGTGGTAGCCACAGCTTCACCCCAGAAAGCAGGAGGGAGACCTGCATGATGCAACAAAGCACGAGCCATCTCTTTGACGGTCCGGTTCTTTCGTTCCACAACTCCATTCTGCTGAGGAGTGTAAGGAACTGAAGTTTGTCGGTGAATGCCCTTCAAAGCAAGGAAGTCATCAAATGGTACAAACTCGCCACCATTATCAGTCCGGAGGAATGAAACTCTACCCCCAGACTGATTTTCCACCATCGCGAGCCAAGTCCTGAAACTGGCAAAAGCATATGACTTGCGAGCTAGAAAACATACCCAGACTTTGCGAGTGAAATCATCCACAAGAAGAAGAAAATATTGAGCCCCGCCAAGGGACTCAACCTCTATAGGTCCTGCAAGATCTACATGTATAAGCTCCAGTCTTTGGGTTGCTCGATGAGTGGCCTCCTCTGGAAATGCATCTCGATGATGCTTGCCCATCATGCAGGATGAGCAGATGTGTGAGAGAGACCTGAACTGAGGTAGTCCGTTGACAACTTGCTTAGAATGGAACTTTTGTAAGGCAGCAATGGGTACATGACTGAAGTGAGAATGCCACAAAGAAGTATTTGCCTCAGAAACCAAAGCCAAAACGGGTGAGAAAAGCTAATGAATATGGGAATCAGTGTGAGGGATTTGGGAAGAAAAATTGGTGATCTTGTAGAGACCCCCATCATGGACTCCATTGGCAACAACCGAGAGAGTCTTCTTGTCGATTACTTTGATGACCTCATCATCAAAGTACACACCAAGTCCCTTCTGAGAAGCTTTGTATACTGAAAACAGGTTTTTGGAAATTCGTGGTACATGCAAAACATCATGTAAGGTGGCAGAGGAACCCAAAGAAACATTACCAACACCGGTGATAGGAAGCGAAGAGTTGTAGCCGATACGGACTGAAGAAGAGATAGTGTGGTAGTCCTCCAAGATATGGGCCTGATTGGTCATGTGGGCAGAAGCACCACTATCACCAAGCCATTCCACCGCTTGAGGTGTGACACTAACCTCTTCAGGAGAAGTCATATCTGTGATCACGAGGAATGAATCCTTTGAAGAAGTGGATGAATTTGTGACTGCCATGTATGCAACTTTGGCGGAACCCTCCTCTGAAACTTTGCCTTTATCTTTGGTGTTATCCTTGTCAGATGCTTTAGAAGCATCCCGTGTTTTATACTTGGCTTTTGCTGCTCGAGAATCATCACGATGAGCAAACTAGTGAGCCTCAGTATGACCCGTCCTGCCACAATAATCACATTCATTGCTTTTGTCCTTGGATTCCTTAGAATCCTGTTTGCCCTTGCCTTTGCCTTTGTTGTTGTTGGAGTTCCCTTTTCCGCTTTTGCCTTTGCCCTTGTTAGAGGCAACAAAAGCAGACTCCGACTTGCCTTTTCCGTGAAGCATGCACTTGTCGTGGAGATAACTCACGATTTCCTCAAAAGGGGGGAGATGATCACGGAAATAAATATTATCCCTGAAAGAATCAAAGGAAGCAGGCAACTTACCAAGAAGTTTATGGATGGGATTGTTGATGGTGCTACCGTACTCCTCAAGTTGCAGCTTGATACGGGAAAACTCTCCAATCTTCTCAATCAGGTCATCTGACTCATTGATGGTAAGCTTCTCCAGATCTGACTCCAATTTGGCAATCTTCACTGTCGAAACTCTCCCATACCTTCTCTGGATCTCTGTCCACATCCGATGAGCATTACTCTGGGAGGAGACAAACTGTGCCTGTATGGATGGAGTCATGCAATGGATGATGATAAGACGAGCCCGAGCATCCAATATGCTTCTCAAAGCAGGGTCCACCAAGTGAGGTGTGGAGATAGCCATCCACACACCGGCTCCTTCTAGCAACAACTGAGTGTAGAAAGACCACGTATGATAGTTTGTTGCGGTAAGCTTCATGGAGTCACTGACTTGGGGAGGATTGTAGGATGGTATGTGGGTAGGGGTGGGAGCAAGACCGGGATGAGAGAAACTCAGAGAGGAAAGATTGGGAATAGGAACCACCTGTGGAGCGGCGGGAGCAGGGGATCCAAGCTGTGATGGTGAAGAGAATCAACAGGAGAAGGAGCAGTAGTAGAGAAACCTCGTGAAGCCATGTCCTTTGACAAGAAACCTTCTCTGAAGAAAGGGGCTGAAAAAAAATCAGCAAGTCCTCCTCTCAGGCTGTGCACAACAAGAAGAAAGGGAGGGAGGGTGGGGAACTGAAAGGAGAGGAAGAAGATCTCTCCAGGATGTAGTTCCTTGTCCTCAGCACCTAGAAGAGGGCTTCAGCAATCAGAAAAATCAGCAATCTTTGCTGAAAATTCAGAAATACAACAGTCCCAAGTGTCAGATGAAGAAAACGCAGCACTCTTGAGGAAGCCTTTGCTCCCGGAAGAAAACGCAGCACCTTCTACGCTGAAATCTGCAGAAAACGCAGCAAACTGTCGAAGCCTTTGCTCCAAAACAGAAAACGCAGCTTTCTTCTGCTCATAGGTCAGCGTTTTTCTTTGATACCATGAAAGAAAGTGAAGGAAATATAAAACATAGATGTAGGCCCACCTACAAGACCTGTAAATGCTGGAAACTGATGTTTATTGCTGAAATCTGAGCACGAGGGAAGCCCGTAGGTGCTGCACAATGATGAGAAGCAGTAGCAGCTGCTAATGACCTCAATTGAATGCTGAAAAATGAGATGAATTGGGGGAAAGGTAGCCAACCCTTATATATTCCCCCAGGATGCTGGTCGACCAGGTGTGCAGGCCGACAGCATGGTAGTAGCATAAAATGCTACAAAAAATGTCTAAAATACCAAAAAATGGTAGAAAAAATGCTAAATAATCTCTACTAAGATATGCCAATGCAAGGCCTCATAAATGGCCAATACAAGCATGAAAAAGATGATGTAGACCTTCTGGAGATGATATAATCCAACAGTGCCCAGCCTTATATTCCATCTTATGGATTACCCTCGCTAGGTCCTACACCTATGCCTGGTATTCGTGGTTATTCTAGAGTACCACCTAACCCTCTATACTCGAGATATGGGTACAAGCCATCCTGGACCCCACCATCTCCTTCCCTCCATGTCTCTATGTCCATAAATGCTTTCATAGAAAAGACTCGTTTCAATGGGTCTATGTCCATAAATGCTTTCACAGAAAAGACTCGTTTCAATGGGTCTAATTACACCACGTGGGCTAACCTTATGGAACAGGTTTTCACTTCCCAAGGTTCTTGGAACTTGGTGAAGGGACTTGAACCGAAACCCCATTCCTCACTAGCACCTCGTGAAGTCTTCCGCTATTGGGAAGCTAGGAATGCCACTGCCATAGTGGAGCTCATGCAAGGCCTTTTGCCGGAGTTTCATTCACAACTCTAGCAGTTCCCCTATGTCTCTGACAGGTAGATGGGCACACCTTGCAGAGAGAGATGCAGCACGTGATCGCACGCGTCGCATTGATCTCGAGCATCAAATCCAAAAATTCTTCATAGGAGGAGGAGTCGTCTACTACGGTACTGATACTTGTTGCATATATAGAGGAGGTACCATTTTCCTTGGAGCTATCAATGGTTCCCTTTCTTGAGAGCTTCTGGATTGATCCCGGTGCTGCTTCTACATCACCTACTTTGGATGTGTCCATTACCGCAACTTGTACCTCTTCCTTCCAACAAGACATTGATCAACCAAAGGATCCCCCGGACCGAATTTCGGCTACTTTTGGAGTTCTTACTTCAGCATGTCGGTATTGGATCGCCCCTCTGGCGCTGAAGAGAAGGTGTTGGATTATATATAATCTCCAGAGGGCCTACTGCATCATTTTCATGCTTGTACTGGCCATTTATGAGGCCCTGCATGTGCATATTTATTTAGCTATTTTCTTATTTTTTATGCTTTTATAGCATTTTTATGCTATTGTGATGCTACCGGCCTGCTACTACAGCTAGCCAACCAGCTATCATGGGGAGTATATAAGGGTTGTCCCCCTTTCCCCCATTTTATCTCATTATGCTACATCCACTTGAGGTCATTAGCAACTGCTTCTGCTTCTTATTATTGTACGGCACCTACGGGCTTCCCTCATGCTCAGTTTTCAGCAATAAACATAAGTTTCCAGCATTTATAGGTCTTGTACTTGGGCCTACATCAATGTTTTTCTATTTGCTTCACTTTCTTTCAGCAATAGTGCCATAGTTGTTCAATGGCTCAGATAGAAAGGTAGACATCCAGTATAAGCCATCCTTCTGTGTTGACCTCAAGGTTGGTACCTCTATTTTCCCTGGTTTTGATGCCACACTCATCATCAACATGTCGAGACATCTGGCAATGAGTGCAGTATCTATTCTTTTCAAGAATATTCTGCCAATAGGGAGTGGGTGTCGAGGCAGTGTTTTTGGGATCACTGTTATTGCCTTGTGGTTTGCCTTGATCTATTCCCCTTCCCTTGCTGCCCTTTGTGGGTAGAGGCGGTATTGGAAACAAGGGCCCCCTCTTGGGTAGAGGAGGAAGAAGATGACCGCTCATGCAACCGAGCGAAGCGCACGAGTTGGCACTCGCACTCATACAAGGTAGGCATAGGTCCTAAACTAATGGTTTGTGTGACAAAAGTAAAGAAACTAGGTGGCAACTTGTTTAATAATGTGATGACCAGGTCTTCGTGAGACTTGGCAAACAAGTGTAGGTATTGGTGAAGTAGGAGTCGGTGACACCAAAATGCCTGGAGAAGGGCTAGGAACAACCACCAATAGAGCAGTCACTAGAGAAACCGTAGAGGTAGCAACTCGAAAATCCACCAAAGGTACGCTAGATGAAAATACTGTGTGGGGTAAAGATTCTGCAACAATAGGAGAAAGATGATCTTCAGACTCTGGAGAAGGAGGAAATGTCGTAACCTCTGGCACAAGAGGATCATCAGGGATAACTAAATCTGCCAAGGTTGAAGTCTGAACCAAAATAGACTCCAAAATAGTGGAAGTAACCACCAATGAGAATTCCATAGAACCCTTTGAAGATGCCTCCTTTGGAACTAAAGAAGCGGAATCCTCCTTTGAAAGCATATCTTGTAGCATAGGAGGGGAACCCAGAGAAATATCAACACCATGGAGAGGGTAGGCATGATCATCTGCAATGTTAACGGAGGAAGAAATTAGTGGATGATCCTCAATCTCATCCGATGTGACCCTAACCACTACTGAAGAAGTCATAGCTGTGGTCACTAGGATTGTCTTGTGGAGAGGGAGAAAGAGAAGCTGAAACTGACAAGGGGGCCACTTTGGCCCTAGTCTCCTGATGTACAGAGGCAATGCCTGAGTCTGAATACCGCCTGTGAAGTTCAAGCCACAGCTGAGAGGTATCATAAGAAGCGGATAAAAATTCTACCTGTATGGAAGGTGACAAAGATTGGATGATAACCATCCTGGCAAAAGCATCATAAACTCCCCAATAAACAGGATCCAATAACTGAGGAGAAGCAACAACAGCCCAAAGACAAGAAGCCTCCAAAGTTAATTGAGTCCAGTATGACTAAATCTGATAGTTGGTAGAAGTAAGGGGAGGGTTTCCAGAAGCCATCACCACCAAGAATCCAAACCTTCTCAAGAAAGACTAGAAGAGAGGGTGAGTGGGAGATCCAGGCACTGGAGAAGAAACTGTAAACAAAATCTTGCCCAAGTTTTGTATGCCCTCAACCCTAGGCGCCTCCTTCTGTCCATAAATCCATGCCCAAATAATAATATGTCTGGCCAAACTTTAAAGATGTCTGAACACATTGACTCATAAACGTTGTAAGTCACATAAATGATTAGAATCCCATGACATTTATGCTTTGTGATCATCTTTCATGCCTATCCATGTCAGTGAACGCTTCAAATTACTCCTCCTTTTCTGGAAAATCTGGTTCTGTTCTGTGTGTGGCCTTTTTCCAAAACACTGATCAAAGCTGGTGAAGGGACCAAATGGTGACATTAGCTATTTATGGCGTAGTTATCACTATATAAGTGAGAGCTTGGGTTATTGTGAGACATAGTTGTACGGATGCACCACTGAAGGTCTGGCTTGGACAAGGAGAGCAGACACGCTCATGCCACGGACATGGTGAGTATGTAGGTTATGAAAAGATGCAGGGGAGAAGAGAGCTTGAGCTCTTGCAAGCACACACACACTCACACAAACCCTAGAAGAGAACACACAGGCTTCGGTGGTATGGGACGCTGGAGTTAGACATGTGCTTATGGGATTATGCAGGAAGCCCTAGCCTTGGCTTGGGGGAGATTGGTGGATGCTGGTCGTGGTTTGGGATGTGAGCTAGCTTGCTACCTCATGATTTGGTTTAGGACTAACCTTGGTTTTCATCTGTCTTTAGGGCAGATTTTGGGAAGGACTTTATAGTTGGTCAAAGCAACCCTAACGTAGATGCTGAAGATCAAAGCGATTGCTCTACTGAAGTTGTACAAGGTTTTTTGTCTTTGAACACTCATCGACCAAGGTCTATAATCCATTTGTCTTAAAAAATCATAATACAATAAATAAAGGTACAAGAATCGTGTTTTAAGTTAAAGAATTGTATCTTAGCTTCTTTTGAGAAGGGGAATCAAATGTATTAGGATGATTTAAGAATCTAGGGTAAATTTTCAACGTTACCTGGATGATTGTGTTAGAGTGGATGAAAGGTGCTGACTGTTGTGTTGGACTGGCGAGTACCTGTTGAGGCTTGATTAGGCTGTGTACGTGGGGTTGTCGGGGAGCCTGGCGAGGAGCTTGGTGGCCAGCCTTAGGGCAGCCAAGGAAGGCTACCCTAGGTGGCTGGTGCATGGCAGCCAGGCCAGCCAGCCGGCCAGGTCAGCGCAGCAAGGCAGCCACCCAACCCTGGGCTGTGCAGCCAGTCTGCAGGCGGCTAAGGTGGCATCCAATCACACATCTGGATTCGCTTATTGTGGAGCTTGGACGTCCAAGATGATTGAACAATGGCCCTGGCACAGAAAGTAGTGGAGCTTGGACATCCAGGATGATTGAACATTGGCCCTATAGTCTATATGGTAGTACAAACAACATAGAAGGGTGCATGCAAGCTCACCACCCAACTGTAGCTCATGTCCGCAACCACCCCCAAGCCAGGGGCTAAGGCTCTACTAGTTAACCCTGGTGTCCGATACCACCAGAGCTCCTAAGGGACTCTCGGCAAGACTGCCTATGATCCACCATGTCCATGGGCAGGAGTATTTCTCCAGGCACAGACCAATAACGGTCAATAGCGATAATAACCTGTGGCCTCACATATATAGTGATAACTGCTACCATAAATAACCATCCAGTCATAAATAGTCAGTTCACATGGATTTATTAATAATTAACCCTAGCCACTCGTATCCGCCTGCTCTTCCCCTAATATCAGGGTTTTCCCTAACTTTTCCAGATTAATCCCTAATCCCAAGCATTAGTATTAGTACGTAACAAGGAGTGCATGTGGTAACTGGAAGTTTTTCTTTAGGGAAAGTGCAAATGTCTTTCATATCGATAATGGATTTATAGGTATCTCATATTTCATATAGGTTTTGTCACCAGCCTGGACATTTCCCAGTATGAAAGAAGTCTGGTGGACTCCAGGATGTCCAAATATTTGGAAAGTACAAGCTTTGGGAATGGGGGATTATCCTAGAATACAAAGGACCACACTCCTAAAATTTAGGAGAGTTGCTATTTTTGGCCCGACTCCGATGGAAATTCTGTTCGCGTCATTACATCTGGAATTGAGCAGATACCAAGAGTTGGCAAAGTGCCTATGATAGAATGTCTACTAGTTGGGATATTTTAGAGAGAACGTTTATGGAAGGACCCATCTCTTAGATTGGGACATGTGGCAAGAAAGTGGACCAAGAGTAAGACAAGTGGCCTGACACTTGTTAGAAAGTGGATCAAAGTGAGACAAGTGGCCTCACACTTGTCACTCCAGCTATTATGTGGCTCTCCACTTGTCATTGTAGTCTTCTCTTGCCATTTTAGCTCATGTGGGAGGCCCAAATCTATAAATTGGAGCCCTCTCTCTTCATTAAAAGAGGCTCTTTTGCTGCACACTAGCCTCTACCATCATTACAGGCTGTCCTAATGATGGCTACTCTCTTTCTCTCTCTCTTGAAGGTTGCCCATGAAGAATACCGACTGTTGGGGATTGTTTTGGAGGCTTCCATCGCGAAGAAATACTGAAGGCAAGGGTATTTAATCATTTATTATGATTTCTAGCCATTGTACTTGTTGTACCAGTCCTTGTACCGGCTGTACCAGCTTTTGTACTTATTATACCAGCCACTGTACCTGCTGTACTAGTCACTGTACATGTTGTACCAGCATTTGTACTTGCTGTATCAGCCATTGTACCGATTGTACCAGCCACTGTATCGGCTGTACGAGCCATTGTACTTGCTGTACCGGCTGAATGGGGAGCTGTACTTGCTGTACAAGCTCTATTGCATGAAGACCCGTGGTTTTTGGGGAAGAATCAGTACCCACACGGAGGTATATGGATTATATTGTTGGCTCGGCATTTCTACAGCCTATGTTCCGGCTTAGTTGCCTTGTGTTGGACTGTGTTATGGCATTTGTATATGGATAATCCAGCATCTCCCGTGGGGAGAGTAAGGCCCTCAAAGCTTGTACATGATATTATTCTCCTTGGGTAATAAAATACTCCAAGGGGGGGGGTTGGCCCATTCCGGCCTCTATGCGGTGTCACACGTGCAAGATCCATTTTCAGCATTTGTGGATGTTTTGTCCATCTTTTATGTTTTATGCAAAGTGATGATGGATATGTGTTAAGGCTGTGGCCATGTTTAAATGTTTTAATATGCATTGATGATATCAACAAGTGTGTCAAAGGCCCTAGTCCCCTGGGCACTCACCGTCGCAAGTTTCATTGGTATCAGAGCATAGGCTTTCTTGGAAGCGGAGCCTTCCTTCTATCAATAAGGAAGAGAAAAGATCTGAAGTGGGGCATTGTTGCTATTAAGCATGGCCAGCCACTTCATAGCTTATGAAGCAAGAGCACGAGCAGTAGACAGCTTGTTGGTCTAAGGATTTATGAATTCACAGAATTTTATCTTGGAAGTGTGGAGTTGGCTTTATGTGCACACGTTTAGCACTCTTTTCATATGGATATTGTGGATTGTATTATCAAGCTTACAGGCAAGCTATATGGAGATATATCTCGGGATATCTTAAGGATAAGGTGAGGAGATATTTCTTTTGGCTTCATGACCAACCTGGCAAAGAAAAGCTAAGTATACTTTGAGTTTGCAAAGTTAGTGCTTTTGCTATGAAGTGTTTTTGATGTTCACTAACCCTTGTATAGCCATGCAAGGAGAAAGGTGGTGTTGTTTTGCCTTGAAATGGTTTCAGGGAAACATTGTTTATGGCTCCCTTTATTGGGATGGATTATATCTATGGAGATTTCTTTTTGGGACGAGATTTATATAGATATTGGGCTTCACAAGCAATTTCTATGGATGAATCTGTCCGAGTTTATAGAGAAGAAATCTTTGGATATCTCATGGATATGATGCTTTTATGGATAAAGTCCACCTCTACTCGAAGGGATTTGGATCTATTCTCTGCTTTATGAATTATTCTTTATGGCTTCCTTTATTTGGGATGCATTGGACTTATGGAACTCATGGTTCACATACCTTGTGTAGTGTTCTCTTTTCCTACGTGCTCTCTTGAAGATTGTTTCTACCATGTGTGGGTGGAATAATAGAGAGTAGATGGAAGGGAACATGGACACTTCAGAGGGTAGTGTCGAGCACAACATACCGTGTGTAGTGTTCTCTTGTCTTACGTGCTCTCTTGAAGATTGTTTCTACCATGTGTGGGTGGAACAATAGAGAGCAGATGGAAGGGAACATGGGCACTTCAGAGGGTAGTGTCGAGCACAACATGCCGTGTGTCGTGTTCTCTTATCCTACGTGCTCTCTTGAAGATTGTTTCTACCATGTGTGGGTGGAACAATAGAGAGCAGATGGAAGGGAACATGGACACTTGAGAGGGTAGTGTGAGTTGGTGGCCGAAATGCCTATAAACTATCTCCCGTAGGGAGAGTAAGGCCCTCAAAGCTTGTACATGATATTATTCTCCTTGGGTAATAAAATACTCCAAGGGGGGGGGGGTCGGCCCATTCCGGCCTCTATGCGGTGTCACACGTGCAAGATCCATTTTCAGCATTTGTGGATGTTTTGTCCATCTTTTATGTTTTATGTGAAGTGATGATGGATATGTGTTAAGGCTGTGGCCATGTTTAAATGTTTTAATATACATTGATGGTATCAACAAGTGTGTCAAAGGCCCTAGTCCCCCGGGCACTCACCGCCGCGAGTTACATTCACAGGTTCTTGTCCTTCACATTCTGCAGTCCAACGTCTTCGAAATTTAATATCAACCTTGCACAGGATGAGGTAAAAATATGTGTGTGGACTTGAGGATAAACCATACACATTTATATTGTTTGTGTTATCTTGATGATGAGGTGGTGGTCAAACTACACAGTTGCACACATATCCTGTCACATAGACTTAGTACCTTGTTTTATATCACTTATTGCATTGACTTGTATTCTTTTGGCCGTTTTGGTAACTAGATCTTTTATGCTTTTAGGCACCTGCAACACCTCCTTTATGTCGCAACGAAAAGGTCCATAGCCAGCCTAGTACCTCAAACCTCTTCTTGATTTTAGTGCATCTGTCGATTTACACACTTTTTTCTTGTATAGGTTTCTTTTGCACGCTATATGGCTGAGCAAGGCTTTGATACATGGATTTTGGAGGTCAGAGGAGCAGGTTTGAGTAAGATAGAGGCTCAGCCTCCATCCAGTCAGATTGCAAAAGCTAACAATGGGGCAATAAATGACAATGAGGAAAGCCTAATCAAGGAGTCGGTGAAGTCTCAAAGTGATGTTAACAAAATGGTGGACCAGACGGATGGGTCACCTTGGAGTGATTCAAAGGTAGCAACTAGCCTTTCCAATGTCTTCACTCAAATTACTGAGAAATCAAAGAGTTTTCTGGATCAAGGACAATCATTTCTCATGTCAGCTTCTTTGCTAGACAAAATCTCCAGCCTTTTAGAAGATTTCCAGTTATCGGAACGTTACGATGAGTTTCGAGAGAGGCTCATCCATGTTTTGAATGAACGACAAAATTCAGCCGTCACGAAACAGATCGTAGCTTTAAGCAATAGGCTCCTTAAGCTATTAGAAGATGGCCAACGGGCAGTTTCCCCTCCGCTATCAGATCTGCAGGACCGGCTCATCAGTGCCCAACAGATTGCTGACCTGCAGGAGCGGCTGATTGCAACCATTGATGACTTTCAGAAGCTACTGGATCTTGTTGTAACATATGATTGGGATTTTGATCATTACCTTGAAGAGGATGTCCCAGCAGCGGTAATGTTTTTGCTTTTTGCTTGAAACTTCCACAAAGTTTGGGGAATGTATGCTCAAGTATATGTTGTCAGCTCGTGTGACGTGTCTGCACCAGACTTGTTCCATTATATACTCACTTTCCATAAAGTTCTGCATTATGACGTTGTAGATGGACTACATTCGTGACCATAGCAAGTCTAAAGATGGAAAAGTACATGCAGTTGGACACTCGATGGGTGGGATACTACTTTATGCTTTGATAGCATCACAAAGTAAGGTTCTTTTGCAGTCACCCACTTGCCCTTAAAAGAATAGCTTGTTTGACGTCTGTGTAATCTAGCTGGTTGATCGGCTTCTGTAGCAATCTACATATGCTCTTTTTCAAATGTGAAGTTAGAGTAGATTATATGATTATATAATAATTCTATGAACATTCAAAGAGGAGGAAGAAAGCCTATGTGTATAAACAAGTGGCAAAAGACAGCTAATTTTTGATCCAGCATTTTGCAGAGCAGAACTGTGGCCTGGCCTCAGCAGTGACCTTGGCATCTTCATTGGATTATACAGTCTCTAACTCCTCACTGAAGTTGTTGCTCCCACTGGTAACTTGTAAAATTTAATGCCAAATTCAATAAAATGGGCCAAGAATTTCCAATGTAAACCCTGTGGTGAAGCATCTCTGCAGAAAGGCCTTGTTCGTTTTTGTACAGGCTGATCCAGCACAAGTCCTCAATGTCCCTGCTGTTCCTCTAGGAGCTCTTATGGCAGCAATCCATCCACTAGTTATCAATCCACCATACATAATGGCCTGGCTCAGTCCTCAAGTATCAGCACAAGACATGATGGATCCCGAACTGTTGAAGAAGCTGGTCTTGAACAACTTCTGTGAGTTACTAGTACTAGATTGGTCCGGACATGGTCTTGTGTAAGGCATGGCATGGTTTCGATAGCCGTCACCTGTCATTTAGTAGGGAAAATTCTGATTGCTTACGTAGAGCATTTTATGGCAACTATGAGATGGCATATATTTCTTGGACATGAGGTGGAAGAGGTTTTGAATTGTTAACAGTTAGGTTCTTGCATTGTAATCTCTCCTTTTTGCTCAGGCACGATCCCGGCAAAGCTCTTACTGCAACTAATAACTGTATTCCAACCTGGTGGGTTGTGCAATAGAACTGGAACTGTCTTTCATAAAGATCATCTTCACATGTCAACAACACCTGTACTTGCCATTGCCGGTGATGAGGACTTAGTCTGTCCTCCTGCAGCAGTTTTAGGTAAATATCTGTTTTCTCCTAAACAATGTTTTATGCATTAGATTGAATTTTAAAAAATCATGTGGTGAGATTTGTCCTGATAACATGGTGGGAAATAGCTTGCTACTTTCTAAGACAATCATAACACAATTTCATGGCATGACACCCTTGTATGACTTAGTCACCCTGGCGGGTAGGGTTTCTGGCTATATTAATGTCTTATTAATATATATTTGCCAAATGCCACATCTTCAATAACTCTATGCAGTTCCTGGCTGCAAGAAGAAAGAGAAAGAAAGAAAGGAATAAAGTTCTATCACCAGAGGTTCTAATATCTATGAGACCCAAAATGTTAACATTAAGTTTCTAAAACATGGAAAAACATTAAAAACCAACTAGAATAGATACCAAGGTTGTTAGAGGCGTTGGTACGAGGCGGGTATGGTACGCGCCTCGAAAGAGACTTCTTTTTTAGAGACGTTAGAGGCGTGTTGTTAGAGGCGTCTGTTTTATAATATATATATATATATATATATATATATATATATATATATATATATATATATATATATATATATATATATATAGTGATAGATAGATAATATATATAGTGAAAGTTGAGAGAGAGAGAGAGAGAGAGAGAGAGAGAGAGAGAGACTAGAGTGTGTATGTATGAGCCTTGAGGGAGGGAGAGAGAGTGTGTGTGTGAAAGAAAGAAAGCTGTATTAAACGTCTGCAAAAGACCAAAATGACCTATGAGACCAAAATAGTCCATCATCATCATCTGGATACATCATCAAGTGACAAGATTCAAGGGTACAAAGTAAAATTAAATGAACCGGTAGAGTATAGCGAGAGCTCCAAAATTGGGTATAAAAAACATCATTATCCTAGTGTGTTTGAAGTTTGAAGTTTGAACTTTGGGTCTTGAGAAAGGCTTAAGGGAGGGAGGGAGAGAATGAGGGAGAGAGAGAGTGTGTGTGAGAGGGGCTGCCTTGGGCCATGAGACAAATGGGTATCCATGTAGCTCGGTCTAAGTATAAAGCCATCCTCAGTGGTGCGGAGAAGATGGTCTCTATAGAAAGCCATCTTCGTCCCTGACTCCTGTGAGGGCTCTAGCCATGTCCTCCTAGTGTGCAGTTGAATGAGGTCCTGTCTGATGACTCTACTAATCTCAGAATGTGTCAAGGTGAGAGAGGGTGCCTCTAGAGAGTACTGGAAGGGTGGAAGTTTGTCTAAGCTGAACCTGTGGAGCTCAAACCAGGATGCTATCTGCGCACACCAACATGAAGTGTCTCCCTCCATGGCTAGCTGATGAGAGGACTCTAAAGCAAGTCGTGCATACCGGTGTCGGGGAAGCTCCCAGGTGCTATGAATGAAGGACACTGATCTGGCAACAGCCTTGACTACGATCGGTGGTGCTCCCATCTCGGCTCGGATAATCTCATGGGGTACCGAGGCCTTAGCCCGAATCATCCTGGAGATCATGGACACAAGTGGTCTCTCCATCGATCTCCATCCATCGTATGTGCGTCCCGATCGACTGTGACGATCTAGGCTAGGCCCCCAGATCTGTACTCCATATAGCATAGCCGATGTGACCAGCGTGTCAAAAAGCCACAGCTTAGTGCGTGGCTCCTGAAACTGTACCTGTGAGCACATCCTCTCTAGACCTCCTAGTGCTGCATATCCTCTAGTCAATCTGGCCTCTGCTGCCCCCCTCATGGAAAATGTGGGCCCAATGAACACCACTCCAAGATATGTGTATGAGTCAACATACTCCACTGTCTCCTGCCCATATGTGAAAATAGGCGCTGATCTCCAGACCCACTGAGCTGTAGTGTTAAACACCATAACCTTGGTCTTACCAAGGTTAACTGAGAGCCCACTGTCTTGTGCATAAGCATGTAAACTATCCAAGTGCCTCTACATACCCTCTGGTGAGTCTGCTGTAAGCACAATATCATCAGCATATAAGAGCAGAGGTATCCAAGTGCCAGCCAACTGGGCTCCTCTGTCCCCTTGTGTCCCAATATAATCAGAGATCTCATCAATGTATAGTCCAAATAGAGTCGGAGAGAGCGGGTAGCCCTGTTTCAACCCTATAGTGGAGTGTACTGGCTGGTAGAGGCTAGTGTGTGCAGCAAGAGAGCCTCTCATTGATGAAGAGAGAGGGCTCCAATTTATAGATTTGGGCCTCCCATGAGCTAAAATGGCAAGAGAAGGCTACAATGACAAGTGGAGAGCCACACAATAGCTAAAGTGACAAGTGGCCTCCAATGACAAGTGGAGAGCCACACAATAGCTAAAGTGACGAGTGTGAGGCCACTTGTCTCACTTTGATCCACTTTCTGACAAGTGTGAGGCCACTTGTCTCACTTTGGTCCACTTTCTTGCCACATGTCCCAATCTAAGAGATCGGTCCTTCCAAAAATATCCAAACTGGTAGACATTCTGTCATAGGCACTTTGGCAACAGAATTTCCATTGGAGTCAGGCCAAAAATAGTAACCCTCCTATATTTTAGGAGTTTGATCCTTTGTATTCCAGGATAATTTTCCATTCCCAAAGCTTGTACTTTCCAAATATTTACACATCTTGGAGTCCACCAGACCCCTTTTATACTGGGAAATGTCTAGGCTGGTGACATCCTCCCCAGCTTCTTAAAAGTTGTCTGCAACTTTAAGCTTCAAGCCATATATCCAAGATATAATCATGTCCCATCAAGTGGGCGAGACGAGACAGTCTCAAAAATCCAATATAACTGAAGAATCCATGTCCCAAATAAATAGGCAAGAATTCCATGGAAGATATGCTAGACACAGGCACAAGAACCAATTGTGTCTCAATCACCAATATCAATGAGATAATCATATGCCAATGAAAATCACCAACCAGGTGCTAAGACACTTAAATAAGTGCCATGCACAAGAAACTAGTGCCTCGCACAAAAACATGTGCTATGCACACAAACTGGTGCCATTCTAGATCACAAACCATGGTGATAGCAAAGCTGGTTCTCCATAGTTAATATCATAGGTATATCCTGTTTCTCCTAGTTTACAAGCATTTCGGCCAAATGAGAAACCATAGATATAGTCCATAAGATCCATGTCACTGTAAAATCTAGTAACAAATAAGCTCAAGGCACACAAACATATGCCAATCCACATGACCCTTGGCATACATGTAGGACAAGAGAACACTACACAGGGTATGTGAACCATGAGTTTCATAAGTCCAATGCATCCCAAATAAAGAGAGCCATAAACAATGTTTCCCTAAAACCATCTCAAGGCAAACAACACCACCTTTCTCCTTGCATGGCTATACAGCGGTTAGTGAACATAAAAAACACTTCATAGTGAATAGCAAAAGCACCAACTTTGCAAACTCAAAGTATACTTAGCTTTTCTTTGCCAGGTTGGTCATGGAGCCAAAATAAATATCTCCTCACCATATCCTTAAGATATCCCGAGATATATCTCCATATAGCTTGCCTGTAAGCTTGATAATATAATCCACAATATCCATATGGAAAGAGAGTGCTAAACGTGTGCACATAAAGCCAACTCCGAACTTCCAAGATAAATTTTGTGAATTCATAAATCCTTAGATCAAGCTGTCTATTGCTCATGCTCTTGCTTCATAGGCTATGAAGTAGCTGGCCATGCTTAATAGCAACGATGGTAAGTGTGGTCCCCACTTGAGATCTTTTCTCTTCCTCTTTGATAGAAGGAAGCCTCCGCTTTCAAGGAAGCCTATGCTTTGATACCAATGAAACTCGCGAGTGCCCGGGGGACTAGGGCCTTTGACACACTTGTTGATACCATCAATGCATATTAAAACATTTAAACATGGCCACAGCCTTAACACATATCCATCATCACTTTGCATAAAACATAAAAGCTGGACAAAACATCCACAAATGCTGAAAATGGAACTTGCACATGTGACACCACATAGAGGCCGGAATGGGCGACCCCCCCCCTTGGAGTATTTTATTACCCAAGGAGAATAATATCATGTACAAGCTTTGAGGGCCTTAGTCCTCCCGAGAGGAGATGCTAGATTATCCATATACAAATGACACAACATAGCCCAACATGAGGCAACCAAGCCGGAACACAGGCTGTAGAAATGCCGAGCCAACAACATAATCCATATACCTTCATGTGGGTACTGATTCTTCCCCAAAAACCACGGGTCTTCATGCAATAGAGTTGGTACAACAAGTACAATCCTCCATTCAGCCGGCACAACAAGTACAATGGTTGGTACAGCTGGTATAGTGGCTGGTACAGCAAGTACAATGGCTGATACAACAGGTACAACAAGTACAAGTGTTGGTACAACAGGTACAAGGACTGGTACAATAGGTACAGTGGGTACAAGGGCTGGTACAATAGGTACAGTGGCTGGTACAGCAAGTACAAGGACTGGAACAACCAGAACAGTGGTTGGTATAGCAGGTACAACAAGTACAAGGGCTGGTACAACAAGTGCAATGGCTAGAAATCATAATAAATGATTAAATACCCTTGCCTTCAGTATTTCTTTGCGATGGAAGCCTCCAAAACAGTCCCCAACAGTCGGTATTCTTCATGGGCAGCCTTCAAGAAAGAGAGAAAGAGAGTAGCCATCATTAGGACAGCCTGTAACGGTGGTAGAGGCTAGTGTGCTGAAACCGGCCTCTGATAGAAAACCAGAGTGCGGTAGGAGCAATCACCCGTCCACTTGTAGTCTAGATGATAAACAAAACACAGATTGGGACTAGAGTGCCCAAATCTGAAAACACAGCGACACCTGTTGGCCCCAAAGCTTGGCGCCCCTTGCGGTATTTCTTTATTCAATTAAAATAATATGTATGGCTGAGTACAACACAAAAACCAGCCAAGAGTTTACACCTGTAAGTCCAATCTGACTGCCCACAAATCCTTCTCAGCACAGAGGATCTATGCACACAGATCTGTGTCCTCAAGCAACACACTGTGCCTCCCTCTGATCAGCCAAGTTCACAAAGCAGGCCAGCCATGGGCATACATCTGGCATAACTCAAGAGCATGATACATCTTCTCAGCTCAAACATACATATGCTGTTCAATCCCTGTCTTAATCCCTTGTCAATCTGCCATACTCCTCCTCTCACAAGGAGCCAGATAACACATACCTGTAGCAGACATCAAGCAATAGAAAGAGAGATAGATGAACAGAGTCAAGGCTTACCAAGTTCAGCTCGTGAAACAACACTGGAGGAAGCAACAGCACTAATCTGTGCCTGCAGGCACTTGAATCCACAACCCTGCTTCACACGTGTGCTTGCACTTGCCTGTATCTTCCTCCTGATGCTCACTCCTATGCTGTCCTTGTAAAATACAGATCTGAAAATCAGCACAGTACCCGTCTGTACCGTCTCGGGATACGCGCCAGGCGTTGTACTAGCATAAACAGCCTGCTGTCCACTTCTGTACCTGCCTGAATTTGAGAAAACAGGCCTGTCCAGCACCTGTCCAGCACCTGTTAACACCTCTGCAGCAACTGTACCTTCTGTACCTTGCTGCCCGTACACTGTACGGCAGCTGTACAAGGTGTACTTGCTGAAAAACAGTCTGTACAGCCTGTACAGGGCTTCTGCGCAGCCAAACCAGCAGCAGTTCTGTGCGCCGCCAGCAACAGAGGAGAAAGAGAAAGAGAGTGTGTGCCCAGTTCTGGCCGTACAGTGTTGTACGGCCGATTCTACTCAGAAAAACAGCTACAGCCACAGCAAAACAGCCGCCTTCTCCTTTCTCTTGAGCTTTTCCACGCTAGTACACAAGCGCATGAGGGCTTCTCCACTTTTGCTACACGACTCCCCAAAAAGGGAAGAGAGAGAGAGAAGAGAGAGAAAACTCCTTCTCAATTTAATCCCTAGGGCCCCAACTTAATAAGTTCCTAGGGCCACTAAGGCCTAGGGGCAAACTTCAATAAACATTAAAACTTAATGTTTTTAGTTCCCCCCTTCACACCTAGGGTTGTCCACACATCTTAAACACTGTCCGGGCACCCCCCATGTGAATCATAAAATATTCTGACCCTGCAACCACCATGCCCACACTTGTCCTGCTCCATTTTCACAGGGCCATGACATACCCCCCTCTTGAAAGATGGCAAGCGTCCTCGATTGCTTTCTGGTGATGCATCAAAAAAATCCAAAGTGAAATATACAATATGGCAAGATCAGCGTCCCAATCTCTCTGAGCCATACACATGTATCAACATTCACTGCAAACCAATGGCATAGTAATAGTCCAAGTTGTATACCACTGTGAACCATACATATCCACAAAAATCGCCATGTGACTAGTACACATATATCATAGAAGTCCCATAAACAGATGTACTGTCAGCCTCAGTACCTTCGGATGAGATAAAATCTGCACCAAGCGACCTCTAGATGTCATCTGAGCCTGTCTGAATCAAGGGAGTGGAGGTGCTACCCCCCTCTTGAGCATCAGGTAATGCTCCAGACCCATGCTCTGCTGAACCTGAATGAGCCACAATAAGAGTCGGCTCTAACTCAAAGGCATCGAGATAAAGCTGCAAAACCTGAGGTGAATCTGTTAAGTCACCTTCCTCCATCCACTTCGCATCCATCGGTGAATAGTTCTTGAACTTCACAAGATAGCGACGGGAAACATTACCTCGTACCTTCCTTTCTTTATGTGCCAGTATCTGCTCTGGAATCAGAACCTCATCAAGTTCCTCAACTTCCGGCTGAGCCTCATCTGATACATCCTCAGGCACATCCCCACGGAAAGGTCTAAGAAGACTCACGTGAAAAGCATTGTGAATCCTCCAGTGATCTGGTAACTTCAAACGATAGGTTACCTCACCAATCTTTTCCAAAACTTGAAAAGGCCCATAATATCGCATGCTCAACTTAGGGAATAAGCGCTCTTTACCCTTCATCTTCTTGAGTCTAGCCTTTTCAAAGCGCAAAAGAACCCAATCACCCAATGCAAACTGTAAATCACGTCTGTGACGGTCTGCGGCTTTCTTTTGCTTCTGTTGAGTTTTCTGGAGGGCCAACTTAACTCTCCGATAAGCTTCATCCAAGCTCTCCACATACTGATCAGCCTCAAAGATCTTATCCTTTGTATGCAAAATGGGCGGTACCTTCTTCCCTCCTTCTACAATCTCAAAAGGCGCCTTGCCTGTCGAGCTATGTACAGTGTTGTTATATGCAAACTCCACTAGAGGAAGATACTTTTCCCATTGTTGCTTGTGCTCTGATACATAACACTTGAGAAGATCCAACACGGTAGAGTTAGCCTCTTCTGACTGACCATCTGTCTGTGGATGAAATGACGAGGAAAACTTGAGAGTTGTACCCATGTTGTCAAACAACCCTCTCCAAAACAAACTCGTCATCCGTGGATCACGGTCACTAATGATAGACGTAGGCAAGCCATGATACTTGAAGATGTTCGCCATGAACAACTTCACCATATGATCCACTTTAATTGTCTTCCTCACGGGAATGAAATGAGCCTGCTTACTGAACCTGCATATGATAGTCCAGATGCCATCATTTCCCGTTTGTGTCCGTGGAAGATCAAATACAAAATCCATGGCAATGCTCTCCCAAGGTCTATCCGGAATAGGTAAAGGCTGTAATAACCCTGGTGTCTTCTGACGGTCAAACTTTACCTTCTGACATACGATGCATTGCCTCACAAAGGCATCAACATCTCTTCTCAAGGTTGGCCAATAAAAGAAAGTCTCCACTGCTTTGACCGTGGCGTCAATACCTCGATGACCTGCATACGGTGGAGCATGACTTTCAATCATAACCTTGAGTCGCAATGGCCTGGTAACACACAGTCTGCCATGCATCAATAAAAACCCATCTATGAGAGTGTAATGCTCATGCCGCTGACCCTCAGACATCGGATCATACAACCTTTCAAAATCCTCATCATGGGCATACTGCTCTTTCATTTCATCAAGCTCATGATGATAAGCAAGTGAAACTGCAGAGACCTGTGGCTTGCGTGACAAAGCATCTGCCACTACATTGTTTTTGCCTTCCACATGTACAATCTGGAAGTGAAACATTGACAAAAAGTTTGCCCAACGCATATGCTTCTCTGAAAGCTTAGTCTGCGTGAGGAAATAACGCAAGGTCTGATGATCTGTCTGCACAGTGAAATCAGCCCCAAGCAAGTAGTGTTTCCATGTAGAAAGAGCGTGAATTACAGCCAACATCTCTTTCTCCTCTGTTGCTGGCGGCGCACAGAACTGCTGCTGGTTTGGCTGCGCAGAAGCCCTGTACAGGCTGTACAGACTGTTTTTCAGCAAGTACACCTTGTACAGCTGCCGTACAGTGTACGGGCAGCAAGGTACAGAAGGTACAGTTGCTGCAGAGGTGTTAACAGGTGCTGGACAGGTGCTGGACAGGCCTGTTTTCTCAAATTCAGGCAGGTACAGAAGTGGACAGCAGGCTGTTTATGCTAGTACAACGCCTGGCGCGTATCCCGAGACGGTACAGACGGGTACTGTGCTGATTTTCAGATCTGTATTTTACAAGGACAGCATAGGAGTGAGCATAAGGAGGAAGATACAGGCAAGTGCAAGCACACGTGTGAAGCAGGGTTGTGGATTCAAGTGCCTGCAGGCACAGATTAGTGCTGTTGCTTCCTCCAGTGTTGTTTCACGAGCTGAACTTGGTAAGCCTTGACTCTGTTCATCTATCTCTCTTTCTATTGCTTGATGTCTGCTACAGGTATGTGTTATCTGGCTCCTTGTGAGAGGAGGAGTATGGCAGATTGACAAGGGATTAAGACAGGGATTGAACAGCATATGTATGTTTGAGCTGAGAAGATGTATCATGCTCTTGAGTTATGCCAGATGTATGCCCATGGCTGGCCTGCTTTGTGAACTTGGCTGATCAGAGGGAGGCACAGTGTGTTGCTTGAGGACACAGATCTGTGTGCATAGATCCTCTGTGCTGAGAAGGATTTGTGGGCAGTCAGATTGGACTTACAGGTGTAAACTCTTGGCTGGTTTTTGTGTTGTACTCAGCCATACATATTATTTTAATTGAATAAAGAAATACCGCAAGGGGCGCCAAGCTTTGGGGCCAACAGGTGTCGCTGTGTTTTCAGATTTGGGCACTCTAGTCCCAATCTGTGTTTTGTTTATCATCTAGACTACAAGTGGACGGGTGATTGCTCCTACCGCACTCTGGTTTTCTATCAGAGGCCGGTTTCAAGGTTCCGTCCCCGGGACTTGAACCCGGGTCGCTCGGGTGAGAGCCGAGTATCTAGATGATAAACAAAACACAGATTGGGACTAGAGTGCCCAAATCTGAAAACACAGCGACACCTGTTGGCCCCAAAGCTTGGCGCCCCTTGCGGTATTTCTTTATTCAATTAAAATAATATGTATGGCTGAGTACAACACAAAAACCAGCCAAGAGTTTACACCTGTAAGTCCAATCTGACTGCCCACAAATCCTTCACAGCAGAGAGGATCTATGCACACAGATCTGTGTCCTCAAGCAACACACTGTGCCTCCCTCTGATCAGCCAAGTTCACAAAGCAGGCCAGCCATGGGCATACATCTGGCATAACTCAAGAGCATGATACATCTTCTCAGCTCAAACATACATATGCTGTTCAATCCCTGTCTTAATCCCTTGTCAATCTGCCATACTCCTCCTCTCACAAGGAGCCAGATAACACATACCTGTAGCAGACATCAAGCAATAGAAAGAGAGATAGATGAACAGAGTCAAGGCTTACCAAGTTCAGCTCGTGAAACAACACTGGAGGAAGCAACAGCACTAATCTGTGCCTGCAGGCACTTGAATCCACAACCCTGCTTCACACGTGTGCTTGCACTTGCCTGTATCTTCCTCCTGATGCTCACTCCTATGCTGTCCTTGTAAAATACAGATCTGAAAATCAGCACAGTACCCGTCTGTACCGTCTCGGGATACGCGCCAGGCGTTGTACTAGCATAAACAGCCTGCTGTCCACTTCTGTACCTGCCTGAATTTGAGAAAACAGGCCTGTCCAGCACCTGTCCAGCACCTGTTAACACCTCTGCAGCAACTGTACCTTCTGTACCTTGCTGCCCGTACACTGTACGGCAGCTGTACAAGGTGTACTTGCTGAAAAACAGTCTGTACAGCCTGTACAGGGCTTCTGCGCAGCCAAACCAGCAGCAGTTCTGTGCGCCGCCAGCAACAGAGGAGAAAGAGAAAGAGAGAGTGTGCCCAGTTCTGGCCGTACAGTGTTGTACGGCCGATTCTACTCAGAAAAACAGCTACAGCCACAGCAAAACAGCCGCCTTCTCCTTTCTCTTGAGCTTTTCCACGCTAGTACACAAGCGCATGAGGGCTTCTCCACTTTTGCTACACGACTCCCCAAAAAGGGAAGAGAGAGAGAGAAGAGAGAGAAAACTCCTTCTCAATTTAATCCCTAGGGCCCCAACTTAATAAGTTCCTAGGGCCACTAAGGCCTAGGGGCAAACTTCAATAAACATTAAAACTTAATGTTTTTAGTTCCCCCCTTCACACCTAGGGTTGTCCACACATCTTAAACACTGTCCGGGCACCCCCCATGTGAATCATAAAATATTCTGACCCTGCAACCACCATGCCCACACTTGTCCTGCTCCATTTTCACAGGGCCATGACATGTGCAGCAAGAGAGCCTCTCATTAATGAAGAGAGAGGGCTCCAATTTATAGATTTGGGCCTCCCATGAGCTAAAATGGCAAGAGAAGGCTACAATGACAAGTGGAGAGCCACACAATAGCTGAAGTGACAAGTGTGAGGCCACTTGTCTCACTTTGATCGACTTTCTGACAAGTGTGAGGCCACTTGTCTCACTTTGGTCCACTTTCTTGCCACATGTCCCAATCTAAGAGATCGGTCCTTCCATAAACGTTCTATAAAAATATCCCAATTGGTAGACATTTTGTCATAGGCACTTTGGCAACTCTTGGTATCTGCATAATTCCAGATGTAATGACGCGAATAGAATTTCCATTAGAGTCAGGCCAAAAATAGTAACCCTCCTAGATTCTAGGAGTTTGATCCTTTGTATTCTAGGATAATCCCCCATTCCCAAAGCTTGTACTTTCCAAATATTTAGACATCTTGGAGTCCACCAGACCCCTTTCATATTGGGAAATGTCCAGGCTGGTGACAAGAAGTGCATCTTCGGTGGGAGAGAGCAAGAGAAAGAAAGCTATATTAATGTCTTCAAAAGACCCAAAGGGTCTATGAGACAAAAATGATGTATACATAGTGTCCATGAAATCTCGTCATGGATGAAATAAGAAAAAGCAACAGGAAACAAAAACTCAAAACTGAAAGCTAAGATGTCAGACTATGAGATTATACAAGTTGAAACATCTAGATCCTACTATGTGAGGTATGGGGTACATAAAGTGATGGGATATGGGAGAGCTGAATAAAAACAGTCAATCAATAAGTGATGGGATGTGGGAGAGCTGAATAAAAACAGTCAATCAATCTTGTATGCCGGGCAAGGGCTCATCTAGGATGTCCATCATGGGTGATACAAGAAGGCTAGAGATGTTGATAGTCTGCTGTGAGGATGAGGCTGCTCGATGGCAGGCTGGGATCTCTTGAATCTGGGGCTAATGAGTTGGGGGTGGCTGGGGTCTGATAGGACGACGGCGTCTAGCTCTCTGGAGTGTGCATGCCCGATCTGATGTGACTCCCATGGGCTTGCTCTGTAACTTCTGGAGGACCCAGGGGTTCTACAAAACACTTGACCATTAATGCAATTAAACATTGAAATTGGCCTCAGCCTCAAACATATGCCGCCAGTTAATCCACAAAACTGTAAAAGAGAGATGTGCATAGTTGACACCGCATAGAGACTGGAGCAGAAAAACAGCATTGATCATAGTGTATGAGCAGCTAACATGGTAGAGGCTAGTTTGTAGCAAGAGAGCCTCCTCTAAATGAAGAGAGAGGGCTCCAAGTTATAGATTTGGGCCTCCTATGAGCTAGAATGGCCAGCAAAAGCTATAATGACAAATGTAGAGCGGATCAGCTATGAAGGCCCAAATCACAGATACGGGACCACATTGGAATGCCTTGGAAGAAGCCGCTATGCCCAAAATAGCCATCCAAAAACCTCATGGGGAGGGCTTAGGCAATGAGCCAAAACCACTTTAAAAAAAGGGGAAAGTAGGTCAAAAGGGCATTTTCATGTCCACGACTGCTGGTGGTCGAGCAGACTGACCAGAAGTAGGAGAAAAATGGCCTTATTTGTACATCGTCAGCCCTCAGCCCCCTCTTAAGAAAAATGCAGCCACCACTGACTTGTGAGCAGCCCAGACACCAGAAATTCTCACTTGGCAGTAGCCTGCCCCTTCACAACAAATGGATTCGGATGGGAAGTGATGGATGGAACCCATCATATGTGTGGGAACCAAAACTGATGCTCAGTCACTTATCAACTGTGTCCCTTCTGTGAACAAAGGTCTGCTTAACCCTAAGTGCTTTATTATACCCCATATATGTGGTCAAGCACATGCATATGAAGGATGATGCATGTGACAAAAAGTTGCGTGCTCCTCAATCTCAATCATATGCATGTGACAAAAAGTGGTGTGCTCCTCAATCTCAAATCATATGCATGCCACTTACTCTACATACTCCTATGTTCTGGCATGGATGCCACCCCTCTCCCACCCTCAATCTGGAGAGTGTGTTATGATATCTGACAAGTGAAATCGTGAGTGGATGTTACAAGGTGAATCTCCAGATGTCTTGGCATGAGGATCCCATCTGCCATCACTGAGAAAAATGGATTGAGTATAAGCTCATTGTAAGGAAGTGTCGTTGGCTGTATCCATGTCCTATGAATATATATATATATATGTGTGTGTGTGTGTGTGTGTGTTCAGTTCTAGCCTTGGTATTGCATGGGGCTGATGAGGGTACTGAGTTGTATGCATTTAATGGCATGTTAAGTTTTCTATGACCATCTTGCCATGCTTGCTTCTAGATACTGTCAAAGCTTTGCCAGAAGAGCTGGTTGAGTACAAACTGTTTGGAGGGCAGAACAATACGCACTATGGTCACTATGATCTTGTGTGTGGACGACTGGTATGTAGAGATCATCTCAAATCTTTTTGAAAACTAGGAGAGGAGGCCAAGAAAATATAGGAATGTTTTTCTCTTACATTGGGAGCTTCAATGTGCTTATTTCGATTTTAACAGCATTTCTATGTGCTACTGATTTTCAAACAGGTGAAACACGAGGTTTACCGTTGCGTTAAAGATTTCCTTGTGCATCATGATAATGTAAAGATGTCCAATCAGTAAGTTTTTTCCATATAGATGATCAACTAATCCAAGCAGCACAAGGAGCAAGTGCTGCATTTCATATATTGAGCTATCCTTGTTTGCTTCAGTAAGAGTTGCTATTTACCTTGCCACATGATGTGGTCTTTTCTATTCATTCATAATAATGTGTGCTTTGCAGGTGTGTTTGCTAAATTTGTATGGGCAACCTTTTTACTTAGGTTTAATTTTTACTGACAAGTGATTAAAAAAAGCTGTCAAATGTATTAGAATTATATAGGCATGTGTTAATCAGGATAATTAAATCAGTTTAGGATTTAATCTCTCCCAAAATGCTGGTACCTCACATGTCTTCATTCAAACAACAAGATGAAAAGCACCTTAAATCTTTGCTTGTGTTAGAATCCCAAGTCATATGGCCATTTTAAAACTGTCTCCAACCATTGTCATTTAGTGGATTACAAATCATGGTTATCAAAATTTTCCAACACAGAGAGGATAGCCTCCAAATGGTTAAAAATGGAAACGAGGACATATCCCGACACATCATCATTCATGTTAGAGGGTTGTACAATCACAATCTTGAGCAGGATCAAAATGATGAATGTGCAGGTTTACAATGTGGTAGAATTGGTCGAGGGGGGGTGGTGACAATTTATAAAAGGCTGTTAAAGCTTGATGTGCATGAAGTAAATCATGAAACATGTCTCAAGTTGTATGAATGAATGTAATAACTCAACCCTATAAATAGCTGGGCATCTCATTCACTCACTTGTCAAAAGGCGGTTGGCATATGTTTAAAGACAAATATGTAGCGATTCAAATAATGTTTTTTTAGGATGACGTTAGAAATAATATATGTATGTTTTATTTGTTTTATATCTCAACCCCCTTGGGATGATATGTAGGGGCAAGGGGTGATGTTAACACATTGGTAGCATTCCTTGGTGGATCCTAAAGCAATTATGTAGAGTTAACTTTATTTTCACAAATGTGGATACTTCTTTTGTCTAATACAATGATATTTGTTGAAACATGTTTATAAAAGTCATCATCTCTTCAAGCTTGATGTTTACTTACATTCAATCAATTGACATATAATGAAAGTAATCTCACATTGCTTGTCAGTGCTAGTTATCATGTGCATCCACCGATGCATCTCTGTTAGGCAATTGAGCTTTAGTTTGTCATTATGTGATTTTTGATATATATGATTTCCATGATTAGTACATAGGTTGGATCTTGAAAGAGTTGATGTCAACATTTTTCTCTTGAGCATGCATGGGAAGGAATCCATTGTTACATAATCCCTTAAAAGCAAGCTTCTTTATTTTTACAATCAAATTTGCACTCGTTGATTTGAACGTGAGATATGTGTGGTAGGGTTTTGATGGGCATTAATCGCATTCAATCTAACATTGTATAATTTGCCTTCTAGTTTTGTAGTGACAAAAAGTGTTGTATTCATCGTGCGATGTGGTGTGTTATACGGGTGACTTTATATGACGTGTGTACTCATATGAGCCTCTATACCTCAATATTTACTTGTGTTTAAAATGGTATAAGGCAATGGATGAGAATGAAAAGTAGAATTGGAAGAAATTTATCTTGATAAACCAAGGCCACTACCATTTATGTCATATACATGGATTAGCATGCATGCATATGCACTTATTGAAATGTCTTTCTTTTCAATGAGTGCATCTATGTCTCAATGAGGCCCTCTATATCTCGGTGGTGCATGGCTATGAATTTTGTAGTGATAAAACTTTTAAAGGTTGCCAATCAAGATTTCACATGTATGAACAACCAATATCTTTAATAGTTTTAACTAATTTCCTTTCATTAAAATTTTGTGCCCCTATGAATTTTATGACAATTTTCTTCTTTTGTTCTTTAATTTTTTGGGCTTTTTTGTTGAGTCTTTTAGTCATTAATATATGAGTGTTTGTTTTTCATAGTAAAGCCTACCAGGAAAGGATGGAAGTCCCAAGTGCAATGTGGCTAGTGAAATTCTTGCTAGATTGCAAGAACAATGGACATGTTACGTAAAGTTCCACCGAGTTACAATTTTGTTGGAGGGGTTTCGCCAAGATTTAGATAATTTCTCATGAAATTTAATACATGAGCTTATCATAAAAGAACAACTTCCTCTTTATCACATAGAGAAATTTAAGATAAGTGCATTACTTCATTGCTTGAAATGAACTCCTTATATAGGAGTTGGGGGGCTTGGCTTTCACATGCTTCATGGGACAATGTAGAAGATGCCACACATGGCTTGACTCTAAGCTATCTCATCTCATCCTCACTTCCTATGGCACCATATTTCTCAACAGAACAACTTCTCTGCATTGTGTGTGTTTTTCATTTTTCAACTTCATTTTGCTATAGGGTGTACTTGCATGTGAACTGCCTCTTTATCTCATGCTCTCTTAGATATTCATTGAAAAATAGTCTTCCCTACTATCTGATCTTAGGCATTTTGCTACAGGGTGTACTTGCATGCGAACTACCTCTTTATCTCATGCTCTCTTAGATGAGTCTTAGATATTGATTGAAAAATATTTTTCCCTACTGTTTGATCTTACGCATTTTTATGGAAAGAGGCCATGTTGATGCGGTCTCTTTTGAAGCCTATCTTGGGGAACAAATTTAATGACAGGGAGCGGAGCGTCAGGCATCTCCAAGAACTTAGCGTTGAAGCTCTGTTTGAGAAAGACAACCATCGCTAGACATTTTATGTGTATGCCTTTATATTTCTCAACTATAGCTATAAAAGTGCACAAATAGTTCACTTTTCTCTTTCAAAGAGTATACCCACACCTTTCTAGTGTGATTATCAATGAAATACATAACAGTGGCATCCTTTGATTCATGTTATCTTTGTTGGTCCTCCCCAAACATCAGAATGCGCCATATTGAAAGGTTTTTTACTTACATTATTATCATGTGGAAATGCATGCTTAGACTCTTTTCCCAATTGGCATGATTCACATACTTGATGCATTCCATCCACTTTGAGCTTTAGCAAACTTGAACAATACTTTTTTCCTGCATATACTGACAAGCCCTTTATATTGACATGACCAATGTCAATACTAGGCTTGCATATTGTCAAACCCCTTATATTGACATGACCAATGTCAATATTAGGCTAGCATATTACCAAGCCCCTAATATTGACATAACTAATGTCTTTATGCCAAATATCAATGTTTGAAATCACACCTATACCATGTGTAAACATTGCAGCCTTCACTTCATGCATGTTTACATCTAATGCTGCTAATTTTATTCCCCTATAACCACACCATTGGTTATTAAAAAATAAAATACTTGTTTGATGTTCATATGCGAGCTTTTTAAATATATTGAGTGACTTCAACCAAGATGTGGGTATGGTCATGATGAAGCTAGAACCTGTGTTCCAAGCTTAGAGGTTGGGAAAGGTAACTTTTTATAATAAATGATTTTAAAAAGGAAACTTTTTCTTTGGCACAATGGGGGATATTATTATAAGCAAATTGCAACATATGCAAATTCTCATCCCAATTAGAGGGTAAATTAATAGTATAAGATCACAACAGAAGATCCATGATAGTGCTATTAGTACCCTTGGTTTGGCCATTGCTCTCAAGATGGAAAGCAGAATTGAAGTCCATTTTAGTAGTTAAATTAGATAATAAAGCTATCCAAAAATGATTGCAAAAGTGAGAGTCTCTATCAGAAATAATGAGTCTAGGAAAACCATGATGAGTGAAAATAGTTTTAATAAATTACTTTTAGTAGCAAGTGGAGCAGTCTATGTTTTCTTACATAAAACAAAATATGCTTATTTTTGCTAAATTTATCTACTATGGTCGAGATCACTATGGTCCAAATATTATTATTATGTGATGAAGTAGTAGACAATTCTATAATGAAGTCCATTAAAATTTCTTCCCATGGACCATTTGCAATTTGCAACAAGGACATTAAAATACCGTATGGTTTTCCATGTTGGCACTTAACACGTTGACAAACAATGCAAGTGGAAACAAAATTTACTACATTCTTTTTTATGTTAGGCCAATAGAAGTTTCTTTACAAGTAGTCAAAGTAGAGAATATGACATGATGTCCTATATAACATACATTTCTTGTAAAAATGAGTTCTATATAGGGTACTGAAAGAAAGTAACATCTAGGTTAGCCTTGGATTAGCTTAATCATCTTGAATTAGAAAAAGCTTGAGAGATTAGCATTAAGAACAATGGAAAGTAAGTGTAATGATAGTCCAAGGTTCAAAAGGTCCCATAGTCCTAGAGCACATGCCTTTTATAGTCCCAAGGCCTATGTGCCCTAATCCCACATGTAAATGACCCTAAGCCCATGTCAATGTGCATCCCTAGAACACTTTGTTACAAACTTCAAAAGCAGCCATTTGTGAAACACATGCCTTTTATAGTCCCAAGGTCCATATACCCAAATCCCACATGTAAATGACCCTAAGCCCATGTGCCTAGGTCCATCCCATGTGTACGTGCTTCCTAAGAACACTTTGTTATAGATGCAGTAATGCATAACCTTTTTCTAAAGGATAGAAAACCATCAACACAAGAGTAACTATTAAAAGGCAAGTAGGTATCATGCATAAGTGTATTCTAAGCATTTAAAAAATCAAGGTTATATGCATAAGTGTTATGCATAACATCATAATATTGAATGTGAACAATAAAAATGCTATTTATCGATGGTCTGCAACTCAAAGCTTCAATGACAACATTAGCACGACCCAATTGATATACTGAATCATAGGGTGAAAGCTTTAAATGAATGAGGCCCATTTAATGTGACGGTAGGAAATCAAGGACCGACTAAGAAGGTGTCTAATGATCTGCTAATCGGTCTTTATCAAGAATTCTAAACCCATGAGAGTGTGTTTCTACATGCGAAGAGCATGTACTACAACCAAAAGCTCCTTACCATAGATACTATAATTAAGCTCAGAGGGTTTTAGCTTTCTACTCTCAAATACCAAGGCATTACCATCTTGCATTCAAATAACTCCAATACCAAATCCACTAGCATCAGTCACAACTATAAAAAAGGGGTCTAGCAAAATTAAGTAGCTACAAGACTGGGACATGAGTCAAAAGATGTTTGAAACAATAAAAGACTTCTGTTGGTTATCTTCCCAACGGAAAACAATTTGCTTTTTAAGTAATAAAGTCAAAGGTAAGGCAATGCGAAATTTTTTTTTTTACATAAATTTCCTATAAAAGCCAGAGAGCCCTAGAAAAGATCTCACGCCATGGACATTTTTAGAAATGGGCTAGTCTACAATAGCTACTATCTTCTTAGGTCAACACGGATGCCATCATTGGAAACAATATGTCCAAGATATTCAATTTCAATTTGAAAGAAAGAACTTTTGCTAAGTGAAAGAGAGAACTTTTGCCAAGGTTTACATACAATTGGTTCTCCTTTAGAAGTTTAAAAATAGTTCTTAAATGATCCTCGTGTTCCTTTTCAGAGCGATTGAAAACAAGAATATTATTAAAAAAACACAATTATAAAATCATGGTGATTTAAGAAGGTTTTCCTCATCATGCACACAAATGTAGCTGGTATATTTGTAAGGCCAAAGGGCATTACTAGAAATTAATAGTGACCAAATTGAGTGTGAAAAGCAATTTTATAAGTGTCAAGAGAATCCATACGTGCAAATTGTGTCTTATTATTGGTCCTCTTATTGTGGTGCTCAAATTGCTTTTCTTTTTGTGTTTTCAGCATTTCTTGTGCGTGTGTTGTCCTTCCTCAACAAGCCTTAGAAACCTAGGTTTAGACTCTAATTTAGCCACTCCCTCTGTAAACCTATAGTTTCTCTATTGAAGCTCTTCTTAGTGCCACATTCCTTATGCATATTGTGATTGTTTCTAGCTAACCATTTGCCCCTAAGTCATTGGCTCACTATCACTACAAAATTCATAGACATGCACTACGTTCACA
Organism: Cibotium barometz; assembly: GCF_041138505.1. NCBI lineage: Eukaryota > Viridiplantae > Streptophyta > Polypodiopsida > Cyatheales > Cibotiaceae > Cibotium > Cibotium barometz. Next base: position 15,239,448 of record NC_141089.1, on the reverse strand, counting down.
TGAGATATAGAGGGCCATAGATGCATTTATTAAAACAAACACATTTCAATGAGTGCATGTCTCAATGAGTTCACATTTTTCCCCTCATTGTTGGTGTTAGAGATTGTAACATAATGTAATTTAGTTAGCCCACACACATTCATTTAGCATGATGAATGCCTCACTCACACTTCCACCATAGCTTCGTCTCTCACCATAGCCATAGCTTTGCTAGCACTTAACACACCTGTAGATAGATCAGAAACGAAAGGGAAGAAATAATTCATCTTTTTTGTTTTAAATCTTTTTCTGGCCAAGGTTTTCAAAACCCTTATCTGTCCACCTGTCCACCTTCACTATCAAGGTGAAGCCAAGTCTAGCCCTTAATTATCAAAAGTGTTGCAAATTTTTATATCAAAAATATATCTTTACGCATCCATTACAAATAGGCATAATACCTTGTATGTGTATGTGTGTACAAACTTTGGAAACACAAAAAATATACAAGCATTAAAAAAAAACACATTTAATAGATCATTTATTGTAGTGTATGAAAAGGTGTCAAAGCAAAGCGAATTGTATGCAGCTATATGAGCATGCAAATTGAAAACCACCACTACCCAAGCTAATGTAAACCCTACTCTCTTACAAACGTTCTTTATAATCTTAGTATCTCAGGCTATATGATGAATCCAAGCTGAAAGCTATAGCAAAGTAGCGATTTAAAGTGCCAAAGTATCACATTGTATATCCAGCATAGAGGGGAAGATAGGAAGAGTTAAAACAAACCACATCTAACCACATGAGAGTAACCAAAGCAGCACTCATCCGCTGGGGGGGTAGGCAATCACACCTTACCACCTTAACCAGCTATGTTGGAACTAAAGGGGGGTGATGACATGTTGTAACACCTCACATCCAACCACCTTGCAGTAGCCTAAGAATATGGCACCACCAAGGAGGAGTGTTGAGAAATATGGTGCCATGGAACACAAGTCTTGGTGTAGGTAGTAATTATGAGATGAGATAGCCTAGCATCAAGCCATGCGGCATCTTTTACATTTTTTCATAAAGCATGTGAAAGACAAGCCCCAAGGATGTACCCAAATCCTATATAAGGAGCTCATTTTAAGCAATGAAAAACAATGCAATTATCTCAAGTTTCTTTGTGTCCAAGATAATCTATCTTGGAGTATAATTAACTTGAGTGTAATTTAGTTAGCCCACACACATTCATTTAGCATGATGAATGCCTCACTAACACTTCCACCATAGCTTCATCATCAGTATAGCCATAGCTGTGTTGGCATGAGATCCATGTTTCTCAGCAGTTGATGGATTGATGCCTAGTTTGTGGATTGTAACATTTATATGCCTTGCGATCCTGTGCATATCCAACAAACACACACTTTTCTGCCTTAGGATCCAACTTTCTCATTCTCTCGTCGGGCACATGTACATAAGCTATGCAACCAAACACTTTGAGGTGTCTAATGTCTGGCCTAAAACCTGTAAGCCACATCTCTGGCGTACTTCCATGTATGGCTACTGTGGGTGTCTTATTAAGTACATACACCGCGGTGGCACACACGTTTCTACCCAATAATAATCTGGCATGCTCTTTTCATTGAGCATTGCCCTAGCCACATCACAAATGACTCTATTCTTCCTCTCACCAACACCATTTTGCTGAGGTGTATACCTACAAGTTAACTGCCTTCTTATGCCATGCTTTCTCAAGAAATGCTCAAAAGCATGTGAGGTGTATTCATCACCTCCATCTGTCCTCAAACATTTTATCCAAGAGCCATATTGCTTCTCTGCAAAAGCTTTGAAGTCCATAAACTTTCCTAACACTTCACTTTTCTCTCTGAGAAAGTAAATCCAAGTCATTCTTCATCAATGAATGTCACATAATACAAGCTACCTTTAATGGATGGGTTTTGTGCAGGACCCCATACATCGCTATGAACTACCTCAAGTGGCCTGCTACTCATATTGCCTTCTTTAGGAAATGGCAACCTCGCTTGCTTTCCAAACTGACAGGCATCACAAACATGCATATTCCCATCATACTTGAATCTAGGTAGCCCACTAACAATGTCTCTTGCCTGCATGTTCTTTAACCTTCGTATGTTCACATGTCCAATCCTCTTATGCCACATGTCAATGTCCTTTACCACATTTCGGCTTTTAGAGAACATGGCTGATTTCAATTCAGGAATCCCAGCATCCAACTTAAATAACTTGCCTTCTTTCTTGCCTTCGTCGGTAATACATCCATTTTTAAAATCCTCAACTAAGTAACCATGCTCGTTGAAACGAACCTGATAGCATGTTGGGTATCATCTCCTGTCTCCACATAGCCTTTCACATCCATAGGCTTCATATGCTCAAACCATTTGCCATGACAAGTCATATGGTTTGATGCTCCAGAGTCCATATATCAAGTGTCATCACTTTCACCATTTGTCATCATAGATCCCACAACATGTTTCATGGTAAACAAGTGATTTGCAGTGCCATGATTACTGCTTGATGCATAATTTCCACCACTTGCATAATTTCCACCGTGTTGTGCATAATGTCCACCATGTTGTGCTCTACCCGCTCTCAAATCATTTTGTTTGCGGCGGAAACAATCACGTGCCATATGACCAAATTTCCCACAGTAATGGCATTGCACATTTTGCACAGATGTTTGTTGGCCTTGCCAACATCCTCTACATGAAGATTACCTCTGCCTCTTTGAGGTGTATATCCACGACCACCTCTTGCACCATATGTAGGCTGAAAATTCTGTTGTGGTGACTTGTCCTGCCAGCCACGACCATTACCACGACCATGTGATGCAAATCTCCCCCTGCCTCTAAATCCCCTTTGTGAATAGAAAGCCTGATTTCTACCATTATCATCATGGCTAGAAGATACATCATGAAAAGAGTCACTAAGTTTGATTTCCTCAACAAGCAAGAGTGAAACCAACTCATCAAAATTTGGTAAACCTATACTCTGAACCGAGATGGATGTATCAAAAGACTTATACTCCTTGCCAAGACCACGCAAGGTAATGTCTACCAAATCATCATCAGGCATGGGGGCATTGATTGTTGCCAATGCATCTGCATACTTCTTTATCTCTTGTACATAATCATGGATGCTCCTTCCTTTCCATTTCACATTATGAATCTATTGTCTCAACTGAGACTTGCGAGCACTAGTGTCTGTATCAAACAGCTTTACCAATGTATCCCATGCATCCTTGGGATTCTCAGCATCATGTATATGTATGAGTATAGCATCCGAGATACATATAGACAGGTAATGCAAAACTTTGTATGCTCTTTTTGACCATTGCTTATGAGCTATAACCTATTGCTGTGTAGGTTGTCGGGGTAGTTTCGGCTCTGGCTCCGCACCTGTAATAAGATTCCAAAAACCTTTTCTCTTCAGAAAGCTTTTGATCCTGTACTTCCATGCCTGGAAGTTCTTCCTATCCAGCTTTTCACCCATAATTTGTACTGGGTTGTCTGACATATTTGCTCAATGCAAATGCACCTTCCGCACACGTCCAAATCTGTAAACGAGCCTTCCTCAGCTCAACCACACTCTAATAAGTGTTCCAGATACTCCAAAGTACTTTTGATGTAGAAAATCAAACTGGTTGCATCCAAAATGAACTGGCATACGCAGTCCAAAAGGTACCCTATTTTGGTGCACTTTCCAAGGCTTCAAATTGCAATGTAGTGGTTCAATCAAGTGTGGATAACTTGCATTGACACCTAAACAAGCTCAATGTTGCATATCAACACAACCAAGGTGCGTACATATACCAATTTTGTCAAACCCCTTCTTCTCTGTTTTGAGAAAAACCAGTAAAAACTAGTAGTAGAATTGCTCTAATTTCTTCAATGCTTGTCCAAATTGGGAGACCAGGCATTCATTAGCTTAGCAATGATGTCCACTAACTCCATGTAAAAGGAATTAGACCAATTGTTTAAGATGAGAGAGTAATTAGCCAATTAATCACCCTTTGTTTCACTAATCACAATAGATAGCCTGTTTAATCAGATCATTTCCAGCTCCATAATGCATAATTGCTTCAACCAATCATGTAGCTTCCTTCTCAAGTGTATGTACCACACAATTGCTAAGTCAATTTTGGAATTTATCAAACACAAGACTTGATTTGTGGCCTCCACTTAGCAAAAGGGTGAAAAACTGTTCTGTTTCTGCATATCTGGCTGTGCTGCCTGCTCCTGATGGGATTTGGGATGATTGTAGTGTCTATTGAGAGCATATATAGTTGCCTAACACTCCAAGGCATGTGCACAATCCATCAATGTCATGATTTTTGTAAAAAACTAGCTCTAATTTCATAAAAAATTGACCTCTCTTCTCTGTTTTGTGAGAGCTTCAAAAACTGTAATTTTTCAATCACTCAAATGCATCATACTTGCTCCAAATTCATTGTAGGGCTTGCACATGAGTTGGCAATACATTAATCCTTGTCACATACATGTTCCTTTGCCAGATTGCATCTATTTTCACAATACATCGCCGCTTCCAAGCTCCAATGGAAAGCTTGCAAAAAACCCAAATTTTCTTTTGCTTTGGGCAACCCTAATTTGCCTTGTTTGTGCTTGAATCACCTACAATCCGCTCAAGGGTGTTTAGTAGTCCTTACCCGGTAGGCCAAGCTCTCAGATCTGATAGAAATCGGTGTGCTCCAAGCTTCACAGCATCAATGGCAAGCTTCACAGCTTTTCTTCACAGCTTCTTCTCCCTCTTCTCTCACTCACTCATAAACCCTAATAGAGAGCATTAGGCTGCTCTGATACCATGATGAAAAACAGGTAGAGGGAGAGGAGACACACACACATGAGCAAACCCTAATGTATATTGCAAACCCTAACCATAGAGAGAAGCCATCTCCTTTCTCACACAATGCATAAAGCCATAATCCATAATACACAACACACACTATGTGTTGTGTCCACACACAGCTAACCCTAGCTAATGTCCACACACTATGACCAGCTGGACGCGGTCATTTATGTCTCACACATGTTCCTACCTAACATGCCAGCACATAGCACAGCTGGCACAAGCTGACATCGAGCTTGAATCTCAACAACTCTCACTGTTGCCATCTTGGCAACTGGGCTGAAAGTTTCCTCATAATCAATGCCATATGTCTGCACATATCCTTTGGCTACCAATCTAGCCTTGTACCTGCTTATGCTTCCATCACTGTTATGTTTTACTTTGTACACCCACTTGCATTCAATGGCTTTCTTGCCTTCAGAAAATTGCACTAAATCCCAAGTCTCATTTCCATATAGTGCATCCATCTCCTCATCCATAGCTTTCTCCCAACACACATTTCCAACAGCCTCATCAATGCATGTAGGCTCTACAACCTGCACAACTTTTGCCATGTATGCATAGTGATGTGCCACATAACCATCATAGGTAAATCTTTGCATAGGATTCGTCACTCTCCCAGATCTTCGCAGCTTTGCATTCATGGTTTTCATAGCCTTCTTTACACCAGGTGTTCTCATAGAGCTGGTATCCTAAGGTCCTCATCAAGGCTCATCTCTGAGCCACTAGACTCTCCACATCAACATGGGAATGCCCTGTAGAAATGTCAGGCGGCATACTAAGGGGCTCAATCACTTTCTCTTTGCCTTTATGTGATGTACTAATTACATTTGCAGGATTGGTATTATGATGCAACCTGCCACTCCATGGTCTATCAACTAAACCACTAGATGAGGACTCTCCTGGTCCACTCAAGGATTGTGATTGCTGACTTGCATTCTGTGCAACCACATTTCCACTCACATCAGCCCTAACAGCTTCTTTTTCAGCAACATACCAGCTGCTCATCTCATCAATGCTCGAATGCAAAGGCTATCATATCCTGACTCTGGGGAGAGTTCAGGAGGAATGCCAGATAGATTCGGGGTATCCCAGATAGCCAAGCTAACTCATAAATTCATTGGAGATGGTGATCCTAGGAAACATTTAGAGGTATTTGATTAAGCGTGTGAGGCCCGAGGATAACAAAATGAGGCTTCCAAGACTAATGTCTTTAGTCTCTAACATTAGAAGGTAAGGCTAGGATGCTCAGGGTCGAGGAACACTTAAACTTCATCACTCTTAGGAGATTGTTCTTAAAGCAATTTGTGCATGAAGGAGTCTTATGGGGGTAGCTTCATAGCTACACAAAGTCGAGAGAGAAGAAGGGGAGTTAGGAAAGATATTTCATCAGCCTTCTCAAGCATTTGAGCTCTCGTTACCTTTCACATGAACATTATTCGAATAATCAACTGCTAGATAGATTCATCCATGGGCTTAACCATGAAGTCATCTATAATGGCTTAGTAATTAGAGGGATCACTACATTGGATGAAGTCATAAAAAATGCCATCCAATTAGAAGATAATTTAATGGTCAAGGGAGCCAAAGCATCGGATTTTAAATCTGTTACTTCCAGAGTCTGAGGAGATAGCATTTCTATAGTTAAACCCCTTGCTAAAGGTAACATTTTAGTGAAGATAAATTTCATAGATTTCATGAAAGCACTCCAAGAGGGAACGAAGGCCAATAGAGCTCCAGAAAACATACATATGTACCCAAGGAGAGAGCTTCAATGGTGCTCAATCTACCGACAAGTGCATTCAACCAGTGAGTGTCTAGTCCTAAGTGCACGCTATAATGGAAATTGTGCTTTTTGTGGAGGTTATGGTCATGAGGCTTCACAGTGCTGCACGCATTTGCAAGCCCTCACTAATGTTTCTAGACCGCAACAAATTAGCTTTACCCGCTCCATCACAGCTACACAAGCCATAATGCCTACTACAATACCTCAACCCAATGCTGAGAAAATGACACAACCACCTATTTTACAAGGTGGATTTACAATGCACAAAATGTGTCGTTACCTCCACCAGTTTTAGGACCTGAACCTCCACCCTCAAGGATTACACCATTGAATCAAATAGATTTTGAGGAACCTTTTGAGTGTCCTAAATACGATGTTGACTTGGATAGTGCCTCACATGTCGTTTGATGTCATTTGAGGACTCCACATAGGTTTATCTATACTACTATGTAGTTGATGCAAGAGGTGGAGTCAAACTAGTATACCAGTTAGATGCAGAGTAGAAAGAGGTCGAGACATCAGGAACTCTACTATCAAGATAATTCCTCTTCAATGCCATCATTGTTAGGAACCACACCGTGCCCTTGAGTTTCCCATCAAAAACCAATATCACCCAAGTTGCATCTTTCATCATGCCACGTGCAACATGTAATCATTGTGGCATAGATCATTGGATCAAAGATTTCCCAATGAAAGTGGTGGCTACAAATTAGCATAGTCATCCTACCATCACACCTCTCAACATGATTGGAGTGGGTGGTCAAACTCAGAGATCAATTTTGAGAAATCCTAACCCATTTGTGAATGTAATAACGACAGCCAGAGTAGCATGGAGAAACCACTCCGAGACAAAACGTGTGGATCGAAACACTCATACATGGAATGATCTCAAAATTTACTTAAGGAAGAGATTCTATCCTCCCGGCTTTTTGGAAACAAAGATGAATGAATTCTTAGAGTTAACCCAGGGGAGCAAAACTATTGAAGTATATCACCAAGCATTCGCTCTCCTCATCAAATACTCACCACTACTGGATGAAGAACAGCCAGGTTCATTTGGGGACTGAACGAACCTTTGAATATCCTAATGAAGAATGCCAAGCCAGTTTCCATGGCCGAAGCAATGTGGATGGTGAAGGATTTTGCCAAGGCCTTTGATGTCAAGGTTCCGCCAAAGCAAGCACCATTTTTAACTCCAGAAAGTGATTCGAACCTTCCACCATCTAAGAGATATGAGGGTCAAGCCCAGGATATGGGAAGTTCTAGAATGGAAGAAATATCCTTTTTCCCAAAACTCAATCCCTTGGAATTCAACTTCAGAAGTGTAATAAAGTAGGAACTTTATTCAATAGGGTTAATAATGGGACAAGTCCATGTATAAAAGAGGGGACTTGGACCATGGTTGTAACTTTTGATGATCATTTTTTAGAAATGGAAACTTATGTTTCTTGGAGCTCATGGCTTCTCTCTTGGCTTGTGGAAGGCTATTTCCATTCTCTTGGTGAGAGACTAAACACACTTAGGCATCATGTTTACATGGTGATTACTCATATTTTTCATGCATTACATCCCTTCATTCCAATTGGTATCAGAGCTCTTGATTTTGATCATGGGCATGCATGGGTTGTTGGGAAAATTTGCTTGAAAATTTGAGTTTCTTTTAATTTTTTTCTCATTTTCTTGTAATCCTTGAGTGATTCTTGACAAATCTTCTCTAATCTTGCTTAATCTCATGGAGATGGTGAGCATTTCATGGAAATTGCTTGAATTTTGAGTGATTTTGGCCAATTTTGCCATTTTGGACCAAATTTTGGGCCTCTGGACTAAAAATTTGGGGCAGTCGGGCCAAAACTTAGGGCAAGTGACTAATTGCAATTAACTTTTCTGCTAATCATGATTAGTAATCATCTTCTTCTTCCTCAAGCTTTCCATAGCCATGGGATGCTCTTCCTTTACCCGTTTTGATGCCAAACCTTAGGGTTTTTGTAGAGCTTTCTGAGATCTTTCATTTGAGCCTCTTCTTGCTAATTTTTTTCTCAAGATTTGGGAGCTTTTGTTCATTTCTCCATGGCTGAAAGTTGAGCTTAACCTACCTTCCATGAACCATATCTTTCAATTGCTAAGCTTGTACATCTTCATAGGCATCAATGTTAGCTTAATCATCTCATGAAGGGAGGCAAAGAGGCGAATATGGCGGGCTGCAGCAGGCTGCCGCCTCAAAACGGCGCTGAAAATCGTGAGGGAGAGCTAGGGGAAGCCTAGCTCTACTACCTCAAGAGTTGAAAGCTTTTCAATAGGGTTCTTAGCCCTTGTTTGGAGCATATTTTCAAGCCTTGTTCAAGCACATGGGAGGTGCTATTTGGCTGCAAATTTCAGAGCAAAGAAGGGCTACGTTTTTCTTCAACAAGAGGCTTCTTCAACATTTTCTACCATTGAAGCTTTCCGGATGACATTGGTGAGTGGTTTGATCAATTTCTTGCAAGTTTGAAGCATTTGGTGGAGCTTGGGAATGGATTAGGGTTGGACACATTCAAATTCCCCTAATTTTTAGAAATTAACCATTAAAGTTTGACCATTCACATGCCAATATTGCTTCTCCATGCATTATTGATGGCAATGGTGAAAGGAATTGATTCCACATGAGCTTGGCCAATTCATAGATCACATTTTGAGGGATTTTCTTCATTATGTCTCAATTGGCATGCCATTGATGGAATAGCAAGCTTATGCAATGTTTTTGGAGTCTCTCATGCTCATCTTGATGCCATATGGACACTATGGATGCTCTACATAGCCATGCCAATGCTATGTTTTACACATGGGCATAAGAGAGAGCATTTGGAAGCATGCATTTGTCAATATGATGTGAAAGGGATTGTTGGAATGCAATTGCAAATGCCTTGATTGTGGTTAACAAATGCTTATGCAAATGCCATGGTGAGGGCATTGTGAATTGTTGGTTTGTGTTGGAGCTTTTGGATGATGGATTGAGGCATGAGTCCATGCTTTATTGATGAGTTCTAAATTGTAAAAGGGCATGAGTCATGCTCAATACTTGTAAGCCAACAAACTTGTTCTATCATTTGATATTATCCACATCATTTTGTACCTACACTCACCATTGCTACCACTTCAAGTTTCTATAGAATCTAGCAATGTGTGAGGGTACCTTGGCATTGGTTGGAGAGGCCAAGGGGAGAATGGCTTGAACTCTTTGTGCCGTGATTGCCTTGGAAAAGCGGTACAAAGGGGGATTAGGTACACCGGTGTGAAGAAATGGCCTCAACCTTCACCTTGGAGGAAAACTCGGTGAAGGGGTGAGAAGAGCTTGGCCGGGAGATCGGCAAGCTTCAACGCGCGTCCTCAACAATCCTCACCATCGGCTTTGTGGATGCATTTGGGCAATGGGGCCCCTTTTTCCGTCATATTGTATGGATATTGCAAATGCTTTGATGGACAAGAGTGCATATGATTGTTCATGACATTGTGGGATACAAAGAGTATTGCATTGTGATTTGAGAAGTTGCATTTCCATTTGAGATTTGGTTCCAATTACAAAGGAGACTATGGCGGAATTTTTCCAACAAGGGAGCCAAACAAGCTTATTGATTGGAGATTCACCCCATGGATACACTTGAAGAGTTATTTACAACTACCAAGGGGAGAAACACCAATCATTTGTAGCCAGATTGAGCTTTGGGACCGAATTTTGGGAATTTCTGGGATTTTACAAAACCCTAATTCAGTCCTAGGATTTTTGGGATTAGGTCCGAGTGATTACACGACTCTATTCTACTCATTGAGAGTTTTCAAATGAGCCATAGAACCCCTTAATCGGATATCATAATCTTGGTCAAAGTAGTCATGTTGACTTTCTGGTCAAAGTCAAACAAAATATACTTCCACTTTGACTGAATCAAAATGCTTTTAGGGATAGGTTCTATCTTCCGTTAGCTTCCTATAGAGCCGTCAAAATCCTAATTTTGACATATATTTTGCATTTTAGAGCCAAATTACTACTTTCAGCTGTCCTGCACAAACCCTAAAACAGAGAGTACTTGCCCACACCTAATTCTTATTGTGTTCATTTGGGAGGATAGTAGACACCATTACCTACCCATAGAACCTTCTTTTGTCCAATTCCGACATCATTTGGGCATTCTACCAACATCTTGCATTTCTTCACTATGCCGAAGGGAAGACCTCGCAAGGGTGGGGATGTTGTGCAAGAAATGATCATTGGTGATGAGGACATGGAAGGTAATATGGATGCAAGGGATGCATTCATCAATGAAGACAATGGGGGCAATGTACATAATCAAATTTCTCAAGGGACACAAGCGGCGGTTAACCATGACACCCTCATGCAAATGCTTGTACAACGGTTGGAGACAGACTCCAAGCTTGATTCTCATTTTGAAACATTATCCTCACGGATTGGTGTGATGGAGGACAAGTTTGGGAAGTCTCAAGCACAAGAAAAGCATGGAAATTATGGTGACTATGAGCAAAGAAAAGGCAAGGGCATCTTGAATGAGGATTCCATGAAGGCCGTACAAGAGGATCCATTGGGAGCATCCACTCGGGGATTCATGGCGGATGCACGGAGACCTCTTGTCAAGGATATGTTTCCTCCTTCTTTTCATTCGGGTTTGTCTCACCCTAATGCATCAAAGGGTCCTACCTCTTCTAGGGCAATGCATTCAAGGGAAGAGGATGAGGCGTTTGTGAATGATGAGGAGATTGCACTCGATTGGAATCAAATGTCCTTTGTCCAAAGACAAAGGGATGCTCACGAGAAGTGGATGGGATTGTCGAATATCATCAAGAGGGATTACAAAGACTTTGCACAATTTATGGAGTCATACTCAAAGATGCAAAGATTCAAGCCCTCTACCCAACATGATAACCCATCCCACATATCTTCCAAGGATGTCAAAGACAAAATCTCACTATCAAAGTTCAAAGGTGATGGGTCATCTCCGCAAGAGTTGGAGGAGTGGGCTACCAAGCTTGACACCTATTTCCAACTTTACCCAAAAAGTGAGCGTGATATGGTACAATTTTCTTCCTTACATCTTGAAGATTATGCTCATCAATGGTGGAGGCACTTGGTCAAACAAGGGAACACGCCATCAACTTGGGAAGGATTGAAGAGGGAGATGAACTTGGCCTTCATTTCACCCTTAGTGCTTGACCGATACCATGAAGAATGGTATGAGCTTTCTCAAAAGGGGATGATGGTGAGAGATTACATCAAGAGATTTTTGAAGCTTTCAATGTACGTGGAAGGCTTGAGTGAAGACATGAAGATGAAAAAGTTTGTGCATGGGCTTGAACACTTCATCAAGGCGGATGTGTCGGCTCAAAGGCCTAGCTCTCTCAAAGAAGCTATGAGGTTAGCCGAACTCTATGAGCCAAAGTACAAGAGGTCTCAGCCCATGACCTTCACCAAAGACACACTCAAACCAACCACTACTTCTTACAATTTTGGGAAAGGTCCTACCTCTACATTACCATCCTCTAATCCAAGAACTCCTACATCATTTGGGGGTGGACAGCCAAAGAATGAGATACATCAATTTGATGCCAAAAAGGGTAGTGACTTCATGAAGAAGAAGCCCTTTCAACCCTTCAAGAAGACTCAAAGAATGGATGATCCAAAGATTGAGGAGTTGAGAAGCAAAGGGCTATGTTTCAAGTGCAAAGAGAGGTGGTCACCCGGGCATGTGTGCAAATCAAAGAAGATTGTGGCCACTATGATCCTCATGGATGAGGAAGAGAACAAGGATGACTCTCATGACATTGAGGAATGGGAGGATTGCAATGAAGAAGCACATGAGGAGTCATTTGAAGACCATTCTTTCATCACGGAGGATGGTGAGTTTTCGTTTGATCCGGGAGGTGGAGTTAAAGAAAGCCTTGTGGACGGAGACATGCCTACCAATGCAAAAATTTCAGCTTGCATATGCTCTATCTCACAAGAGTTGTTGGCGGGTTGCAAGAACCCAAGCACACTAAGATTGGTGGGGACCATCAATGGGAGGGTTGCACATATTCTTGTGGATTCCGGGAGCACTCATAGCTTCATCAACTCTAAATCCATCAACTCTCTCAAACTCAACACAAAGAAGTATACATGTTGTAATTTCTAGACAGCTTTGGGAAGGTCTACTATTGGGCCTATTTTTCTACTCCAACAAGCTTCATGGCGTATCCTAATGAAAGATTATGATGTGGGCTACATATGGCTGAGTGTACATATCATTTTCAGCCCAATATATGGAGTCTAAATGAAGGATTTTCAAGGGTCTTCATCGACTAGAAGGGCTGTCATAACAGTCCCACTCATACACTTTGGGGCTTGAAGCTTTGTGGACTTGTATACATCCGGATTTTCATTGTATATGTGCTTTGGATGTACTTGAGAACTCTTAACCACTTCCCATTGATTACATTAGAGTCTCATACTTTGAGATTATACATGTTATTGATTTTGAGGACAAAATCTTTGGGAAGGGATGGTTTGTAATAAAGTAGGAACTTTATTCAATAGGGTTAATAATGGGACAAGTCCATGTATAAAAGAGGGGACTTGGACCATGGTTGTAACTTTTGATGATCATTTTTTAGAAATGGAAACTTATGTTTCTTGGAGCTCATGGCTTCTCTCTTGGCTTGTGGAAGGCTATTTCCATTCTCTTGGTGAGAGACTAAACACACTTAGGCATCATGTTTACATGGTGATTACTCATATTTTTCATGCATTACATCCCTTCATTCCAATTGGATTGGAATGAAGGGATGTAATGCATGAAAAATATGAGTAATCACCATGTAAACATGATGCCTAAGTGTGTTTAGTCTCTCACCAAGAGAATGGAAATAGCCTTCCACAAGCCAAGAGAGAAGCCATGAGCTCCAAGAAACATAAGTTTCCATTTCTAAAAATGATCATAAAAAATTACAACCATGGTCCAAGTCCCCTCTTTTATACATGGACTTGTCCCATTATTAACCCTATTGAATAAAGTTCCTACTTTATTACAAGAAGTTCCACCCTTGAACAAGGGAGTGAAATGCTATAACTATCAAGGATTTGGACATCGCAGTAAAAGTAAGAGAAAAATTGGAATGCTAAAATAATGTATATTTTTACTTAAAAATTAAAGAAGGATTTTAGTTAAATTTATCTTTTTGCATAGATAAATTTAAATGATGAAAGAGGAATTCCCACCATATTAGAATTCAAATAATTAAATGAGGAAAGTGTAATTCCTAGTGTAAAGGAATTAATGGAGAATTTTATTTAAATTTTAAGAGAAAATTTACTAAAATTTATCTTTTTGCATAGTTAAGTTTAAATGTTAAAAGAGGAATTCCTATGACATTTGGAATTCCATCATTTAGATGGGAAAAGAGAAATTCCTAGTATATTGGAATTAATGAGTATTTAATTAAATTTAAAGATGATATTTAGATAAATTTATTTTTCTATGAGAAATATTTAGATGTTAAAAGAGGAATTCCTATGACATTTGAAATTCCATCATTTAGATGGGAAAAGAGAAATTCCTACCATATTGAGTTAATGGGTATTTTATTTTAGATGAAATTACTTTATGAGAAATATTTGATGAGATAAAAAAGGAATACCCATGATATTGGAATGCAATTAATTAAATGCAAAAAAAAGCAATTCCCATGGTATTTGAGATCCAAGAAAATAAATGAGAAGAAGAGAAATTTTTAGTATAATTCAATTTATGATTATTTATCAAAAGTGAAAATATATGGGTAGAATTGATTTCTGTAAATCCCATGAATCCTTTTATTCAAAAGAGGAATATTGAATATAATTCATTTGAGAAATTGAGAATGAATATGGAAATAGTCATCGAGAAAAAGAACCTTTAATTAGGCCAAGCAATTGTTGACAGAAATTTAGAAAAAGTCCCATTATCGAGATCGACCTCGAAAAAGCTATTAAATGGGAATAGCATGTGAATGGATAAGATAAGGTGAAAATAGGATGCGATAAGAGGTATATGGGATGTGATAGAATGTGAATGGATGTAATAAGATGTGTGGGGGATGTGATAAGATAAAAATAGGATGTGATGTAATGAGAATGAATGTGGATGTGTATGTGGAAGAATGGATGTGGATGTGTATGTGGAAGAATGGATGTGAATCTATATGTGGAAGAATGGATGTGGATGTGTATGTGGAAGAATGGATGTGGATGTGAATGTGAAAGGATGTGATATCGATGTGAGTGAATGAATGAGATGTGATGAGATGTGAATCGGGATGATGTGGATGTGTATGTGGAAGAATGAATGTGGATGTGTATGTGTGGAAGAATGGATGTGGTTGTGTATGTGGAAGAATGGATGTGGATGTGTATGTGAAAGGATGTGATATCGATGTGAGTGAATGAATGAGATGTGATGAGATGTGAATCAGGATGATGTGAATGAATGAGATGTGATGTCATGCAAATTGGATGTTAGGATGTGAATGGATGAGATGTGATGTTATGTGAATTGGGATAAGAATGAATGAGATGAGATGTGAAATGAATGAGGTGAGATGTGATGTAAATTGAGATAGATGTGAAATGAATGAGGTGTGATGGGATGTGAATATGGGTTGATGCGATGGATGGGATGTGAATATGGGTTGATGCGAGTGGATGAAAAGTGAATATGGGTTGATGCGAGTGGATGAGATGTGATGAGAATAAATAAGGAAAGATGTGATGAGGTTGAAAATGATGTGATTGGATAAGAATGGGTATACACATGAATTGGATATGGATTAAGTAATGTGGATGGATGTGGAACAATGTGAAAGACGAGAGTTCATTATAGGAACTGTATTTATGACCTGTTTTTAAATGACTGTTTTATGTCAAAAATGCTGGGGGAGCATTTTGATTATCTTGAGAATGAGGTCGTGGAGACCTAACTGAAAAAGTTGCAATAGCTGACGGAGAGTCAATGGAGGACGTCTCGTGTAGCAAGGTCGGCTGAGGTCTTGATCAGCCTGAGTTTGATTTAAATGGTGAGCTTCGGTACGGAAGGAAGCGGCCTATGAGTGAAGCGCTAGGTCACCTGCGAAGGATCCTAGAGGGTGCTGACCATACGGTACTCGGGCTCTGGGGGGTCGCCAAAGATACCCACACATACGTCGGGGAAGATATAACACCATATTGGGGAATATGGGAATTTCCCACAAGTTTGGGACACGTGGTCAAAAGTTTGGATTAATCATAACTTGAACACCACTAATCCAAAATGAGCGCTTTATAGCTCTTTAGATTCCATTTTTCAAGCGCTTTCCAACGATAGGTCATATGATAGGGTTTTGAGAAACTTACAAACATGTTATCCATGTCCCCTTTTTTAAGTATTCAAAAATGGGAATTGGAAAATTCCCAAATTCACTAATATGGTGTTATATTGGAACAAGGAGTAAGAGTTGTTTTCTGAAACTGGACATGGATCTAGTTGATTGACCTTGCTGGTCCGCAACGGATGAGTCCATGGCTCTTTTATATGGATCTGTTGGTTGATCTTGCTGATCTTCAACGGAGATTCCATCTTGATTTTTATAAGTGAATATATTGTCGGGTACTTTGAGCTAGGAACTATCGAAAAGGCCCCTGAGGGACAGGTGGTGAGCATTCTAGTTGCCAATGATGCCATAGGTATATTGATGAAGGAATGATTGGAAATTAGGACTCAACCGGATATTTTGGAGGATTATGATTAGTGACACTATGATTTCATTAAATGATTGTTTTAAAGATAGCTAAATTTGTGAAAAAGGCAATTTCATATTGGGCGTGTAAGTGGTGTGGCTAGCGTTAAATTTACATGAATATTCGGCTAGGGGGCCTGGGAACTCTTTTCTGTGGTACGCGAGACAAAACCTAACCAAATTCCTAATTGGATCCCATCACTACAGTGGTTGGGCAGTTAGCTAACCCATGGAATTGGATGGGGTTAGGCTGGACTGATGGATCCGTAAAATGAGACTCAATTCTGTTATAGTACTCAGGCGAAACCATTTTAGACACTAGGAGAATTTTTATATCAAAAAATATCTAAATTTTGGATTACCTCCCTCTAGACATTTTCTCTCTCCAAGCCAAAACAGGATCTTTCTTTTATTTCAGACTTTACATCTCAAAAGCGCTAGAGGGAGGAATCTTACATGAATCAATATACCATACATTGTCCTTACATGCTGCTACATCATTTCTAGACACAGCCATTAACTACAAGTTACATAATAAACAACCTCTCATTATCCTCATTATTTCTGCTAGAGGACGCATAGTTGTTTTGTTACACTTTTCCATTTCACATATCACTCTGTTTCTTATAGCAATCTTCGTGCACATGTCTAGGCTTACCATAGTAAAAACAGTCTCGTGTATCATTACGCTACCTTTTCCAATTACCACGACCTCTTTAACTCCTCTTGTGTCCAAACTGGCATCTTCCACCTGTGTGTTATTGTTGCGAATCCTCGGATTGTTGCTCTTGTGTTGACCATAATTTTGATTACCTATTCGGCCATCACCTTGGCCACGTCCAAGACCTCTACCTCGCCCTCTACCTACACTTGTGTAGAAGGCCTGCTGCTCTGTTCCATTTTTGTTTTGTAAAGATTGTTGATCTTCACCCAAATTCTTCTCTTTAATGATCATCATCATTGACACCAAATCTATGAAGTTGGGAATGTTCTCCCAAGTCTAAATAGATGCCTTGAATGCCTTGTATTGTGGCCCGAGAGCACGTAGACACACTTCCACCTTATCATCATCATCAATAGAAACACCGATAGATGCAAGGGATTCCACAATACCCTTGATCTTCAAGGCATAATCATTCACAACCATATTTTTCTTCTCCATAGTATGAAGCTCATTCCTCAATCTTTCGTGCCTTGGTGTTAGTTTCATACAGCTTCACTAAGGTGTACCATGCCTCGTTAGGTGACTTGGCATCCTGTATATGTCTAATCATGGTGTCTTATATACTAATAGAAAGTAAATACATGACTTTCCTTGCTCCTTGATTCCAATCCTTGAATTCTTTTACATCTACAACAGTTGGATTAATCGCCACTATCTCTGGTGCCTCTATGTTCACTTTCAATGTAGTTCCAGTAACCTTTTCCCATTAGGAAATTTCTCAATCTAAAACTTCAAGGATGGAAACTGTTCTTATCAGGCTTCTCTGCAAAAATTTTGTTTATTCCATCATTCGACATCTTGTTTGCAACACAAATTTACCAAAAATAGCACTCTTGTTTGACTTGAACCACAAACTATTGTATTCTCTATAGCGGTACTATACTGCATCAACCAATGACCTCAATTTTCATACATACACCCAATGGCAACTTTAAGACCTCTATGTAGTACACACAATGTCTACACAACCAATCGCCCTTCCTGCAGTTCCCAAAACAGAGTTCTGGCAGAGAATCGAAACTTACCTGTAGTGCCCTTAACACCTGTGAAGTGAAAAAAGAAGGTCCAGATGTGCCCAAAACACGTTTTTTGTCCAAATATCATTGTCCAAAAGATAGTATGGTTGCCTTGTAGCTCTGCTCCCCCATCAAGAAAGCTTCTCAATCGGAGTTCGTTTGTCGGTGCCTCTCAAAGAGCTCCAACAAGGGTCTAGTAGAGCCAACCAAAAGGAAAAGAGTAGATGAAGCTCTTACCCTCTCGTATCGCTTCATGTGCTTTTCTTGCTTGCTGCTGAGCCCTTAGCATGAACTAGGCTCTAATACCATGAAAAGATGTAGGGGAGAAGAGAGCTTGAGCTCTTGTAAGCACGCACACACACACACACACACACACCCACACACACACACACACACACACACACAAACCCTAGAAGAGAACACACAAGGTGAGAGGTTGAAAATACTTTATCTTCTTTACACAACAAAAGAGGTCTACAAAGAAGATAAAGGTGACTAACATACATAATAGAGTACATACAAGCGGTCCATAATGTGAAAATGCTAAGTGGAGTACGTAGGTGTGGACTAGTCGATGTAGTCCAACTATAGAATCTCTAGCAAAGATATGTTGGTGCGACCTACCAAACTCACTAGTGATGTAAATATCGAATGGTCATGCAGGTGCCTCGTGAGTGTCAGCTCATGTTGAGCTTGACATATCAACAAGCCATCACATCATATTGATATGCATAAGACCCAAAGATACACACCTCAAGATACACACCTCATAATTGACATCTATATGGGCATAGGTGAGATCATCCAAATACAAATACTCACTGCTGTTAAATAAAATTCCCAACTCGTAACATGTGTACTAAGCATAAAGAAATCTCCACCATCAAGCAAAGAGAAAACATCATCATATAGTGGATATTTGCATCACCAAGACTACCATCACATGCTCCACCATCAAGCATAGAGCATGTGTTGTCGGGGTTGACTACTACCCCAATCAACCTACTGAGTGTCTCTTGTTATGCGGGTAGAAATACACTAGTCTGATACGGAACATGCACCAAATGACACCAAAAATAGCTTATCGAGGTTATAAGTGATTGCACAAATGGAAATGATTTACTTAAGACTGATCGGCTTGTGCACATGATCCGGATTGCCACATGAAATACAAGACTTAAAAGATGGATTCACATGAATGATAGATAAGATGAATATGCAAAAAAGATAATAGACACGACGAATGTACACAGATGATCCTTTAATTCACAAAAAACACCTGGCTCAAAGAAGAATCAGCCAGCCTCCGTAGTACAAAATTCTGATTACATCTTTATATTGCTTGATGTGCAACTACATTGTGGTACAAAGATACCCTCATGCTATGAGAATAGCTAATTTACAAAGTAATGACCTATTTAACCAACTGGACCATAGTGTAGTGTGCTGGCTCTAGCATTCCGGCTTAGCGGTTGGCTTGACCGTTGTTTGGCCCATGGCCCATGGCCCGTGGCCCAACACTTGGCATGCCCGGTGGGTCGGATTCCCAATCTGATGACTCGAACCCTTCTGTCTTCTAGTTTTCCTTGATGTTGTCAATCACTTGTCGGAGATAGGGACCATGTTAGATGCTCCTTAGCATCCTCCTCAGCCTAGGGAAATTCTTGATTTTGGATTTCAGATAGGCATACCATTTAATCCTCCTCTTCAACCTTAATGCTGCCCAGACTCCTGAACCTAGTGAGAAAGGCACATCTGTGATAAGTGACATAGGAGAATAGGTCCCTGTTGGCATTTTCCTCCACATTGTTGTCTTAGTTTTGTGAGGACACTCTACTCCAAATCATTAGGCAGAGTCAAATTAGTCACCATGCCCTCCATGGTGTTGGAATTAGGGTTGCAGGAATGCACACACAACTTCAAGAAGATGAGGAAGCTTGAGCACAACACAGTAGTGTATTATGAGTGCCAAAAATGAAAGATAACAAGCCCTAGAAGACAATGGGCGTATATACAATGCACGGGGGAAAAAACCTCCTAGTGAAGGAAAAAGTGCCCCGGCGGTCCTAAGTGTGTTCACACACATCACTACTATAATATGGTAACAAATCCCCCCTGGAGTGATGCGGTGAACAAGATCTAGCACTCATGTATAGGGAAGTGTCTAGCTATGTGGACGAATCCACAAAAGGGAGTAAGCCCAAAGCTTTGCGAAAAGCTTCGAACTTCTCACGAGGCAGAGCCTTTGTGAAAAGGTCTGCAAGGTTATCCTGTGTTGGCACATAAGCCAAACTGATCTCTCCTGCAGAGAGTCTCTCCCTGACATAATGGTAGTGCACCTCAATGTGCTTCGTACGAGCATGGAACACTGGGTTCCGCGCAACTGCCAATGCGCTCTGACTGTCAGTGAAGATGGTGGTGGCAGATGGCTGCCCAACACCCAAATCAGCCATAAGGCGTCTGAGCCACACACACTCAACCGTAGCTGTGAAAGCTGCCCTAGAAGACAATGGGCGTATATACAATGCACGGGGGAAAAAACCTCCTAGTGAGGGAAAAAGTGCCCCGGCGGTCCTAAGTGTGTTCACACACATCACTACTATAATATGGTAACAAATCCCCCCTGGAGTGATGCGGTGAACAAGAGCTAGCACTCATGTATAGGGAAGTGTCTAGCTATGTGAACGAATCCACAAAAGGGAGTAAGCCCAAAGCTTTGCGAAAAGTTTCGAACTTCTCACGAGGCAGAGCCTTTGTGAAAAGGTCTGCAAGGTTATCCTGTGTTGGCACATAAGCCAAACTGATCTCTCTTGCAGAGAGTCTCTCCCTGACATAATGGTAGTGCACCTCAATGTGCTTCGTACGAGCATGGAACACTGGGTTCCGCGCAACTGCCAATGCGCTCTGACTGTCAGTGAAGATGGTGGTGGCAGATGGCTGCCCAACACCCAAATCAGCCATAAGGCGTCTGAGCCACACACACTCAACCGTAGCTGTGAAAGCTGCCCTGTACTCAGCTTCACAACTAGAAGTGGCCACAGTAGGCTGCTTCTTGCTCAACCATGATATGCATGAGCTTCCAAGCATGAAGCAAAAACCACTCGTGGACACGCGTGTGTCATAACAACCAGCCCAGTCAGAATCTGAAAAAACATGTAAATCTGGCGGCAATGATCCCCCCTTGGGATAAAACAACCCAAGATGCCGAGTACCACTCAAATAGCGAAAGATACGCTTCACTGCCTGCCAATGCTTAATGCCTGGGCTATGCATAAATCTGCTCACCTGTGAGACTGCAAACTGAATGTCTGGCCTCGTAATGCATACATAAATGAGGCAACCAACAGCTGTCTGATAGAGTGTGACATCAAAGTGATCTCCAGCATCATGAAGACTCAACTTCAAACCTGTCTCCATTGGAGTAGCAATAGGCTTGCAGTCTTCAAGGCCAAATCTCCGCAACAATGTTTCAATATACTTTGTCTGACACAAAGCAATACCTCCATCACACTGCTTAAATTGTATCCCCAAATAATGATGCAAATGCCCCAAATCTGACATCTCAAAAGAGGCATTCAAATCAGCCTTAAAATCAGCAATATGACTCTCATTTGGTCCTGTGAGCAGCATGTCATCGACATAGAGAGCAATGATTAGATGTACACCATCCACACGTTTAACATACAAAGTGCTTTCTGTTGGACTATTCTGAAACCCATGTGCAGTCAAATATGCATGTATTTTTTCATACCAAGCTCGTGGAGCTTGCTTTAAACCATATAAAGCCTTTTTTAACCTGCACACTTTGTTTTCCTGCCCTCTTTGAACAAAACCACGAGGCTGCGATACATACACCTCCTCATGCAAATCTCCATTTAAGAACGCAGTCTTTATGTCCAGCTGATGTACATTCCAACCATTATGAGCTGCTAATGCACAGATGCTACGAACAGTGGTCATACGACATGTGGGAGCAAAAGTCTCATCAAAATCAATGCCCTTCTCTTGAGCATAACCTTTTGCAACAAGCCTAGCCTTATGGCGATCCACTGTGCCATCAGGCTTACGCTTCAATTTGTATACCCACTTAGTGCCAATGGCCTTCTTGCCAGGGGGCAAGTCACATAAAGACCATGTACTATTCTTCATAATAGCATCGTATTCTGCTTGCATAGCAGCCATCCAATTTTCTGAACTTTGTGCCTCATCAAATGAAACAGGCTCACTTTCATCGCACATACTAGAAACAGCCAATGCATAACAATCTGACGCATAAGAGGCACCATGAGAGCCAGAACGAGTGCGACTAGACAAAGGGGCATCCAACTTGCTGTCACGCAAAGTCTGCACCAGCCATCTAGGCATGTTCCTAGAGCCCTCAATCTCTTGTCTCTCATCCTCAAGTGCATCATGCACATCTGCATCAGATATAGGCTGATCTGTGCCATCATTTAAAACCTGCATAGGCTGAAAAACTGCCTCATGAGGTATTGCACTTGACTGTGCACCACTGAAAAGAGGCAACAATGTATCATAGACATCACGTGAGCTGATATCTGTCTCCTTAGTACATGAAACCAAGGGCTGAACTGCATCTTCCACAAATACAACATCACGGCTAACCAAAATGCGCTTTGTCTGTGGATGATACAAACGATAGCCTTTGCTCTCAGCACTATATCCAACAAAAATACATTTGACAGCTTTGTCATCCAATTTTCTGCGATGTTGCACAGGCACTAATGCATATGCCAGGCAACCAAAAACACGTAAATGGCCAACAGATGGCTTGCGGCTATGCCAAGCCTCATATGGAGTGACAACCTGTAATGCTTTGGTGGGACACCTGTTTAGTACATAAGTGGCACACATGACAGCCTCAAGCCAAAAACCATGTGGTAGACTTTGACTCTTAACCATACATCTTGCCATTTCCATGAGAGACCTGTTTTTTCTCTCAGCCACACCATTTTGCTGTGGTGTATACGGCACTGTACATTGGTGTTTTATCCCACGCTCAGCCAGAAATGCATTAAATTCTGAAGACATATACTCCCCCCCTCGATCTGAACGGAGGGTGCCCATCTTACTTTCTGACACATTTTCAGCCATAACCAAAAACTGTTTGAAGCACAAAAACACTTCGGACTTTGCCTTCAAAGGATATACCCATGCATGCCTGGTAAAATCATCAATGAAAGTCACGAAGTAAAGGTAGTTTCCAAATGATGGAGTTTGCATGGGACCACAAACATCACTGTGAACAAGCTGCAATCTGCGTTCAGCTCTCACTGATCCATCTTTGGGAAAGGAAGCACGCTGCATTTTACCCAATATGCAGCCCTCACAAACATGCTTGACAGGTGCCTCAAGCTTAGGCAAAGAAGACACCATTTCAGATTTCTGCAGGCGCAGCAAACTTGCAAAATTCAGATGACCAAAACGTGCATGCCACAGTTTTGCATTTGAAATAGCCTGCGTATCCATAATAGCACATGCTGAATCCTCTACACATTTGCCATCCATATTGAGCTTATACAGCCCTCGACATAGTGAACCAGATGCTACAATGATGTCACCACAAGAGAGATCATGAACAGTACATCTGTCATCCACAAATTTTACAACCAAACCTGTTTTGGCAAATGCGGAGACTGACAGCAGATTCTTTTTGATCCCTGGCACATACAATGCATCAAAAAGTGTAAAGGTGTTGCAATTTGCAACATTCAGCACAATCTGTCCAACTCCTTTAACGGGATAAGAGGAGTTATTGGCACAAGTGATAGTATTCCCTGTGGGAGCAGACTCAAGGAAAGTGAATAAACTGCGCTGCGAGGTGATATGCTTAGTGGCACCACTGTCAAAGTACCATACATCTGAATCTACTGCAGACATACATGTGTCATGCAAAGATGGGTCATAACTGCACTGCGCATTGAATGCCCATTCTGTATCTTGAACAACATTAGCAGATTCATTGTTAGAAGGAGAGGCATCTGCAACAGCCATACCAGCCTCTTTCTTCTTAGCCTCTTTCGCAGCCAGCTTAGGACACGCTTTGATGACATGATCATTTTCCTTACAGTACTTGCAAAATGTCTTCTGTTTGTCACCCTTCTTCTCATCTTTGTCTTCCTTCTTTGGTTGCGCAGCATTTGCAGATTTCTGCTTACTAGAAGAAAAGCCAGCTTTACCTTTCCCGCTTCTCTGACTAGCAACGAAAGCTTGATCTGCGACACGCATAATATTCCTGTTTTGCCTTGACTGGTCTTCTTGCAGCAAAACAGAAACTAACTCCTCAAATGATAAGGCATTGGGATTGCCTTTCATCATCAAGCGAAGAGTGGAAGCAAAACCCTGATAAGAATCTGGTAGACCATTCAAAACAGTCTGCACAAGTGAACTGTCTGACAGGATTTCATCTGCAGAAATGAGCTGCTCTTTGAAATCCTTGATCTTTGTCAAAAAGCTATCCATAGAATCACCTTCGTTCATATGCTCACTCTCCAACTGTTTTCGGAGGTAAGCAACACGAGCCTCATTTCTTGCCTGATACAATGTGGCAAGTACATCCCAAGCATCCTTAGAAGTCCTGCAGGAGCGAATATGTGGGATAATGGTACGTTTGACAGACAGCGCAATCAAGGCATGAGCCTGCGCATCTCTACCATCCCAACGAATCTGCTCTGCTGAAAGTGGTGGTTCTCGAACAGCTGCTACAGCACTTGTGCCTGCACCATCATCAACAGTACCTGTTTCTGATGTGTTTGCAGCATTCCCAGCCACAATAGGACGTGCATCAATACCCTGCACAATGTTCCATAACCCCTTTGCTACCAATACATGTCGCATCATATATGCCCACAATGGATAGTTGGTGCCATCCAACTTATCCTCAGCAGCCAACATGCGGAATACATCATTGTTGTCAGCCATGGCCAATGACTGTACTACTAGATGTAAATGCTGTCTGTAAGAGGTAAACCTGTATAAAATCGACCTGTGCTATGTAGCACAGTCCAAAACAGACGAATGGGCACCTGTCCTGCAGATTTTAATCTTGACAGAAAATCTGCACAGTAGGACGATTTTGCCTGCGCAGTACTTGGAATGCAAAAACGGAGGGCGAAATGACTTCAGATCAAAATTCTGAAACGAACAAGCCCTACGGGCTTACCCACGGCATATACTAACCTGCAGACGCTCGTGAAACCTCGTCGCAATCGGAGGAGATGAAGCGGCAGGTGCCGGTGATGCTGCCCGGGAGGAGGAAGCCTGCTCTGATACCAATTGTTGGAATTAGGGTTGCAGGAATGCACACACAACTTCAAGAAGATGAGGAAGCTTGAGCACAACACAGTAGTGTATTATGAGTGCCAAAAATGAAAGATAACAAGCCCTAGAAGACAATGGGCGTATATACAATGCACGGGGGAAAAAACCTCCTAGTGAGGGAAAAAGTGCCCCGGCGGTCCTAAGTGTGTTCACACACATCACTACTATAATATGGTAACACATGGTAGACGTAAACTGGCCTCCGCAATGTTGTTTCGAGCAATCCTAGTCTTAAACGCTTGGGCACACTCCTAATCCCTCTCGGGTCCGGGAGATTCAATCTTTGACTCTGCCCATCTCATCATCATCATTTCTAGGAGTAGGTGGGTTTGTATAGTTCAGTTTGGGTTGAGTTGGGGACAAGGTTTGGGAGGGGCTGTGGGTTCAGGGCATTTTGCTGCAAAAAGGTGTCCATTCTTCTCTAGGCTCGCAATTCGGGTATGTTGGCTACCATAATGGCTGCTTTGTAGTAAGGAAAAATAAGCATGGAGCCCTAGCTCTTGTATGGACATACCATGACATATGCAAGTGCCAAGTTATTTTGGGTTTGGACAAGCAGCAGAGATCAAATTAGGCCATAACTAGAGGAAATTATGTTTGTTTTGGGACCAATTGGCAAAGTTTAAAAGCTTTTGATAAGACATCTTACTAGGGAGGTAGAACATACAAAGGAACCTCTCATGACAAGCATTGGCCTCATTTGAGTTTTTCTTCATGGTTTTTCAACTTTCTAAAAATGGCTCCAGACTTTCTCCTGCAAGTCAGACCATTCAAGAAATGGACATCTTCTAGATAATGGTTGAGCACCTTAATGACGTCAAATCACATCACTCCAAAAAGGTAAAATGTATAGTTTTTCACAAGGATCATAACTGTGCAATCTATTTTTCCATAATATTTGAGAATTATTTGTATCAAGAGTATCTTTTCTTTATCTAACCACTTTTTCAATCCACCAAAACAAGGATCTTCCAGAGTAGGCTCTTGATCTAGATTACTTCTTCAGATCCAAAGCTAGCTTCACGCGAAAGGCTGGATGGTGGTTGGAGCTCCTCCAAGCAAAGGGCACTGGGATACCAGCATGTAACCAAATTCTTAATTGGATCCCATCATTACAGTGGTTGGGCGGTTGGCTAACCCACGCTGAACTGATGGATCCTTAAATTGAGACTTAATTCTGTTATGGTACAATAGACTTAATTATGTTATGGTACGATAGATGAAGTAAATCTCGAACAAAAATTGTTCTATGGAAAAGTTGTGCCTCTCAATGAGGAAAAAAGCGTTGGTCTCTATGATCCAAGTGCAATCTTTTTCTTGATCTGGCTTGGGACTTACAGGTTCGGTCAGATCAGTTCAGTTAGTTAAGGCTTTTGACTACGTTAGAGAAAAGAACTAGTGTAGGTTGATACGCACCTAGCTCACTAGACGCACTATCGTCTAAATAGCCCATATTGTAGGTGCATGTGAATATGGGGTGTTTAAAGGTCCCACAGATGGCCCGAACAAGTTTAAGAATTTTTAAATTTTTTCATTTTTGTATTTTGTATTTTGTATTTTGAAAATTATTTGTATTGTCCAAAGTTTTTCCAAAACATGTCATTTGTGTTTCTTAACCCATCTAGTACCAAAAATAGTGTATTTTTTTCAGGTCAGTCAAGCGCCTATTATTACAGGCACTGGCTCCTATAGTTAAGGTCCTTAACTATGGAAAAATATAGTTTTTAAGGGTGTCACATAAGTTACGTCAACACGATTGCAACGCCCCAAAACATATATTAGGCAAACTTGTGCGTGCACTTTTCAAAAAATTTCTATGTTTTTTTGCCCTCAGACCTTTTGCCTTCTCTTTTTCCCTTTTACCTTTCCTCTTTTTTATTTTTTCACTTTTTTTTTCTTATTTTCTACTTTTTACTTTTTCGATTTACGGTTTCCATTTACTTGCCGAAAAATAGTATTCCCAAAATCTTTGACTTGGGCTTGCATGCATTAAATGCGTCCAGCCACTCAAAACTCACTTGAAAATGGATATTGACAGGCTTTTAGACTTTTTGGGCTAGTGGCCTAAAAGCCTACATGCATTAAATGCGGATAGCTAGTCAAGATGCCCTATATTAGAGAGAGAATTAAGCCTAATTAACTCACATTAATTACACTAATGCAAAATGCAAAATGTGTAGAAAACACAAAAATTTCTGTGTGTTGCAAATCCTCTCCTAATTTCTATTTTTATCTTGATTTCTCCACATAAGGAGTCCAAATTAGGATAAATACTATGCTAGAAAACCAATTTTATGGTCTATTTAACCCGATTCTTTTAATTGATTGTGTTTTTCTTTTGGAAATTGAAAAATGCAAAAAAATAGAAAATGTAGAAAACCAAGAATTGAACTTGTAAACGATAAGTTGGAGTAGAGTTAACCTAAATGCAAAAATTAGAGAAATTTACAAAACATACAAAATTGAAAAACAAGCAGAAATTGTAAAAGATGTAGAAATTATAGGAATTGAACATAAATTTCTTAAGATTTCAACAATAATGCAACAAAATGGATAATTTTTTAGAATTTCGTTTCTACCATTCTTGAAAAAAAATAGAAAACAGAAATATCATAGAAATCAACCACACACACACACACGCATTCAAAATGCATTGTGGCTATGCGGTGGGGCTATTCCCTAACAACGGCGCTACTTATGGAAAGTCCTTGCACCATAGAAAGAGTGTAGGAACAAACCAATGTTGTGTGGCTTTGCCCAACTACACTTGGGAGCATAAAATAACTCAACCGAGAAGCCAATATCCCATCACCTAGCTCACAATTGCATGGAAATACGTATGCTCGGGATTCTCATAGGAGACGATGTTGCCACGCAGCCGCACTCCAAATCTCCACTCCACCGCTGCTGCACTCCAAAGGAAGCTCGACCCTCCTCATAGCTCACTCTCTCACACTCACATCTTACTCTCTCACACTCACTCTCTCACATGCAAGCACACATAAGAGCTCACACAAGCAAGAAAGTAATAGCATAAGATAGTAGATAGAGAAGAAGAGTACTCTATTGAATTAGCATCAACGAATGAGTCATGAGAGTTACATTTTAGGTTTTGTAGGTGACCTCTAGGGTTCACACTCTTGGACGACCAAAGTAAAAAGCTTGGTCCTCCAGCTCATTTGGCCACTCTAGCTAATGTAAACACCCATTCTAAAGCTAGCACTCTCCACCTAAAATCTTGTGGCGTGCCTTTAATATACAAGCGGTGAGCACACGCGTAAAATATACTAAACATGGTTTTCAAGTGATTTTTGCACATTCTGGCACATGTGGCCCAAAGGTGGTGAAAATGATATGGTGGCTGGCTTCGATGCCATAGAGGTCTCAGGCAAGGATTAATAATGAGCATTGAGTATTCTAAATCATAACAAGGTAGACATACATTTTTATAATTCCATTGCAATTAAAGTACATATTAGGAGTATACTAAAATCTTATCAAGTTGAGGTTCCTCACCTGGTGAAGAGAATATTGTCATAAAATAGCACAAAGGAAGATGCCTCATCCACATCACTTAACCTAGATGCAACTTATGATGTTAGGATAGAAATGATATTTATAAACAAAATAACAAAAATTGAGAGTGATCATGTGCTTTTTCACCATGATCTATAATTATGGACCTTTTTCTCTTTTCTAGATTTTCATTGAATTATTGTAAAGAGTGTCAAAGTATATACATATTTTTCTCATTCCTTAAATTTACAGCTACTTTTTTTGAATGGTCATGTTCTTTAGGTTTTTGCAAAAAGTAATATTTTGGGTCATTTCAAAAACTCACAAGTAAATATCTTTTCAAATTTTACTTTAAAAGGGGACTTTTGAGAAAGCTAAATGTTTCTCCTTAACAGGTAATATCACCCATTCAATCCACAATAGTGTTGGGGAAAGGTGATGTTTGTATTGATATAACACTTTACCAGGTGAAGTGAAAAGTTGGTTCTCATGTTAGTTCTCTTTGTTTGATTAGAAGAAAGGGACATTTTTAATGGCAAGCGAAGTTTCACGACCACCAACAAACATAATTCTCCAGGGTTGAGACCCCAAGTCATGTCTCTGGGGTTAATGATTTCACACAACCTAAGTACAAGTACAAGTAGTATATGAGGGCCACTACACTATAAGTGGGTAATGAATGACTTCAAAAAAAACATCTAGATAGGACATACCATGCATAGCATGGACATGTTGGAAATTCGACTCTCTAGGGACTACACATTCAACCACATCCAATCAAGCTACTTGCCATAACCATTAGGCCAACCTAATTTGTTTAATCCTACCCTCAAAAGATAAGGCACAACATTTGTTTATGCAGGCCTTGTGAAAAGCTCAAAGGCACTGCACACTTTCTAAGGACATGTCAGTCAAACAAGAGGTACAAGGAAAATGCACACTTTCTATAGATATGTATATGGATATTTTCTAAATCCACCTTAAGGAAAAGGATTGAGTGGCCTAGTGGGGGATGTTGATGGAAAAAGAGGCATGAGATATGTATTGAGCTTTTGTCTTGTGGTGTAGTTGTGTAAGGGTAGCTAACATAGACAAGAACTTTTACAAAAATATACCCTTGCTCAACATTATGACATGCAAAAGGTTGTAGACTTGGACCTTTTTTCAGTCTTAAACAACAATCATGCCATTGTGTGAGCATCGTGTTAGAGTGCACAATTGTGTTAGGGTGGCTAACTTAGACAAGAACTTTTACAAAAATATACCCTTGCTCAACATTATGACATGCAAAGGTTGTCGGCTTGGACCTTTTTCTAAATCTTGAACAACAATCATGCCATTGTGTTAGAACTTAGAGTGCACAATTCCTTTGGTTATAACTCTTTTTAGGGTGGGCATGGGAGTTTGGCTCCTTAAAGGCGGCTTGCTCAATGTTGAACTATGATATGAATGGCGGGGGTGGGGATGATGTTGTTTGGGAAGGAAGAAACGGAGAAGCTAATGGATATTAGAGCAAAAAGGTATAAAATAGAAATTGAAACAGTGGGGCGTGGCATGGACACCCTACAAGGAGGGGGGTTGAGGTGATGAAAGGAGGGGCTCTAATCATGCCTTCTTTCTGACAAGTGTCATGCCCGTTTTTGAGCATTTTTGCTATGAAATACTTGCAAATTTTTAAAATGCCGGTGAAAAATTACAAAAAAAAACTTGCTATATTTCACCAAACCTATCAATCTTGAAGGGCAAGGGTGCCTGTCTGAAATGAAGCTTGGCTCTAATGGAAGTTTAGAGGCCAAGGTAATCTACTAGACAGGGATGAGGGGCGGTGGACCGGGGGGGGGGGGGGGGGTGTGTGGAGGAGGAAATGTTAGCTAAGAAGGGGTGTCTCCTGGCAAGATGTGACTTTGGCGAGACAATGAAAATAAAGGTCACGGGTTTTTCCAGTGTAACGGTACTTAAGTTGGGGGACAGCCAGCTCTGTCAAAAAATAGGCCAACGTGGTGTTATTGACTTGCGCCACCCAAACCTTTATATAAGCCCCCTTCTCCTTGGATACTTATTAGCCTTGTCCTCAGCTGATCTGCCACCTCTGCAGGAAAACCTCCAGTATCATACGCATCCGCCCTGCATCACGCTAATCTCCTCTATTAGCAACTAATCTCCCAGCATTAGCACCAATTGGTTCTTCACGCTTCAATATCTTTTCACTGGTGGGTTGTCTTGCTTAGATAGATCGCATTATACTATCCTCCATTCACCTATTTATTAACCTGCATTCTATCTTGGTTCTTCTTCACCAATATTGTGGATGATGGATGGCTTACATTAGAACATATTGGCCAATATACGTACTGAAATAACGAGGATGTAATTAACCCAATATATATTTACCTGTATAACTGCATGTCTTCTTAGTGGATGATCCGCCAGTTCTGTGCTTAATCGTTTGCTGCATAGGTTGGCTAATAATTTCTGCTAAAGCTTTGGAAGCCATTGAAATCCTTGCAAAAAGCCTCCATAAATGAGTTCTATTCAGTACAGCCCTTGATTGGAATTATCACGATATATGCACAGGCCTGCGCATGGTTTGGGTAATTCTCCTGCCAACTGCCTCCAATACAGTATGCTAAAGCTGCACGTGGGACGTTTGAGCTTGCTAAATATCCTTTTAATCTTAACAATTAGTCTTATTAACGTAATTGTGTACTATTAACAATATTGAGCTTGCCTAAATTGTTCCTGCCTGATGCAGGGCTATGCCTGATTAATGAGCTGTAGGCTAATTGTACATGCAATGGGGATGCATGGGTTGTACCTTTTCAAGTTTCATCATATTCACTGCAGTACTGCTCTCCTTAGTCTCCTATTATCTCATTTTTTTGGTTTCATAAAAAAAATAATTGT
Organism: Cibotium barometz; assembly: GCF_041138505.1. Classification (NCBI taxonomy): domain Eukaryota; kingdom Viridiplantae; phylum Streptophyta; class Polypodiopsida; order Cyatheales; family Cibotiaceae; genus Cibotium; species Cibotium barometz. The sequence goes on along the minus strand of NC_141089.1, from coordinate 15,207,530 downwards.
GATATCATCTTTCTGTCCTCTTGATGGGTGCAGGAAAAGTATAGTAAGGCAATGCAAGCTACTACAGAACTCCATGGAAAGGGGTCAATTTTGCCCCCCTTTTTCTCCCTAAATGTTAAATATGTAGATATTTGAGCTGTGGATATTGGGCAATGTGGGCAAAGTGGTCATCTATCTTCCATTCTTGTATTAACATAACATAGCTATTTGGGCTCATTCAAATCCCTTCAATCCTACTTCCTTTGCATGACTCTGCTATCTTTACAAGCAAGATTGATTTATCTAATTTCTTTGGCTACTGGCACAGGTGCTTGCTTCAAGAAAGAAGCCCGCACGCTGCCCATCTCTCCCTTGCATTCGCTTGCCTGCATAGCATACGAATAGAATCCATACTTAATCCTGCTTCTCTTCATCCTTAATTCTTCTTAATCCCATCATCTTCATCCTCTCATAGTAGAAAGATTAGCTTAAGCATCTGTGCATAGCTTAGCTCCGCCAAATCTTGGGAGTTTTCATGTAATTAAGCATTAAAGCACTCCACATGCATGGATTATTGTGGATGGACAGGTTCTGGACACAAAGAAATTGCTATTTTCTGGTGTTATATTCATTTTTGGAGCAATAGGAGGAATTCTTTTGTTTCTTAATCGTATTTAGGGAGAAAAATGACTGATTGAGCCATGCAATGCTTTGTGCAGGAGGGTATTGAACGGAAATGGTAACAAATGTGCTCGAAGGGGGAGAATATAGCCTTGGCTCGAGCTATTCTCAGCAGGGATTGCGTGCAGGGGAGGGTGTACAACCAGGAAGCCGAGAAGATGTGTACAGGGTATTATCCTTTGATAGGTCAAACTCTTTCGATGAGTCCCTGCCCCCTTTATTGAGGTTTCTCTCCAGCGGGACTTACCCTTTCATCGCAGAAGCGCCCTTGCAGGACAGCTTCGAGCTCAGAAGAGGTGCCTCGGTACCCAACTTCATCTTCGCAGATGTTGAGAAAGGAGTCTGGAGCCCTAAACACGAGCTCCGTAACCAAACCCCGCTGGAAATCTCTCTAAGAGCGTGCCATTCTGAGAGATTATGTGACCCCAAAACTGTAATCCATGTAGGAGAACCCCTAAACCATGCAGAAACCCTAAGCAGTAAAATGCCCAAATGCAACCTCACCTGCTCTGAGATATTCTCTGAGCCAGAAACCCTAATTTACTCAGAAGCCGTGAGTTTCCCAAAGAAGAAAGTGCCCAAATGCGGCTTTCCCTCAAAATTTTCCTTTGGAGGGCACAAGATCACCCCTGAGTTGAAAATGGGATCGACCAATACAGGACTCAAAGAGAAAAAAGAAAACCCAAGAGTGGTGGGTCACAGGAAGACCCAGCAGAAGAAGAAGAAATTCCATTCACAGCCCAACCCAATGATGAGTATGGATGACACTCCTCATGTGTTGCAGGAGGCTCACAGCCACTCTGGCCCTTTGCCTGGTTTCACCTTGCAACAGAACGATGGTGGTGTTGATGACAGATATTCCTTCTTCAAGACAAAGGCTACAGCGCTCGAGAGGCCCTTCTCTCGCCTTCACAGCAAACCCCATCCAGAACAGCAGGTTAGACCCGGGTCTGAGCTCAATGTGCGGCGGTATTTCCATGCACTCCAAGGGCCAGAACTGGACATCCTGAGGGTAAGTATTTCTATTTTATCTGTAATTGATCAATCAGAGGCTTCTGCATGCTGACTTTCTGTATTAACATTCATGCCTGGAGCATGCAGGATTCTGAAGATACTGTGCTCCCAGTTGATAAAAAATGGCCTTTCCTCTTGAGGTTCCCGATTGGATGCTTCGGTATTTGCCTAGGCCTTGGTAGCCAGACAATACTATGGAAAACTCTGTCAACTGCAGCTTCCATGCAGTTCATGCATGTCCCAAAGCTTATCAATCTGACACTCTGGTGTTTGGCACTCATGACACTTCTCACAGTGTTCACAACATATTTTTTGAAGTGTCTCTTCTACTTTGAAGCCGTACGGCGCGAGTTTTATCATCCAGTTCGTATAAATTTCTTCTTTGCTCCATGGATAGCATGCATGTTCTTGACATTGGGGGTTCCTCCTGCAGTCACCAGATCCATACACCCCGTCTTGTGGGTGTTCTTCATGGTGCCTATCTTTGCACTAGAGCTCAAGATCTATGGGCAGTGGCTATCTGGAGGCGAACGGAGACTCTCCAAGGTTGCGAATCCCTCCACACACCTATCCCTTGTGGGAAATTTTGTGGGGGCTCTCTTGGCTGCAACTGTTGGTTGGAAAGAGTTAGCCATTTTTTTCTGGGCTGTGGGTCTTGCACATTACTTGGTGCTTTTTGTGACGTTGTACCAGAGATTACCAACTGCAGCTGTACTTCCCAAGGAGCTTCACCCAGTATTTTTTCTGTTTGTTGCAGCACCAAGCACTGCGAGTGTAGCTTGGTCCAAGATTGTGGGTGACTTTGACCTAGTATCAAGAATTGCCTACTTTGTGGGCTTGTTCCTTTATTCATCTCTGGTAAGCCAAGAATTATCAAGATTTCATGTATGTTCATTGGCATATATGTATGTACTGTATGTGTGTGCATGCACAAACATCTGTAGTTAGTGTGTCGATGTTTGTACGTACAAATGTACAAACATTGTGTGTGTGTGTGTGTGTGTGTATGTGAGAGAGAGAGAGAGAGAGAGAGAGAGAGAGCATGTGCATGTGTGATTGTTTAATGAAATTCAATGATATGTTTATAATAACTCTTTATTGTGTAGGTGGTTCGGGTCAACTTCTTTCGTGGCTTTAGGTAAGATCTAACCCGAACCCTGCAATGCTTTGCTGTTTAACATGCTATTTTCTCATAGAAGGCATCTCAGTGGAAGAAGAGCAAGCTGTTGACATGCATTCATCAAGATATTACTTAACTACTGACATGTTACCATTACTGTCTACACAGCTTCATGGTCTGCCTTCATACATGTCCATCATCCAAGCCAATGAACACACTGTGCTCAGCATGCATGTCCATCATCCAAGCCAATGAACACATGGTGCCCAGCTCTGTGTAAAGCCCTTGTCAAGTTGGGAATTTGTTCATGTGTGTGTTGCTTGACTAAGAGATGTCACATGCCCGTGTGCAACCATTGTCCAAACTTATCAAAAAGTTCACATGTAAATAGGTCAACTAGTTGCTATATGGGGAGTTTTTAGTGACTCATTTTTGGTGGCCTGCCTAGCATGTTACGCTTTCCATACATTTTGCGACAGCACTGATCTTGGGGACAGGCAGCAAGGCATGACTCACATGAGACATGCCCCCATTGTGCAGCTTGTTGATTGGACTGATGCCTGCGAGCAGCCACCTCCAGCTGGAAATGGAATGGGCTTGGGCAGGATTGCCAATGAGAGTGTCACTGCCCATATGATGCACTGCACTGCCTCTCACCATGCTGGAAAGTGTGTCGCAGGTGCTTCAAAGACAGAAACAGGTGATGCATGTGTGGAATGCCATCTGTTGTGCTCCCGACTTGTCACCAAGTTTAAGGGTTTTGGCACCCGCTCAAGCTTCGAGCAGGTTGCAACGCGCATGGGTACAATGTGGGTGCCCTCCCTAAGTTTTTGAGAGGATCACCTTTTTGTTTAAGGTCAAGAAGCATGCAGGGTTTTTTTGCAAAGGATTGCCATGTCACGTGTACTAAAGGATGCTCTACAGTAGTCTTGCTAAGGTTTTCATGTATTCCAATATTCTCATGGGAATTTGTACGCTTGTTTTCAGGTTTTCAGTGGCATGGTGGGCATACACCTTCCCCATGACTGCATCTGCCATTGCTACAATCCACTATTCTCTGGAAGTCAAGCATCCCATTACACAGGGTCTGGCAGTGGTGCTTTCATTGATCTCGTCTGTTACTGTTCTCTCATTGTGTCTCTTCACCATCCTTCATATCTTCTTTTGGTGCACCATGTTCCCCAACGATGTGGCTATCGCAATCACAAACGAGAACCATCAAGTAAAGCGGAAGATAAAGGAGTTAGAGGACTATAAACTATCTGAGGCTAGCCCAGAAAGTTTTTCATGTGGCAAGGTAGAGGAGTTAGAGGACTATAAACTATGGGAGGCTAGCCCGGACAGTTTTTCATGTGGCAAGAGCAAGGCTTGGCAATTAGGCAAACCCTTTATGAATTAAGTATGGAAAATGGAGTCACATGTGCTTTCAGCCATGTCTGAGCCTTTTCCAGGCAATATAGTCAGGTCTGCATCAGTGTTCGAAAAAAACCCGGGTTTAGTGTAATTTGCACCTGCAACTTCTGAAAATTACCTTCAAATTTTTAACTTGAAGGTACAAAAACCTGCGAAATTTTAGAAGGAAAACCTCCAAAATTTGAGAAATTCTTCAATTAATAATTTCCCAAATTTCTAATGAAGGTTTTTAACTTTTTGGCAAAATTATTTTTCTCGAACACTGGTCTGCATGGGTGTGATGTATGGAGACTGCACTATTACACTCACTATTTTACAGCATTCACCACACGAGTGGCCCTGGCCAGAGTCAATTATTGAATGGTCTAAACCGTTGTTCACATGTGTTAGTATCTATGACACATGCACATGCACATAGGACATGGGTCTGGCCCACTCTTAAAAGGGGAAATGTATGAATATAATTATTTTTCCATTTTCATCATATCATGTTATATAAACACAATTGTCATATAAACATCGTGTCATTTTCATCGCATCATGTTATATAAACACAATTGTTTTTCTCTTTTTATAACACCAAACTCTCTCTATCATCAAACTTTGTTTATGTCGCAGTATGTATATAACATAAATATATATCTTTTTTTATAATAAATATATAAATATAATATAAATATAAATATAAAATTATTATAAAAAATAAATATATTTAACTAAAAAAACACACACACCCATGCACATACACACGCACACATATATATTATAAATATATACGTATTTAAATAATAAACAATATATATATATATATATATACACACATATACATATACATACATACATACATATATATATATATATATATATATATATATATATATATATATATATATATATACACACACATATACATATACATACATATATGTATATATATGTGTGTGTGTGTGTGTGTGTGTGTGTGTGTGTGTGTGTGTATGTATGTATGTGTATGTGTGTGTGTATTTAAATATTTACATATATTTACACGCACACACACACACATATGCATATATATATATATATATATATATATATATATATAGTGTATGTGTGTGTGTGTGTGTGTATATATATATGTGAGTATGTGTGTATATCTTTTATTATACTAAATATGTTTATTTATTTATATATGCGTTTATATATATGTGTAGATGTGTGTGTGTGTGTGTGTGTAATATAAATATATCTCTTTTTATAATAAATATTTAATTATTTGAAAAAATAAGCATATTTAATATAAAAAACACACCCATGCACGTGCACACGCACATATATATAAATAAACATAAAAAGTGTGTATGTATGTATGTATGTATGTATGTATGTATGTATGTATGTATGTATGTGTGTGTGTGTGTGTATTTAAATATTCTCTCTCTCGCTCTCTGTTATAGATATATGTATACTCTTTATTTAATCTATATATATATATGTGTGTATGTATGTATTTAAATATTTACATATATTTGCACACACACATACACACACATATATATATGCATATATATATATATATATATACATACACATACATACATACATATATATATATTGGCATACATACATCTATATCATATTATATTATATAAAGAGTATAATGTATATATATCTATCTGAGAGAGAGAGAGAGAGAGAGAGAGAGAGAGAGAGAGAGAGAGAGAGAGAGAGAATATTTAATTATTATAAAAAATAAGCATACTCAATATAATAAAACACACACACACACCCACGCACGTGCACACACTCAATATAATAAAACACCCACGCACGTACACACACACACACACATATATTAAATATATATATATATTTAATATATGTGTGTGTGTGTGTGTACGTGCGTGGGTGTTTTATTATATTGAGTGTGTGCACGTGCGTGGGTGTGTAATTAAATAATAAACATAAATATATATATATAAGCATACTCCATATAATAAAACACCCACGCACGTGCACACACACACACACACATATATATTAAATATATATATATATATATGTATTTAAATAATAAACATATATATATATATGTGTGTGTGTGTGTATTTAAATATTCTCTCTCTCTCTCTCTCTCTCTCATTGCAAAATATCACAACAAACAGGACAAGATCCAAGTTCTCCAACAGTCTAAATCATTACATGGCACTAGGCTCTAGCTAGCTGATGAACTCACTCCCCTCCTACAGCTCAAAAACAAAAGTGCAAAACTCGCCAAAGTCCGAGCAGCCCGCCAAGCTGGAAAGTGGGCAGTCTACCGTGACGGAAGGGCAATAATCGAGGACTTCTATAAGCCTAAACCCAATTGACTAGCATTCTAATGTGCCATGGGCATTTTTTGTATCATAGATAGTTGTTTATTATCCTAGGGTTTTCATTAATCTTTTGCTTACCTAAGTGCACCCCGACATGCATTGTAATGACTGAGGTACCGGTTTTTGGTCCCATATGCCTTCAAGGCCTTCTGTGGATGTTAATATGACTTTCTTTCTTCTCTCTCTCTCTCTCTATATATATATATATATATACATATATATACATATACATATATACACACATATATACATATATATACATATACATATATACACACACATATATATATATATATATATACATATACATATATCTAAATATACATATATATACATATATATATATATATACATGCATCCATATCATGTGAGAGAGAGTATAATGTATATATATCTATCTAGGAGAGAGAGAGAGAGAATATTGCAATACATACATACCTATACCTATATATATATATATATATATATATATATATATATATATATATATGACTTTAATTATTTTAAAAAAATCAACATATTGATCATAATAAAACACACACACATGTACATAAACATATATATATATCTCTCTCTCTCACGTATAGTTATATACACATTATAATCTTTATATAATATAATATAATATATATATGTATATTACACACACACACACACACACACACATATATATGTGTGTGGACATATGATTTTTTTTAATGTGGGTATTTTTGTGTCTGTGTGTGCACGTGCACACACATGTGTGTGAGAGTGTGTGTATGTACACGTGTAAATGTGTGTACTCATGTGCATCTGTGTGCATATCTATATGTGTGCACATGTATTTGTGTCTGTTAGTGTGTGTATGCGTGCATATATATGTAAGTTCATATGCATGTATGTGTATGTGTGAGGTTGAGTAAGTGTGTGTGTGTAAGTGTGCATATTTGTATATGTGCATGCGCATGCGAGTGTGTGTGTGTGTGTATGTGTGTGTTTTTGTGTGCATGTGCGTGTGTTCTGTGTATATATATATATATATATATATATGAGACTCATTCAATGAGCAAATGACTCATTTAAAAAATTCTCCTTTCTCCTTTATGTGAAAGGTCCTCCTCCTCTTGCCAAGTGGGGCTCTCCTTTGCCAACCACATGGCAAGTTACAAATAAGTGATATATAGATGTCACTCTCTGTGCCTGTCTCATTTTATCGTTTCTTATATCTTTTTGGCTGTCTCATTTTACCATGTCTATAAGAAGAGAGAGTTAAGGAGTGAAAGATGATACTGACGGGCGTGTAGAGCCATCAGGTTCCATGATGAGGATCTAGTTCGATACCTAGTGGCTACACGCCATATGGCAGCATACATGGCATGCACAAATGCACCCTCTTGGGAAAAAAAGAAGTGAAAGATGAAAGATAAGATTTATTCTCATTTCAAATTCAAATTTTAGTGTGAAGAGAGAGGGATGTATCTTTTTTTCTCTCTATCATCAATGTTTAAAAATAGAACACCCCATCATTATATGTACTAGTTGGAGACTTGTGCTTCGCACATCTTTTGAGACTTCCAAATTCAAATTCTATCTAAACCTCCAAATTCTTGCCACATGGAAGCTTTGTGAAACTCATCCTTGAGGATATAATAAGTGAGCATATCTCACCACACATCTCCACCAATGAAAAAAATGTAAAATCAATAACCATTTTTATAAAAAAAAACATTTTTCCTTAACAAAAATTCTACACATACACGTGTACCCCCACACACAGACACACATATACACACACACTCGCAAATGTACGCACACACTTGCACGCACTCATGCACACTCATATATGCATACACACAAACACACATAAGCATACATGCACATAGTCGTATACTGACATATGCACATGCACACACATATGACTGCATGTACACAGTGTCACACACACTCACATGTGTGTACATAGAATCGACACACACCCAATTACCCACATGGACGTGCGTGCACATGATACACATACACACACTCGCTAGCATGCACATGCACATACACACTTGCAAACACATGCACAACACAAATACACATGTGTGCACATACTTGAGTGTACACATACACATACACATACACACATGCATGTATGTATGCATGTGCATGTACACACAAGCGTACGCACACGCGTACACATCTTGGATTTATTCACACACATGCACATAGATGCATACACACACCATCTTGCATACGTGCACACAGAGACATACACATGCATACATATAGATAGATACACGTATATACAAGCACACACATGGTGCATGCACACGTGTGATTGTCGGCACACACAATCATATACGTGTACACACAAAGCAGATGTACACATAGTCTCAGCGTGAGGGTAACGTGAGCTACCTTCATTAAGGCTTTAATAGATGAGGGTGTACACACAGACATGTGCGCGTACACACTATTGACACATAAAGGCGCACACACTTGCACGCACGTGTACACACACAGAGTCGGCGTGCACACACCCGACATACACATGTATGCATATATACGCATACACTTTCACACACATAAACACACACAATCGATTCACACACTTGTGCAAAGCACATAAAAGATATATGAGAGGGCTACGAAAGTACACTATCAAAGTACAATCATTCACATTTGTACTTTTTAAGAGTCTTAATAAATTATCAACCCTTATGTTTTCTAGTGGGTTACTCACACATAGTCAATGTTGTCTTTGTGTGGTGTTTTGTTTCAATACCCTTTGATTAGAAAGTTCACCAATGTATAAACCACTATGAGTCTCACCAATTAAACCACTATGAGTCTCACCAATTAAAATTATAACTTCATCAGCATGATTAATAAAAGTTTTTATTTTAAAAATATCAACAATGTATCAGTATTGCAATGTGAACATTGAAAATGAGAGTAGCTTCTCTAACTTGAGACCTAGCAAAATAGACATACTTGTTGTTAGTGAAACCACAAAAAGAATGAGCAAACATTGTCTGCATGAAACGAAAATGGAAATAAACTATTCATAATCTCAACCATGTACAAGAGCTCTTGTTAGAACTCATGACACAATACAGACATAATCATTGTTGTCTGTGTTGTAGCTACCTTCTAATCCTTGTACATGCTATATCGTGCATGAAAACAATAAATGGGCTATTTTTTTGAAATTTGGCCTATTCGTGGCCAAGTTCCATCACCCAAGGTTTCTTGTTATTTTAACAACCTTAGTTGTTCTCTTGGGTGAAACTTGGCACATGCTCCGAAAAGACCTTGGGGGGGGGAGGGGGGGCTCACTCATAGATATGTAAGCGTAGCACGTGGGTTCAACAGAAGGGATTTTTTAAATCCTTTTTTTACATAATTTTTTACATACAAACGGGTACCATTTAACGGGGGTATTTACAGATTGAATAGAAAAAGGGTGTGTTTAAATTCACAGACAAGGGGTTTTTAAATTAGGCCTTGAATGCACATGATATAAAGAGTTTACATATAGTGAACCCCCCAAGCGAAAGACTAGTTGAGATACGTCCCCATGTATGACCATCACATGGCTATGTGGAGAGAAGCCATGAGCTTATCTCAAGTTCATGCTTTGATATGGGATCAGTATAAACGTACGAAAATGTAAAATAGGAGATAAGGATAAACAACAATCCACGTCACAATGCCACATCATCAAATTGTCCGATTTTGAGCATAATTAGTGTCAGAAAAGTAAACAATGCTTCATCATCAAACCATGCACTAAGTAAGTCCGAAACCTCTTATTCTTTATTAGCTTAAGAGACGATGACTATAAACAACAAACCCCGCATCATATCTATGCTTGATTTTTGAAGGGCACCCTTGCCCTTCAAAATTGACAAGTTTGGTGAAATATAGCAAGTTTTTTAGATTTTAGTGTAATTTTTTACAAGCATTGTAAAATTTTGTAAGTATTTTACGGCAGAATGCTCAAAAACTGGTGTGACGCCATCAAAAAGCAACTATCTTGGGTAGAAAAAAGGTGGACTAAAGCAAACGTGTGTACAAGGTTTTAGTGATCATGAAGGAGTGTTGAATGTTGATTTGAAGATTTTTGAGTACTAAAATGGTCTTCTCTTTCTAGTGTTTGTCAAGGTGCCAGTTGCTAAATGATTGTGAAATGTAAAGAAGTTGATGTTCGGGTGTGGGATGGGCGGGCCCAGTGCGGGCGGCCGCCATTGTCAACCTAGGAACGTAGTTCCTAAATTGTAATAGAGGGTAGGACCAATCATAAACAGACGAATTTCAAAATCCAATGGTGGGGCGCAAAGGGCGGAAAGTAGACGTTTGTGCTTTTATTTATTGTTTGAAGTTGCAAAGCTGGTTGAGTAGGTATCCAACTGGATTCGTCAGAGGAGCATTAATCATTTTTAATTTTATTTTTGAAGTTCGGGTTAAATACTAGCCTCAGGACTGCAGAATCGCAAACTCGCGCGTGCTGCTTCTGGTGCGTCTCTTTCTGGGCAAAAGGCTTGGTTGCCGTCACCGTGCCGTGTTTGCTGGTCTGTGCCACAACTGAGGGCGGCCCCCACCCCCCCAATTGGGGGACCAGATTTCGAGACTTCTAGATTCTACGCTCCAGTCATACACGGTATACACTGTACACCTACAGTCCACATCGACGTACACCCACAGGGCCACAAGTACTGTAGTCCAGTGTACGGCCGGCACACTAGGTAGACCGTGCAGGCTTGACTTATGACGTGTACCTTTGCCCTTCCAATATCGCACCTGGTGTCTTACAATTTCAATTCGTACTTAAAATTTTTAAATGACACCCTTCAGATGACGAACATTATTTTAAAATGAAAGGCTTTTTTTTTTCTCAATAAAATTACTATAATATATTAACAATATTCAAAGTCGGAGGTTCTCTTCACCATAACCATGGAAGAGAACCGACTCCCCCCCTCCCACACTAGAAAGTTAGTACAAAGTAGACAATAAACCAAACAAAATATAAATATTTAAATTTTGTGATTTAAGATAAAACTTAGGTTTAAACTCTTACCAAGCACCTGAAGGCTGATACTAAACTAGTCATGATACACATGAATGAGTGAGCTTAGAAAAAAGTACCAACAACACAAGCACCACATGTACATGTTTAAAAGTACTTCTCTTCACAAGCACCACATGTACATACTTCCCTTCATAGATATGCTCGAATAAAATACATGTCGAAGATATTTTTGATACACCTGCAATGTTGTAATATACTTTGCTTCATCACCATAAGATAGCCAATACATATGTTAAACATCATGCAATGTTGCAATATACTTTACGTCACTAACAAAGGATAACCAATGCAGCCATATTCATGTGCTATGCATACTAGTGGCTGAAATGGCCCCAAAACTAGTATGTGTAGAGTCCTCAACTACCTATCCAACAAGTGCATATGTTATGCATGTCCATTTTTTGAAATGTGACAAAATACTTGCTGCCCAACCATCAACTTTTCCCAAAACTAGCAATCAACTACTTCCCAAATAAATCTTTTTCCAAAATGCAACCTACAACCTGTATAGCCCAACCACCCATGACTTTTTTCCAAAATGAAACCTTTGTCCAAGTGCAACCTACTATACAGTCCATCAATGGCAAAAAAGCATACATCATTGTAGTGGCATTGCCCGCCTATCTTTGCTTTCCAACAAAGTACTAAAGACATCATTCTAATGAATTTGAGACGCTTCAAGTGATAACAACATCAAGGCATCAAGGGTTTCCAAGCACAAACCACATCTCAAGTTATTTTTAATAGCATTTTGACAACGAGAGAAGCCTCGTTCACACGATGCCGTGCTGGCCGGAACAACAATGCTTGCTTGCCACCACAAGTGCATCAACCCTGGATATGTATCCCACCATGTTTTTGTATTGTTGCAAATTTCCCAAGAATCATACATACCCCTGTTTCTAGCTACTCTATATAGCATACCCACAAAATCCTCTCGTTCACCAAGACACCTTTTGATGTCGATGATTAACATTCATTTTATTGATAAGCCTTTATAACCATTATGTGGTCCTTTTCCCCTTATCAATTGGATCTGGAGGATCTGTGGAAGGATTAAATAGCTTAATTGAGTTGAAGACTCCAAGGTCAAGAACCCTACTATTTAAAGCATCCAACACATTTTGTACATATGCTTTTCCAATAGAGATGGATTCAGCAAGAGAACCTACTTCTCTTTCAACATCCTCGGGGGCAACACATTCAAATTAAGTGTTGTCTACTTGATGCTCGAGTTCTTTTCTTTTTCCTAGCTTGTTTTGGGATTGGGATAAACTTTAATGCATATGTATGAGTATGCCCATTACAATTAGCATATTTTAGACTCCCTTCATTTGACATGTCTAGAAACTTAGAAAGATGCTTTGAGCCCACACCAAAATTAGCATCAGAAGTTATATATCTCATTGTTAACTTCTCAAATGTCAAATCCAAATATACACCAATCATTGTGACATCAATGTTCTCTCTTTGAAACTCCATATTCAACTTATTCAGCTCAATAATAACATCAGCTAAATGGATTACAAATTGCACTTGAAAGATTGTAGCATAGGCATACCACTTCTTCTCGTGCATTCTCCATTTCTCCAAAATAGCAGTCTCATTGAAGAAACCAACCTCTCCACATAACTTGCCCTCTAGACATCCATCGAATGGTATGAATCTACAACACTTTCAAATCCATAACGTGAAAATCATGCATCAATTTTCACAGCTCAACAAGCCTATTTGTTTACTTCCCCAACCATGCATTCACCTTGTTTGCTACCTTCTCAACAAAGGCAAACACGTGAGGATTTGACATGTAAAACCATCTTTTGCTGTGAGTGCCCGCCTATGTGCAATACAATGTGCACCCATGATTTGTGGAGTTGATGCTTGGAATCGTGCCACCACACTAGTCCTATGACCCATGCATGTTAAAGCACCATCTGTTGTTGCAAATGTAACAAGTTTATTCATGTCTAAATTGGTCTCTATCATAAATGCTTGGATAGCATTGTAGATTGTCTCACCAGACCCATAAACTTGCAAGTAGGTTGTCCTTTGCCACCACCGTTCAAATACATTGCATAGATGATCACATGCTTCTCCATGGTTCGATCCCTACTTTCATCAATCAAGATTGAAAAAAAGGACTCTCATAAATTTTAGCACGCAACCACTTTCTAACGTAATCCCTCATGGCTATCAAGAAGTCCCTTCCAGAAACAGGATTAGTATAAGCACCACGCTCATCGGATGCCGGCATATTGGGAGTACCAAGATCCCTTTGGAGCTTACATTGAATCGGATATTTTTCCAATGCAATATCATGATAAAGCTAGTTTTTTTCTCTTGTGTATCTTTAGTAAACATAAGTGCATTTGGAAAGTCAGTCTTGAGTTGCATGTGTTTAAAGCCCTTAAGTGCTTCCTTACCATATCCATGCTCAACATATCTTACAATTACTAGAGTCCACAAGAGAGTGTTGTCACTAAAAGTGTTAAAACCCTAAGATCTCTCTAGATAATTGTTATGCATAAATCAGGCATAAACTCAACCACCCCGAGCCCAATGGATGCACACATAAATTATAAATGAAATACATCATACCTCTACCTTGATGTCCCATACCATCAAGAGGTATAACTCCAATCCAATAGCATGTAGCTATAGTATGAAATGGTAGGTGAGTAGATATGGACCTCTACAACACAAGAGACCATAGCCTAAGCCTCCAAGCCCCCAAGCCTCCCTTGAGTGTGCCCCATGCCCCTATTATATAGGAGAGCCCTCAAGTGACTCTTGACTTTCCATTTGTGTGACCCTTGGATGCCTGACCCTAACCTTAACCTTTAAGGTTAGTCATCCGTAAACAATCAGGTTGACTATATCACCTAAAGTACGGAACTAGAGAAAGAAATGCCAACAAAAGAAGAATCCAAATTTCCTTATCCGAACACAACAAGATAAACTTGTTTGAACTCTAAAGAAAGAGATTTCAACAAGTGAAAATGCCGACGAGATTACCCTCATCAAAACATGCAGGCTATAGATAAAAGAAGTTTATCTAGAGAATGCCCACAGTATAACTTCTAGTGAATTCAGAAAATGAGATTGTCTTTGAATGTTGAGGTCAACATGCTAAGTGATGTAAGCAAAGCAACAATCTTGAGTCCAAATTATCCCATAAGATAATATATGTGAGGGATCACTAGCGTCCCATACCACCATGATGCCACCCATACATACCTTAACAATTTGAAACTCCCTAGTATGCCGTCTAGGAAAATATGAATAAAATCCTGTATAAAAGGAATAAGATGGCCTTATCCAGACTTTCACATACTAAACCTGTCTCTATATACTTGAGACTACATCAAGGAATAACCCTTATCGAGTACATCATTAGAAAAGAATTTTGAATTATTGGCACCTTTCTAATGATAAATACCCAAAACATAATAAAATTAAAGTAGAAAAATAACTCACCTAGATATATAAGCAACTAGGTATCCGAGTTGGAATATGTACAAGAGTACAAGCAATATACTCCAAAATTATGTGCAAAAAACGAAGGCAAATGCTACCCTCCTCAAAGCACATGATATTATCCAAAAGACCAAAAGATCCTTTTATCAAACCATGGATAAAAGCATAGAAGCTCCTCAAATCCATAAAAACCATAGTTGATCATAAAAATCAATGCATGCCATCTAATGGCCATTAATCATGCCAAAAGAGGTATTAAAATTGGTGGCCAACTCATCAATTCGGAGTATATGAACGTGGTGTCGTTCAAACAAAACTCCAAAGTAAGCAAGTGAAACACATATGTGTAGCACTCAATAAAAAACCCCTAGACACAAGTGATCTAGGCAGAACCTGATGAGTCTATATAAAACTTGGAAAACATCCAATAAAATCCACCAAAACAAACCGATCAACTAACCCATGATAGAATTTGTCTTAGGCTTAAGAAATTAAGTACAAACCACACTTAAAAAAGTGTAAAATAAATTATCATGGAAAAGTATCAAAGGTGAAACACACTTTGAACGGAGATTCTAGCCATTATTGAAGAAATTAAAAAGCATGTCCAAAAAGAATGGCTAAACAATAGTAAGAAATCGTATTAATAATATGCGAATAACCCGTATCTATCTAATTTCAGCACGAGAAAACGTACTTCAATATTAAATAACCCTCGAAAATATTAAATTCTCGAGAAAATAAATTATCATAATTTTTTCCTAATTTTTTCTAATTATATAGGACCTCAAAATACAATAATTTTGAATTCCACCAAACCTATCTTATGGCATTCCAAACTTATATTTTTTCAAAAAAATTTCAGCAATTTAATTTGCCAAAATACCATTGATATTTTATAAATATCAATTTTTAGGATTTTTAAAAATAATTTATAGAATATTCCTAATTTTTTCTGAGAATCCCATCGTTCATGAAATTTCCAATTCTGCCCGACAATTCTCAAATCCAATGAAAATTTATAATTTTTATGAATTTTCTAAATTTTTGGGTCAAAAAATATATTTTCTAAGGAATTTGAATGGTCACAGGAGCCCGAATGGACACACCACATGCCAAACACCAACCCCACATTTTTCCAAAATTTAAAATAACCTTTGTCTAATTTTTCACTAATTTTTAGGAATTCTTTGAAAATTTTAATTTACCCTGAACGAATTAGAATACGAACGGTCAAAAAATTTCGGAATCCCAACGGTTTTCCCGGAATACGGAAAGCCAAAAGTTTCGGGAAAATGAAAAGACAAAAAAAAAAATCGGAATGTGAAAGGTCAAAAGTTTTCCGGAATACGGAAGGTCAAAAGTTTTTTTGGAATTCGGAAAGCCAAAAGGTTTCGGGAAAACGGAAAGCCAAAGATGAAAAGCCAAAAAGTTTTTAAAAGAAAAAAATCAGAAATTTCCAGAGATTTTTTTCTAAAATCTTATAATGTCTCATAATTTTCAGGCTTTTTTCAAGCTTTTTTGAAACATTTTCAAAAGCTTTTTTTAAAATAATAAAAAACTTTTTTTTTAATAAGCTTTATGGGATTCCCCGTCCCCCTCCCCGTCTGTGAGAGACAAAGATCTCTTCCCTCTCGACTCTCCTCTCTCCTTCAGACCAACTCATGGCTCCTCTCCACCCCCTCCTTCTCTGTTAGAGAGGAGGCTGATTAGGCATTAATTAATCTTTTTTAATTAAACTAATCCTAATCCTAATTAAATATTAATTATGATTAATATTTAATTAAAAATCCTTTTTAAGAGAAATTCACACGAAAAAATCAGAATTGAGAGGCGGAGAGGGTTCCACGCACACGGGAGAGCATTTCATGCATCAACATGCTATCCCCTATTGACAGAAATTTGATCGCATACCCGCGGAAAAACCCATAAAAATGTATTAAAAAATACATTTTTAACCATAAAAATGATCAAAAAATTCCTTAAATAATAAAAGAGGAATTTCCATGACATTTGGAATTCAATCATTTAAATGGTAAAAGTAGAAATCTTGGCATATTTAAATTAATGGATAATTTTATTTAAATTTAAAGAGGAATTTCAGATAAATTTATTTTATGCATGAGAAAATTTAAATAATAAAAGAGAAATTTCCATGACATTTGGAATTCAATCATTTAAATGGTAAAAGTAGAATTCTTGGCACATTTGAATTAATGGATAATTTTATTTAAATTTAAAGAGAAATTTTAGGTCCTCAACGGATGAGTCCACGGCTCTTTTATATGGAGCTGTTGGTTGATCTTGCTGATCTTCAATGGAGATTCCATCTTGATTTTTATAAGTGAATATATTGTCGGGTACTATGAGCTAGGAACTATCGAAAAAGCCCCTAAGAGATAGGTGGTGAGCGTTGTGGTTGCCAATGATGGCATAGGTACACCGATGAAGGAATGATTGGAAATCAGGAATCAACCGGATATTTTGGAGGATTATGATCAGCGACACTATGGTTTCATTAAAGGATTGTTTTGAAGATAACTAAATCTGTGAAAAAAAGGTAATTTCATATTGGGTGTGTAAGTGGTGTGACTGGCATTAAATTTGCATGAATATCCGGCTAGGGAGCCTAGGAACTCTTTTCCCTGGTACCCAGGGACAAAACCTAACCAAATTCTTAATTGGATCCCATCACTACAGTGGTTGGGCGGTTGGATGGGACTGGATGGGGTTAGGCTGGACTGATGGATCCGTAAAATGAGACTCAATTTCATTGTAGTACGATAGATGAAGTACATCCCGGATAGTAATTGTTCTATGGAAAAGAATCAACGACCGTGCCTCTCGATGGGGAAAAAAGCGTTGATCTCTATGATCCAAGTGCAAGTTTCTTCCTTGATCTGACCAAGTGACTTACAGGTTCGGTCGGATCAGTTCGGTCAGTAATGACCTTGACTGCGTTAAAGCCAAAAATATCCTGGAGGAATCGCCCGTGCTTTCCGGGCGAGAGAAGTTTTTTCGGGTTTGGTTTTGGAAGAACCGAGAGATAAGTCTCTTGTCCGGATATCCGTGGGCAAGGCCCCGAGTGAGGGACCTTCCACCACGCAAGGAGTGCTACTTTCGCTGCTAGTAGCAACCCCGAATCATTGCGCGGAGGGGGCATGGATCTTTAGTGAAAGTACTAAATAGTAAAAAAAAGCTGGGGCAGATTGAGGAGTCTGCACAAGACCCCAATCTATCCCACCTTTTTTTTAAAATACAGACACAGTAAAACTAACATAACTTCATGTCCTTCTCATCATCATGGACATATGTAATGTAAAACTTGACAAATTAAAAAAAAGGATAATTTCAATTTATGGTTTTCATTCATGTCGTAATTTTATTACAATACTTGGTGAAATTACATAAGTGTATGAGTCCAAAAAGGTCATTTGGTCAGAATGAAAATATATGGAGCTAGGGGCTATATTGAGGGGGCCTACATCATCGCATGAGATTTTGCTTGCAGCTCCACCCCCTTCTCTTCTCACATTTCCATTCCTTCTTGCTTGGAAATTTGCACCACCATTTGTAGTAACACCATTTCTAGTAACATGATTCTAAAACACAATAAAACTAACATAAGTGAAAATCAATTTTGCAAAAACAAAGAGGTTATGGTTTTAGGAATGTACTTACTTGCCATACTTACCAGGCATGTCCTCCAGTAATAACAATCGATCCTTTGTCTTGCACCCTTTTAAATAGAGCTTTCAAATCCTGTTGTAATGCAAAATCATATTCATCTTGCGTAGGGGGGTTGTCCCCACTGCTTCAAGCTATAAATATACAAAGAAATCACCACCATTTGTAGTAACACCACTTCTAGTAACATGATCCTAAAACACAATAAAACTAACATAAGTGAAAATCGATTTTGCAAAAACAAAGAGGTAAAGGTTTTAGGAATGTACTTACTTGCCATACTTACCAGACATGTCCTCTAGTAATAACAATTGATCCTTTGTGTTGCATCCTTTTAAATAGAGCTTCCAAATCCTGTTGTAATGCAAAATCATATTCATCTTGCGTAGGGGGGCTGTCCCTCCACTGCTTCAAGTTATAAACATACAAACAAATTAACATTACAATTATGTTATTTAAGATAACCTTCTTTAATTAAAAGATAAGATATAGTTTGAGGCTAATATATACTTACAAATATTTTTGGGATATCTACTTCTCCTTCACGTGTAACATCACGTTGCAAGTTATTTGCCATCTATCCAAGAAGAAACATAAATACTAAAAACTCTTATGCATACTCTAAGGCATGCATTGGAAGCTATGGACATGCCTAGGTAGCTACCACCATGCATTGGAAGCTACCGGTATGCATTGGTAGCACCCGCATTAGATGCTATCGACATGTGGCTTATTCACAAGTCTCATGAATGTGGCTTATTCATAAAAGCCTCATGCATGAGGCTTATGCATATGGCCTCATGCATGCATTGCATGCCTAGGTAGCTATTGGCATGCATTAGAAGGTACTGGCATGCATTGGAAGCTATCCGCATGCCTAGGTAGCTAGGTAGCTACTAGCATGAATTGGAAGCTACGGGCATGCATTCAAAGCTACCAACATGCCTAGGTAGCTATCAGCATGCATTGGAAGCTACTAGCAGTCTTGAGAAGACCTTTCCAAGGTATATGCAGTTGGAGGAGTTCAGCTTACTCTGAGTATCAAATAAAGAGTTTTGAAGTCTCACCGAGCTTGGACATTACTTTTGGTAATGTGTATGATGCATGTTTCTTAAAATCATATTTTTCTATTTGGACATTATATTTATGTGATGTGTATGTGTTATTATCCAAGAAATTGGGGAATTTCCCGTTAAACTCAAACGTTGTCCAATCGCTGTGATGAAACTTTACAAGGGTGGGGGTCCCATATCATTGGCACCTTATGGAATTGTCCAAATTGAGTTCGAGCATTGGCATCACATGCAATCACAATGAAGCTTTGCAAGGTTATAAAAGTTATAATTCTCCCATACTTTTTGAAAATTTACCTCATGCACTATTTAGTAACAAAATAATGGGCAAATCCCTACTTTTCCATCTCATAACAAATTTGGGACTATCCAAAGTGAAATTACAATTTTAATGGTGAAACAAAAAGTTCCAAGGTGTTAAATTAGAAGCCTTTCACCCTAAAAATCCAAGGTGTAAATTAGAAGCTTTCCACCCTCTGACGGGTTTTGTTATTATTAATTATTAGACACTATTTGGTCTCAAGATTGAACCAAATTCCTACTCTTCCATATTCTTGGCACTATAGGCCAAACCAATCCAAAATTTAAGTCCAAACATTGGCATCAATTCCCTATTACCATAAATCTACCCATTTTTTGCATCCCCTCTCCCTCTTTAGCATTAGATGAATCTTATAAAGACTATTGAATTAATTTTGATTATTTAAATCTTATTTAAGAATAATTATAAATATTATTAAGATTGATAAAATAAACATAAAGAAATATTAATGAATTAATCTTAATAAAGATTAATCAATTAACTTTAATTTTGATTCAGATCAATTGATCTTCATCCATCATCGCCTTCATGAGAGAGAGAGAGAGAGAGAGAGAGAGAGAGAGAGAGAGAGAGAGAGAGAGAGAGAGAGAGAGAGAGAGAGAGAGAGAGAGAGAGATGGTTTGGGGACTTTTAAATCTTCATCCATCATCGCCTTCATGAGAGAGAGAGAGAGAGAGATGGTTTGGGGACTTTTAAATCTTTCATCCATCATCGCCTTCATGAGAGAGAGAGAGAGAGAGAGATGGTTTGGGGACTTTTAATATATCTTTAAATTATATATATATTTTTTAAAAGGGAAAAATTAAAACAAAAAACACACAAAGAGAAAGAGAGAGAGATTGAAAAAAGGTCAAAACTTTGCAAGGGTGGGGCCCAAGGGATCCACTCCCACACCCTTACAAAGGTTCATCACCATCTAACACTATTTGGGTATAACATGGTGTGCCCGATGACCCATTTTCAAAAATACTTACTTCTTCGTTTCAAGGTCCCACAAAATTAGGCTATTTCCCATCCTATCAAACTCGAATGTTGTTCGATATAGTGAAGAAACTTTGTAGGAGTGGGTGGAGGGGGGAATATCATAATTGATGCCCATATCATTGGCACCCTAGAACATCGTCTAAATTTCACTTCAAAAAATGGCATCACATGGGATAACAATCTAATGGCAATGAAACTTTATAAGTTTATTTATAAGTTAGAATCCTCCCATCATTTTATGAAGTTTGATCACCTCATGCACTATTTAGTCCCAAAATACAGAGAAAATGTCTACTTTTCCATCTCAAGAGCAAGTTTGTACTATAAAAGTGAAATTGAGATTTTAATGTGGTGAAATAATAAATTAAGGTGTTAAATTAGAACCCTTCCACCCCCTTGATGCGTTCTATTTCCAGTAGGCACTATTTCGTGTTAAGATTGAAGCCAAATGCCTACCCTTCCTTCTTCCTAGCGCCAAAGGTCTACCCATGCAAAATTTTAGCCCAAACACTGGCATTAATTCCATATTTATACCAGAAATGTATTCATTTTTTTGCATCCCCTTCTATCTATTTAGTATTAATTAAACTTAATTAAGATTCCCTATTTATACCACAATGTATTCATTTTTTTGCATCCCCTTCTATCTATTTAGCATTAATCAAACTTAATTAAGATTACCTAATTAATATTAATCTTGATTAAGATTAATTAATCTTTATTTTACCCTCTTTATAGGCCATCACCTCCATGCAAGAGAGAGAGAGAGAGAGAGAGAGAGAGAGAGAGAGAGAGAGAGAGAGAGAGAGAGAGAGGAGGGGGTTATATATTTTCTACTTTTTTTAAAATTTTATTTTAAAATGGAAAAATGAAAATGAAATCAAAGAGAGAGAGAGAGAGAGAAAGAGATTGACAAAAGGTGAAAATGTTGCAAGGGTGGGGAAGTAGCCACCCCCACACCCTTGAAAAGTCTTATAACATCAAACACCATTCCGGTACGATGTGTCACCTAATGACCCATTTCATACTTAGTTTTTGGTCAAGGAGAGGTCCCAAGAAATCAAGCTATTGCCCCAAGAACATTGTTTGAAGGTGAAGAAACTTTGCAAGGTTGGGGAAGGCCCATAACATAAGCGACGACCATATCATTAGCACCTTAGGACATTGTCCAAATTTGAGTTTAAGCATTGGCATCACATGGGATCCATAATCTAATGGCAATAAAACTTTGTAAGGTTATAAAAAGATATAATTCTCCCATAATTTTTTAAATTTGACCTCATGCACTATTTAATCCCTAAATAAAGGGCAAATCTCTACTTCTCCATATTCTCATAATAAGCAAGTAGATACTATCCAAATTGAGATTATGATTTTAATGGTGAAACAAAAAAATCCAATGTGTTAAATTAGAATCTTTCCACCCTCTTGATGGGTTACATTTTCATTCGACACTTTTTGGTCTCAAAATTGAAGTTAGATGCATACTCTTCCATAGGGATGACCCACACAAAATTCAAGCCCAAACATTCACATCACTCCCATGTTACCATTAATGTATTTTTTGTTTTTGTATCCCCTTATACCTCCTCATATTAGATTAATCTTAATAAAGATTAATTAATTAATCTTGACTAAGCTCAATCTTAATGAATATTCATTAATTAAATTAGTTAAGACTAATCAATTATTCCTTAAAAAATATTAATTATTTAATCTTAGTTTAGATTAAGATTTATTAATCTTCATCTACCCTCCTTGTAGGCTATCTCCTCCATGTAAAAGAGAGAGAGAGACATACAAACATAAAGACAAATAGAGAGGGACATATTCTATGAGAGAGAGAGAGAGAGAGAGAGAGAGAGAGAGAGAGAGAGAGAGAGAGAGAGAGAGAGAGAGGCATCATACAAATTCCTGTCAAGTAAGAGAGGGACAAAGGCAAAGAGATAAAGAGAAAGAAGGGAGAGAGAGATAGAGAAAGGTTTAGGGATTTTTAATATATTTCTAAATTATATTTTAAAATGAGAACAAATGAAAACGAAAACAGAGAGAGAGAGAGAGAGAGAGAGAGAGAGAGAGAGAGAGAGAGAGAGAGAGAGAGAGAGAGGGAGAGGGATTGGAAAACCGTGATAATTTGCAAAGGTAAGGGAGGGCTCTAGCTCCTCACCCTTGCAAACACCCTTATAAAGGTTCATCACCATGAGACATCGTTTGGGTATAACATGGTGTGGCTGATGACCATTCTTTTTACTCACTTCTTGGTCAAAATAGTGAGTCATGAAAAATGACAATGAGTCATGAGTTGTCGTTTGCAACAAGCTGTCTTGATTTTTCACTAGTCCTAAATATTGATCAATTTTACACTCTTTTAGAGACATTGAAAAGATATATTTTTAGACATTTTGCAAAATAATTATAGTTTTAAAGTTCTTTTAAAAAATGTACATATTTATAATTTAAAGGTGAAAAAATTTTCACTTTTCATGTCAAATAACAAAATGAAAAAAACAAGGTCAATACAAGATCTAATATTCTTTAAAACTACTAATAATTCACGCATGTCTATGTAATGTATAATATGTTCTTTACTTAGAATTATAAAAATGTACTTTTTCTTCTCCAAAAATTTAACTAACTTCATCCCAATCATTACACCTCATCTAATCATTGAATTAGAGCATATATTTGATGTTAAGATAAGAAGGTATATGGAGTCCATGGCCATAGAAGAAACTTATTGAAAGAAATGATTTCTCTAGATTCAGATAGAAAACCAACGATCCAAATGGTCAAATTTTAAATGGTAGTGAGTGCTATAATTTATTAGTATACTTTATTTTGATCTACCAGTTTGATTTAGAGTTATCGTCTTTGTAATAACACAATTTTTAGTTTATAACAGTTAGATTTTAAACCATGAAAATGAGAACAGCTATCGTTTTGAAAAGTTGATGAAAATTTGGATTCCAAAATCCACTTTGTTGACAAAATGGATTCTAGAATCCAAAATTTCGGACACATTGATGTTTTTATCATGAGAGTAAAATTTTTGTTTGAAAAAAGAGAAATTTTGATCCATAATGAGCAAAAATTTCACTTTTATTGGACGAAAAATTTAGTCTGTCGCCAAAACAAATTCTATAAAAAAATTTCATCTTGATGGAAAAAAATCCCGTCAAAAACTTTAATTGACGAAAAAAAATTTTGTCGAAAAATTCCGTCGACGAACATAAATTCCCTCGATGAAAAAAATTTACATCGATGAAAATTTGGATACTAGAATCCACTTGGATTTT
Source organism: Cibotium barometz (assembly GCF_041138505.1). Taxonomy (NCBI): domain Eukaryota; kingdom Viridiplantae; phylum Streptophyta; class Polypodiopsida; order Cyatheales; family Cibotiaceae; genus Cibotium; species Cibotium barometz. The sequence continues at coordinate 15,183,074 of NC_141089.1, read as the reverse complement.
GGAATCCTAATTTTTGTCCATGGATTTAAATTTCCATCAAAGGATTTAAATTTCCATCCATCAATGAAAATTTGGATTCCGTCAATGGAATTTTTTGATGGAATTTTACGAAAATTTTTCCGTCGATGGAATTTTTTTACGACTAAATTTTTCATCTAATAAAACTGAAATTTTCGTTCATTATGGACCAAAATTTCTCTTTTTTTGGAAGAAAATTTCAATGTCACGATAGAAACGTTAGTCTCAATGGAACTTCGGATTCCAGAATCCACTTTATCAACAAAGTGGATTATGGAATTCAAATTTTCATCAATTTTTCAAAACGACAACTATTTTCATTTTCATGGCTCAAAATCTAACTGTTATAAACTGAAAACTATGTTTTTCCAAAGACTATAACTCTAAATCGAACTATTAGACCAAAATAAAGTAAATTGATCAATTATAGTACTCACCCTCTAAAATTTGATCGTTTGGATCAATGAATTTCTATCTAAATCTAAAGACATCTTTGCTTTCAATAAACCTCTTCTATGGCCATGGACTACATATACCTTCCTTTCTTGATATCAAAATATGCTTAAATTCAATATGCTTAAATTCAACCATTAGATCAACTTTGTATATAAAATAAATTATTTTCTTAGACAATGCACTAACCCCATGTAAGAGTTTCATCAAATTATATTGGGTCTAAAAGTAACGTCAATTTTATCACCTAATATCAGTTTGTTGATAACACGCTACGTAGTGTAGAAATGTGTATTGGTACAAAACTTTGTTAATATCAAAATATGCTTAAATTCAACCTTCCTTTCTTAATATCAAAATATGCTTAAATTCAACCATTCAATCAACTTTGTATACAAAGAAAATTTATTTTCTTAGACAATGCACTAACCCCATGTAAGAGTTTCATCAAATTACATTCATCAAATTACATTGGGTCTAAAAGTAACGCCAATTTTATCACCTATCATTTTGTTGATAACACGCTACACACAACACGCAGTGTAGAAATATGTATTGGTACAAAACTTATTCATGCTCAAGGGAAAGTATGATCTAGGGATGGTTAAACAAAGAAAAAAAGGAAAGAAAAGTAAAATTTGTCGACGTGTGGACATGTTTAATTTGCATGATATAGAAATTGTTGTGTATGGATTTGAGTTAAAAAACTTCTTGATACTTGTACCAGAAAATAATTGATACTTTTAAGCAAAAGCTCCAATGACTCTCCTAGTTGATTGGAAGAGTTTCTTCTCTTTTGTAATTCTTTTTTCAATTGGACATTTTTGGGTTTAAGTAATGTTTTATGCATTTTTTTTCACAAAATTAGTGTTTTTTTAAATGTTTGACATGAAAATGTGTCTTTTGTCTCCATAAATTTGAAAAAAGGGTATATTTTTGGGTTTTTTTCCCAAAAATGGAGTTGAGTTGTCGTTTGCATGATTTTGTTGTCATTTTTCATGACTCGCTGTTTAAAGGGGCCCCAAGAAATTGGGCTATTTTCCATCCCCTTAAACCCAAACATTGTCTCATAGTAGCGATGTACCTTTGCAAAGGGTGGGGGAGGCCCATATCATTGGCACCTTATGACATTGTCCAAATTTGAGTTCAAACATTATTGGCATAATATGCGGTAATAATCTAACATGGGAGGATTCTAGCTCCACACTCTTTCAAAGACCCTTACAAAGGTTCATCATCATGTCATTGAGACACCGTTTAGGTATAACATGGTGTGCGTGATGACCATTTTTTATTCTCACTTCTTAGTCAAGGAGCCCCAAAAAATCAGGCTATTTTCCATCCCCTTAAACCCAAATATTGTCTAATAGCATTGTAACTTTGCAAAGGTGGGGGAGGCCCATATTATTGGCACCTTATGACATTGTCCAAATTTGAGTTCAAGCATTGTTGGTATCATATGCGATCATGGCAAGTAAGCTTCTCAAGGTTATAAAAAGTTATAGTTCTCCCATCATTTTTCAAAATTTACCTCATACACTATTTAGTCCCTGTTAAATTTGCAACAATGTGATGAGCTACGGTGGATCAAATGCAAGAATCAACATCATTAACAAAGTGATTAGACGATGATTAAGATGAGATTAGTGAGTAATTAACTGATAGCTTAATGTAGGCATGGATAATCAAAAACCAGCAAATTCTCATTAGGCCAATGCCTCAATTTATAGAGTTTACATCCACAAGATGCCAAGCATCTAATCCCACTGATCTCTCCTTGATTCACTCCACCTCTTTTGCTTGATTCTCTCCACCTCTTCACTTTTCCCAGAATATCTCCACACATCCTAAATCTTCTCATGCTACCCTTTATTCTCTCCCAGTAGATACCTCTCACCTTTTCACTGCTTCTCACTCATTTACAGATTCTCTTTTATAGCCTCTTGCCAAGGGCTTGTTCCCGCACACACCCATTCACTTGTATATTTCAAAACCTCCCCTCAAGTGAATAATCCTAGCACACATGGACCCTATACCAAGTTTCCCTCTTACTTGGTAGCTCGCGACCAGTGCCTCAAGTCCCTAAATGCATAGTCCTTGACACTCTCTCTCTCTCTATGTGTCCAAGGCTACTACAAGTGCCTGTGACCTTGACTACACACATACATCTACCACATGGCCTACATTATTGGTGGCTTAGAGGTTGTTTTACTCTCTTGGGGCAGGTTACATTGGGTTATGGGGTTTCTCTCTCTCTCTCTCTCTCTCTCTCTCTCTCTCTCTCTCTCTCTCTCTCTCAGAAAGGATCATTTGACTCCACTTCCTTAGGAGTCTCCATGAAGTTTACCGATGTCGTTCCTTCTCCACTTTGGGTTTGCTGTAGCAGTCTCTTGTCATGTGTCTTGGCTTCCCACAGTTGTGGGTCAAGTGAAGCTCCTTCCTCTTACTCTGCCTCTTCCTCATCCTCGTCCTTATGAGAATCCTCCTCGGGTGAAGAATGCTTTTTCCTCTCTAGCTGTTGAGTCTAGCCATTTCTTCTCTTTGACCTTGGCCTCTTGCTTTAGTAGAGCTCCTTCTATCTCATGCAGCTTCAATTCAGGTACATTCTTTAAGGTTGCTACAATGTTTTCATATTCACCTTTGTCCACACTCTTCAGAAGCCTCATCATCCTCTACCTTCTTGTTGCCAATGTGGCTGCCAGTTGTTGCTTAATGCTTTTGTATTTGTTCAAATGTGTGATTAAAGGCTCACTTTCCTTCATATCAAGTTTGTAGAATTGCATTAGCAGATTTATCTTTGAATTTTTTGCTTGAGTGCCAAATAATTTATTGAGTTCATCCCATGCATCTTTTGCCCATTGTATCCCTAGGATGTAGTGAATGATTTCATCATTTAAATTGAGTGTGATGAGTCCTAATGCTTTCTCATTCGTGCTCTTCCACTCATTTTTCCCACTCACCTCTGGGCATTTATCTCTTCCCTCAACTAGCCCCCACAGATTTTTCATAATGAGCAAATACATGGTTTTTGTTTGCCATGTATAAAATTGCTCCCCATTAAATTTGGCTATCTCTTGTGCCGTGCTCATGATGATGTGAAGGGGGTCTTACCTCTTGATCCAATTTCAAGATTCAAGGGCAATGTCTACCCTTTTACAACTCAATCTAGTGTTTAGGTGATGATTACAACAACAGATTTATCAGCATAAATTCACCAAAAATTACATAAAGCCAAGGGTAACAAATCTGTACTGAATGGTTGGAGTATCAAACCATCTCCAAATTATAATCTGAAGTTATAGGGATCTTTATTATCAGATATCCAATGCTAAATTTGAAACCTCAATTGTCCCAAAATATAGTGATTAGTGCTGATTAATCACTGATTAGTAAAATAATCCCTTGTGTTGTGTGCAAAAAATAGAGTGTGCGAGGAGGCTAGATCTAGGGCCTTAGAGTTCAAATGAGCTCAACTCCTTTTAAAGGGATCAATAGTAGTTAGTCTAGTAGAGGATCAAGCCAAGAAACAAAAGATTTGACCAAACATTGAATGCGTAATCTCTATTTTACCAAAGTCACTTGCAGATTTGATGCAGAGCTTGATGCCACTTCTTTTTGATGAATTTCACAAATCTGACATCACCAGCATGTAGAGCACCCTTGAAAACCCTTGGGGCCAACAAGAATTAAACCAATTGCTTCTGTGGAGGATTAGATCTGCAGATTTCTTAAAAAAAATGGCGCCAGCGAATTCGCGGATTTCTGCAGCTCCCGATGGCCGTTTGGCGATTCGTCTTGGTGGGCTGAAGCATGGGCAACTTGGGTAGGTTGGCCTAGAAGCTTCAAGCCTATTGTTAAGCCTGGAGGGAGATCAAGTCCCTCCACCAGTTGGGGGTACAGAGGCTAATTGAAAAAGAGCTAAAAATTTTGATTATCTCTTAATTCTAATTAACTAGGTGATTAGCAAAATAATGAGCTCATAAATTGGATGGATTCTAAGCTAGGCTCTGATACCATGTTAAATTTACAGCAATGTGATGAGCTATGGTGGATCAAATGCAAGAATCAACATCATTAATAAAGTGATTAGATGATGATTAAGATGAGATTAGTGAGCAACTAATTGATAGCTTAATGTAGGCATGGATAATAAAAAACTAGCAAATTCTCATTAGGCCAATGCCTTTATAGAGTTTACATCCACAAGATGCCAAGCATCTAATCCCACTGATCTCTCCTTGATTCACTCCACCTCTTTTGCTTGATTCTCTCCACCTCTTCACTTTTCCCAGAATATCGCCACACATCCTAAATCTTCTCATGCTACCCTTTATTCTCTTCCAGTAGATACCTCTCACCTTTTCACTCCACCTCTTTTGCTTGATTCTCTCCACCTCTTCACTTTTCCCAGAATATCTCCACACATCCTAAATCTTCTCATGCTACCCTTTATTCTCTTCCAGTAGATACCACTCACCTTTTCACTGCTTCTCACTCATTTACAGATGATCTTTTACAGCCTCTTGCTAAGGGCTTGTTCCCGCACACACCCATTCACTTGTATATTTCAACAGCCCCAAAATAAAGGGCAAATGCCTACTTTTTCATCTCATAACCAAGTTGGGACTATCCAAAGTGAAATGATGATTTGAATGGTGAAATAAAAAAAAATCCAAGGTATTAAATTATAAGCCTTCCACCCCCTTGATGGGTTCCATTATTTTTAAACACTATTTGGTCTCAAGATTAAAGCCAAATGCCTATTATTCCATCTTCTTGGCACTATAGGCCTGACCAATCCAAAACTTGAGCCCAAACATTGGCATCGATTAGAAATGTATTTATTTTTTTGCATCCCCTTCTCCCTCTTTAGAATTATATTAATCTTAATTAAAATTAATTAATGCTTTTTCATTAATCTTTTTTAATATTAAGATTAAGATTAATTATTTAATCATTATCAAGATTAATTAATTAATGTTTATTAAGATCAATCATAACCAAGATTAATTCAATAAATCAATTAACAAATTAATCTTAAATACGATTAGTTTATTAATATTAGTTTTAATTAATATTCATCTACCCTCCTTGTAGGCAGTTTACACCTCCATGTAAAAGACAGAGACAGAGGTAGAGATAGAGATAGAGAGACAAGGACATCTTCTGCCAAAGAGAGAGAGAGAGAGAGAGAGAGAGAGAGAGAGAGAGAGAGATACACAAACTCCTAAGGAGGCTTGGGACACCTTGGTGAAGATGTACACCACAAACAACCCAAGCTTCGAAGATGCAGCTAAAGCAAGAGCTCCACAATGTGGCCAGAGGTAAACGGAGTATAAATGATTACTTAAAGGGCTTACAAATACCCTTTCTTCTATTAGATAATGATGATATGGTATCTGTCATGACCTTAATGGTCTTGGAAAGAATGTTAGTTTTAGACCTCCATTAGAGTTCGACTGAACTTTCTTGATTTTTCAAGAATTGATTGCTCTTCTTATTTGTGAGGAGATGAATATTGAGGGATGTTCATCCTTTGGAAATTCAAATAAGCAGACCTTCTACTTAGATACAGGTAGAGACAGAGCCAGATCATTATCTAGAGGCCGTTTTGGAAACATAAATCATGGGTAGCACCAACAACATGAATCAAATACATAAACAGCTAGAAGAGGCCACTCTAGAGGTAGGGGGAGCCAGAGAGGCCAAGGTGGTTCACACAAAAATCAAGATTAAAATAGCATAGAGTGCTATTCTTTGAGGATTCATAGAATAAATGTGAAATAGCATGAGTAAAACAGAATAATTTTTTTTCTTTCTTTTTTTGAGATAAATTTACAGAAATATATTTACATGAGGGTATTATTTAAATAATTTTAAAAAAATTTATAAGTTTAGAAAGAAAAAGAGTTATTTTTATTTTACCAAATTCACAAATAAGGTATTTTATATATAGGGCTTGAATACATATGCGATGTATATGATTTTTATATAGTAACCTCCCCGAGGTGCTATTATTGTGGCAAACCAAGGCACATGGCAAAGGTCTACTATAAAAAGTAGAATGATACTGAAAGTGAAAAGTTGTGTGGCGAGTAAACTATACATCATCAAGCAAATAAGAAGATGATGACAGAAGTGAGCACATGTTTGTGATGCAGCATATTATGCTCATTTTCACAACTGGAGATGTGTTAGGATCTAGAGAAGTTTGGTATGTGGATTCTCGTACCTCTAACCATATGATCACTCATTGTTAAGTGGTTTAGAGATACAAAAAATGGAAAAACTAGATTATGCGTAGAAACTGATGATGATACTACCCACCCCATTGTGCATGTTGATAAAGTGCCATTATTTAAAAATGAAGTACTTATATAGCAGATGTACTTCGTGTTCCAAACATTACAAAGATATTGGTTTCTTTTGGATAGATGATTTAGTAAGGAAAAGGGCTATTTTAGAGGGATCTTTGATATTTTCGGGTTATTTCACTAGAAGTTTCTTTTAGGAAAACTTGCCCAAATGTTTTTAGTTTTTAGTGGGTTCTGGCGATAAATTCGCCAAAAGAACAATACATACTACCATATAAGATAGAAAATTTCAAAGATTTATCCAAGTTTTCTTAATTTTTAGGCTCATATATAAAAGCACTCACCTTCCCATCTATACTTATACTATTTTACTAATGTCTTATTTTTTACCCTGGCTCTCTCCCATGAAAGGCACATTAGTGTAAGGCCACTAGATGTTATACATTCGGATGTATAGGGACCAACCAAGACTACAACAATTGTAGAACAGTTGCAGGTTGCAAGAACTATGTCATACGTTGATGAGTGATCACACTATGAAAGTGTGGGTTTATTTCATGAAGGAGAAAAGTGAGGTATTTGCTCACTTTCTGAGATTTAAAGCCAAAAATGCTTGAGATCAGATGGTGGGGAAAAGTATTATTCCAATGAGTTCAGTGATTTCTTGAGAAAGCAGAGAATCAAGAGATAGTTCACATGTAGGTACACTCTATAACATAATGGTATTATAGAAAGGAAAAATAGACACATTATAGAAGTGGCATGTGCCTTGATGTCTGAAAAGAATATGACATATTATTTTTGGGTAGAAGCAGCAAACAACTGATGTTTACATTATGAATAGAACCCCCACTACAGGTGTTCATGGTATGATGCTTAAATAAATGTTTCCAGGTATGAAACTAGATGTGTCTCACTTGAAAGTATTTGGGTGCATTACATATGTGTATGTCCCCCGATGAAGTGAGAAAAAAGTTAGATCCAAAGGCATAGACATACATCTTCATTAGTTATGCTTTAGAGAAATTTTCAAGAAGAAGTATACATGATGTAGCCCCATGGGTTATGAGAGTGATGCACACCCAGATTTTGTGTGCAGATTATGCAAACCCTTGTATGGCGTGAAGTAGGCACCGAGAGCATGGTCAAAACAAGGTCGGAGAGTATCTTGTTTCCATTGGATTTCAGATATCTAATGTAGATTTTTCACTCTATATGAAAAAGACATATATTATAGTCATTTATGTGTTGTTAAAAAGGTAGAATGACTTGGACATGTTGTCCAAGTATGGTATGACAGGTTGGAAGCCTATTTCAGTGCCATTGGAGTAGAACACAAAGCTTTTTGCATATATAAGTGAGCTTTTAGAGGACCCTAGTATGTACAGGCACATAGTGGGTAGCTTGATCTGCAGTACCATTACTAGGCTATACTTGAGCTATACTATTAGACTTGTGAGTCATTTTATAGAGACCACACTTGGATGTGGCTAGACAGATTCTCAAGAACATAAATTCCGTAGTTGATTATGGACTTTTTTATGAGGCTAGCACAGAGATATAGCTACATGGGTACACAGATGCCGATTGGGTTGGAAGTGTCACAGGAGATCTACTAGCGAGTGTATGTTTTCTTTTGGGAGTGCTATGAGTTGAAGTAGTAACAAGAAAGAATCGACAATTACCTTTTCCAGTATAGAGGTAGTAAAGTATAGGGACACTGCTTGTAGTTTGTGAGGTAGCTTAATTTTAGCAGCTACTTTGTTATATGGGTGAGCCTATGGATAGGACTGTTGTTATTTATTGTGACAATATGAGTAGCATACAGGTGGCCAGAAACCCAATATACTATACTAGAACGAAGCACATTGAGGTGCATTATCACTTTGTGAGGGAGAAGAATCTAGTAGGTGATGTAGATTTGGTATACAGAGGATCTGGTGGCTAATATCTTCACAAAGACACTTGGTAAGAGAAGCTCCATAGGTTTAGGAGCTTACTTGGAGTATAGTGTGTGGAGTTGAGCAGCTCGAGGGGGTGTTGAGATATTGAGCTCGACTAGTGCTACGGACGTTGATGACCCACCTGGGTGATAGCTTCCATAGTTATGCCACTAGCATGGTTGATAGCTTCCATAGTTATGCCACTAGCATGGTTGGTGAGCTTATGATTGATATGCTGCCAATGGTGGATGACAGGCTATGTGAAAGCCACATTTGGATTACTAGAGTATGGCATAGTTATAACGCCAGCTCATATAGTCGAGTTCACACTATGGATTGACCATTGTATGTTATAGTAAGAGAGTACTTTCCCTGATAGTATGTACTCTTTTCTCTTTATGTTAATGGTTGTAGAGAAGAAAAGAATATAGAAGAAAAATCAGCCATCCATATCTCGTGTCTTGCTCTCTCTTATGTGTGTGTTTGCTTGTAAGGAAGTCAAGCTCTCCCTCTCCCATGTATTCTTTTTAGTAGGCACATGCATGGGCTTGAGGTTCATCTCATCTCATGCACAGGGTTGGTGGGCATCCACATTTAGGCATATGTTTTCAAACATTATATGTGTTTGTTCATGTTTGTCCCTCTTCATGCTCTCTCGAGTGACAATTTTTACCACACACTCAGCTGGGCAGGTTGCCATGTGGGGCTGAGCATAGTAGCTCCCATGTAAGAAATGTATAAGATAAGAAGTGTAGTAGAGATTAGTGATTGGCTATTATATATATACTGTAAGTTTTATGTCTTACGTGGAGAGATTTTGATTGGTTTTTACTTTGTAATACTTAAAAAAAATCACTATAAACATGAAGCATTTCATATTGATGTTTGGCATGTCATTTGAATGGTACGATTTTGTAATTTTATGTCATATGAAAAGTCGTTTCAAAAACTGCATGACACTTGGTTGTGGTGGTGAACTTCGAAGCAGTACCTTGTTTTTAATTCGTTAGAAAAAATAGGGAAAACTACCAAAATGACCCTCATATTTTCAAAGTTCGTAAAATGACCCTAAGAAATTATAAAATTGGCATTAATCTTTCCTTAAATTCCCAAATTGACTCTCATAATTTGGAATTCTTAGATTAAACCGAAGGAAAAAAAATTGGAAAAAATAATTCTTGAAACATCCAATTTCATGCTTGTTGTGATATTGAAATTGGGTAAATTAATTTTTCCGTGGGTTTAATCTAAGAATTCCAAAGTATGAGAATCAATTTAGGAATTTAATAGAAAAATTAAGGTTAATTTGGCAATTGCATAGGGTCATTTGGGGAAGTTTGAAAAGATGAGGGTCATGTTGGGAATTTGACCAAAGATTAGGGTCATTTTGGTAATTCTACCTTAGAAAATATTATAGAGCATTGGTAGTAGGTACCTAGGTGGCTGGCTCGCGCAAGTTGCAGGCTGGTCGCTGCAGGCATTCAAAATGCAATGTTTTTAAAGCATCGGGATTCAGGAAACATCATCCAGCGCACAACACGTCGTTGCAAATTTTGCTGTTACGCAAGGAATGATATCAGAGAGGATTGCAAGACTCACCAATCAACTGCGCCCACGTAATCACAGGGTGCAAGACTCACCAATCAACCGCGCCCACGTATCAGAGGGTGCACTTCTAGCACGCAATGCGTGATATCATCATACCAAAGTCGCTGCGTAAGACCATCGAGATTCGAATAATAATATGACAAAACACTCACTCACAAGGACATTAGCATCTTAAATAATATCTCAAAACATAATCGGGATTTAGTACCCCTATAAAACAATGGAGAAATTATGTGGATTATACTAGTCTCTACACATCCAGAAATTCTGGGGATTATGCTAGTCTCTAGAGCCTAGACATCAAACAAAAGAACATATGGCTCAAAATAAAGTCAATGCCAAAACTCAACCAAGATTTTTAAATTTCAAGCGAGACAATAACAAACCAGGTTTTTCGAGCAAGAAAGAAGGGGGGGTGTGCGTGCGTGTGTGTGTGTATGTGGCACTACGGTTAGAATATGAGATTGCAAGGGGAAGACACTATATGTGCACATGTTGTGCAATCAAGTCTAGTGCATATGGAGCTTACCCTAAAAGTGAGCCATATGTTCTTTTGTTTGAGGGGTCCACTTCTTATGCCTAAGGGTACTTATAGACTACTGCCATTTTCGTATCTTTTGTTTGAGGTGGTCCACTCTTATGCGTAAGGGTATTTATACACACTACTGCCATTTTCTATGATGGGGCAAGGAGATGGATGAGGGAGACTCACCATCCATGAGAATGCGTAGGAGATCCTCCCCCTTTTTCCCTTTTTTGCACTTAGTGTGTAAAGCAGCTAAGCACAAAAGGTTGCTTGGCTCATGGTTAAGTCATGTTTGCACACTTCAAACATGATAGCACTAGGGTAGCACTAGGGTAAGTGGGGAGATAATGTGTAGCTTTCAAGCTACCCCAAGCTATTGCAAGCTTTTATTTGAAATTAGGAGCTCCAACTTGAAGGAACAAAAGCAATACACTTTTCGCTAAGGTGCAAGTTTATGATTGGTTGAATAGTTGTCAAAAACTCGAAGCCCTCATGTCCTTCTTATACCAGCCTTATTGACATGAACTTGGCACACATGGTTTGCATGATTATAGATATGATTTACCAAATCAAAGATCATATTCAATTTCATCACATGGGCTCATTACGCATGAATGGTACGATTGGTTCTGCTTCATGAAGCCTATTTGCCGCTTAATAAAATAAATAGTAACATGATCTTTGGCATATGCATTATTTATAAGGAGAAATAGTGACTTCTCATTTTAATCTAATCATTGACAAGACAAGTAAGATATCCTATACTTTGTGAGTTAGACCTTTCATTTCTTTACTTTGTGAGTTTGACCTTTAAGATAAGTAAAGGCAACTTGCTTCTCAAGCACATGCTTCTATCACTACTTTAAGAGTTTTAAATTGAGGATTAGTTTCATGAGTTGAAAAGGGCTCCAACCTACCCTTTAAATATCTAACCATTTCAACATTTCTAATTTGTTAGAATGCCTATGAAAATGCTAATAGTTATTTACAAAGAGGAACACTCCATAATTATCTTTTAGAAAGAGTATAGAATCAAAATTATCTTAAATACTTTCATGAATACATTCTTATATTTAGCAAACAAACAAAAACATTGGTTTGAAATAAACAAACAAATACATCAGTTTTGAACCACAAGATTACCATGCTCACAAATAAACAAACAAATACATAAGTTTGAACCCCAAGATTATCATGCTCATTGAATTAAAACTAGCTTTGCATTGAAAGGCTAAGAGACCCAAAAAGTTCTTGTAAGATTTCAACATATCTATAAAGTTGTATATTTTAAGTTCTTCATGTCTTCTACTTAAAGAAAATAAGAGTCCTGCCCTACATCCACATGTGGGTTAGATGGCTAGAATTCTAGGAGATCTTCATGGCTATTCCCCTTGCTATGACACAATCCAATCTTCCATGAGGGTCTATGGCAAGGAGTCGCCTCCTCCTCTTCCTATTCTCAAGATCACTAATCTACTTAAGGTTATTCAATCATATTTAAACGAACTCTAACTTTATCCAAAATCTAGGAAAGTGGCCTCATACCTTAGCCTCCTCCTCATTCTAGTCTCAAGATCACTAATCTACTTAAGGTTATTCAATCATACAACAAACCTTGAATTTATCTGAAATCTAGGAAATTGTTCATTCTCCTTTTTAAACCATTTGAATCTCAAGAAATTTAAGGTTTCATGATTTTCTTGGCTTTTTATGTAGAAAATTACATAAGGTGCCACTTAGGTTTTCATGTGTTTCCAATTAGTTAGATTTATTGTCATTGTTGTGAAATTTATTAAGCTTTTGAGACCGTTTACTCAGAAATTTGGGTTAATTTTGGCTATTCTTGACCAAAATTCGGACCATTTGGGACAGTCTGCAATAATTTGGGAGAAAATTTCTACAACTTTTGTTCTCGTCTTCTCCCTCTCTTGTCTTGATCTTTCCATGGCCATAGCTCACCCTACACACCTTCGATGCTTACCCAACCTTAGGGCAGTGTGTTTTGGTGTCATAAGAAACACATAGAACAACATCTTGCATAGCTTTTGCTCAATTTTCTACAAAACAAATTCAACCCTAAAGGTGCCAAAGATGACATTGGTGTTTTGAAGTCTACGAGCATGATTGCTACATTGTTATTGCATGCATTTTTTATTTGAAGCAAAAACCTCTCCCTCTCTCTCTCTCTCTCTCTCTCTCTCTCTGTGCCTAGCCTTCCGACACCTTGCTATCTCTAGGCAGGTTAGTGCCGACGATCGCCATAGCCAATAGTAGAAGAACCAATGAAGCTCACAATGTAGTAGTTTGAAGAAGGCCTAGCATGATTAGGGAAATATTAGGAGGTCCCACATGCATATTCAAATCATACCCACATTGGTTATCTCCGTGGCCCTACACGAAAATAGCTCACTATCCTTATATTGTGATGGTTGTTTACAAGGATATTAGTTTCTCCTCAAGTCATCCATTTGGTGGGACCCTCGGAGGAGGGATTGGGTCAAGTCCTTAACTCCTCATCTTTCCTTCACTGGGCTCCATGCTCACTTAATTGAGAGGTCAGTGGAATCATAAGATCACTATCCATTTGGTGGGACCGTAGGACGAGGGATTGGGCCAAGTCTTGAACTGCTCATCTTTCCTTCCCTTGGCTCCATCCTCACTTAAGGGAGAGGTTAGTGGAATCATAAGATCACTATCCCACACACGGGGATTAGTGTACATCCTTCGGATGGGAGAGGCCATCCCCACATAGAAATTCTTACAATTTGCATACATATAAGATAATTACAAATCATCATTTAGCAACCCAATTATTTTGTTATTCCTACATCTTATATGTGTTCATATGGGTCCATCCCCTTGGACTTGAGTCTTCAATGAAAAGGTCCTTAGGTTAATTCTTAAACTCAAACTCATGCATATTCAAAGAGTCGATGTATCTAAGAATCTATTTAGTTGCATTTCATTCTGGTTGAAATCTTTGCTATGGAGTAAGATTTTTGGCACCTAATACACCTCTCAAAATTCTCTTTCCATAAGTATTTTTATAAAAAACATGAAGAAATATCCTATGGATCTCCTTCAGGATAATTGACTCCACATACTCCCTAATCCTTTTAATACCTCTTAATTTATCTCTTGATTCTTTTTAAAATAGAACTTGTGTGGTTCCTCCTCCCCCTCTTCTTTGTGTAGAGGGACAAGTAGATTCCTCTATTCCCATGACCCTCCCCATCTCCCAGGGGGGTCTAATATAGGTGTTGGCACTACATAGCATGCTGATACACATCAATTTTATTTACACAGTGGAAACTCTCCATAGATGAGAAAATACAGCCAAAAAAATACGTTTTCAATCAAGGATCATGGTTGCCCCCTTTCTATACTAGAGATAAGTAGGTACATGTGAACATTCCTTTATCTATGTACATGTTAGGTGTAAAGAAGATCCGATGGGTGTAAAGAAAGTGAGGATTTTGTGTAAATAGACTTGCAGTTCATCCTCTTCAAAGCTCTGAGGATTTTGTTCTTATTTATGTGTGCAAAAGCGTAGCTCTTTTGCCTATGTGTGGCACGATTTTGAAGCCCTAGTCCTAATCCTAGATCACAGATGTCATCCTGCACTTTGACGATGGGAGACCCCTCTTGGAATAAGAATTCCTACTTACATGGCAAAGCTAGTAAAGAAGGTAGAGTGTTGTGAGTGCATGGTAGAGTATATGGAGAGGGTAGCCAAGGAGCTAAATGTGGAAGAGTGCAACCTGCTATCTGTGGCATACAAGAATGTGATCGGAGCTCAAAGGTCCTCGTGCTAATCCTCTCCTCCATCGAGCAAAAAAAGGAGAGTAAGGGCAATGAGGAGCATGTGGCTCTTATCCTAGAATATAGGGCCAAGGTGGATAACTCACCAAGATCTGCAAGAACATCCTTGGTCTTCTCCATAGCCACCTTATCCACACCACCTCTACCACCAAATCCAAGGCATTTTACTCTAAGATGAAGGGTGATTACCACTACTACCTTATCAAGTTCAAGGCTAGTGCTACCAAGCATAAAGAGGTTGGTACCATTGCTACCTCATCAAGTTCAGGGCTGGTGCTAAGGAAAAGAGGCTAGTACCACTACTACCTTGCCGATTTTAAGGTTGGTGCCAAGCACAAGAGGTTGCAGAGAACACCCTCCTTGATTACAAATCTTCTTAGGTACTATGCATAGACCCATTCTTGTTTGTACTCTTACATCTTGGAGCTTGATGTATTATAGGTTTTCTTATGAATGTAGTTACAGGTTTATCTCTAGGGTCCCTCTTCATATTGTCACAACTACTTGATGTATTATAGGTTTTCTTATGTATGCAGTTATTACAGGTTTCTATCTAGGGTTCCTCTTCATGTTGTCACAATTGCTTGATGTGTATGTTTAGAGTTTAGCTTCATGGCACTCTTACATATGGACCTTGATTTGACTTATTTTTTTTTTTTTGCTTTGGTTTATATCATTTTAAACATGGATCTCAATGCCTTTTTGTCATCAAACATGGACCTTGATATGTTTTTTTAGGGTTAAGCTTCATTGCTTTGTTACATATGGGTCTTGATGTGCCTTGAGTTGTTCTAGCATTTAGGTGATATTTGTTTAAAAGCACGCACCTCAATCCCTTGTGTAGGGTTTCTTTTCATGTGTTTTATTGCTTTGACATGTGAATTGAAGTGCGCTTCAAGGGTTTGGCTTCACTACCTCTCTCAGAACATGGGTTTTGATGATGCCATTTATAGGGTTGCTTTCAAATTTTCAAAGCTGGCTCTCATGTTCTATAAATGTGGAACAAACCTAAATTCTCATGTGAAGGGTTTCTCTTCATGTTATTGTTGCATGAATATAGGGGTTAACCTTTCTACTTCTTACAACCTTGATCAGCCATCTTGAGGGTTTCTCCTCATTTTTATTATTATTATCACAACATGGATCTTAATTTCTTCACTCAAATCACAACCTTCTTTAACATGGACTAGATCTTAATTCCTTGTCTTGGGTTCTCTTCATGTTTTTTATTCTCTAAACAAAGGGATCTTGATGTATTGTTGGGGTGTTTTATCAATACATGGACCTTGAGGTGCTCTTCTAGGGTTCATCTTTACAAGTTTTAAAAGGAGATTGCAAGATCAAGATTATATACACACTAGAAAGAAGCCGATCAATCCTCTAGATAATGCATCTAGAATATTATTGCTGGTAATGATCTTTCCACCTTGAATCATGTAGCATTAGTATATCAAAGTTTCAAGGTTGACGATCACTGTCTATAAGAAGGAGATTTCTCAGCTCTTCTCTTCATGCTAGTAAGTGAAAAAAAACAAGTATCTTTGGCAGTCTTACAGGTGAAGACTTTGGTTTCATAAGTTTATCATTCCATTGATGTAAAAAAAGTGGGTTTTTTTTTGGTCTACGAGTGCTTGTTGTATTTCACAAATTGGAGTAAAAGGTTCTAGTTTTATACAAATTTAGCTTACTTGAAGAATAAAAACTTATCAAAGTTTGATGAAAGAAATTTGATGCCTAAAGTTTGTTTGATTGAGATTTTGACTATCTCATTGATTTATTTGCACTTAAAAGGTGTGCATCATGTGGTGAGGCCTAGATTGGTATTATTAGGTAGGATTAGGTTTTTTCGCAATGTGCAGATGGTCTTTTTGAATGTCAAAATGTTACTGGATTTTTTTGGAAAATTTTATGGTGAGAAAACTCAAACTTATACATGGTCAAAAATATGTTTTGACTATGACACTCTTAATTAAACAGACTTTGAAGACTTAACTCATGCGAAAGCAAATTTGGAGGTTGGTCGTCCAATTAGAGACTTCGTAGCCCGCATATTATTGGAAGATAATAGTACTCTTAGTTTTAAATATATTTTTAATCATAGGATTAGTTTTAAGTGATAAATTTATGATAACTTCAAACTTACATTTGCTTGATTCTTCTCTAGCGCTGATGTGCAAGCCACCTTGTGATGAGCTCATTTTGATAAACTGGTCACTTCGGATCATCATGAAATTTTTTGAATGCTCATTCTCTTGCCGTTATGTTGCCAAATGTTTTTTGAAAAATTTAGTACATTTGTTGTTATAAATCTAAATCCTAAACTATACATTCAAGAAAGGGGATACACAATAAGTCTTACATGTACATTTTATAAGGTCATATATTTCTCATACGGTCTGTAAAGGGGTTTTCTAGAAGTCTCTGCACATAGGTGGCATGTCCCCTTTACTATGAGTGAATCCCCTAGGAGCTCTCTATGAGTGAACTCGTCTCGTGGGAGCTCTCTATGCTTATATAGAGAGCTATATGCATGGATATAGCTCTAATATGCATGCGAATAAGCATATGTAACTAATATTATCTTCTTAGGTTCTCTTTTCGTCTTGTAGATCATCACACTTTTTTGGTTAGTAACTAATATTATCTTCTTATGTTCTCTTTTCTTCTCATAGATCATCACACTCTTTTTGTTAGGTCCTCCTTGCCCCTCCTATTGAGATAAGCTTTAACCCTTAAACCATTTTCATCAATTCTACACCCTTAGGTACTATGGTATTTTTTTTCATGTTACTAGTATGCATAGAGGGCTCTATTACTACAACACATCGGAAGCACAACAGCATTTTTGGATAGAAAATATCGGGGGTTTTAACAATGGTGAGCAGCGATTGGTCGCTACTCCGCAGCATTTTCTCGCTGCTCAGCAGCGTATATAGTAGCGAAAAAACGCTGCTATACTGTAAAAATATCCCGCTTTTTGCCACCTCTTTTGCCACCATGTAGTTTTATCTTTTGAATACAATAAACTTGTACTTTGAGTTTTTTTACAGGTTTATGCCTTTTCTATCACTTCTACCTCTCCTACCCTATCCTCCTCCTCAAGGTCAAGCAAGGTATGTCTACTCTTTTATGCAAATAAGCTTTCTTGTGAGTATTTTATTTCTCTTTCCTCTCTTTTAAGTTTTTATTTTCTTTTTTTTCCCTTCTTATTGAAGCTTAACCATTACGAGAATATTCCCTTCTTCTTTTTCCCTAATTAAGAGCTCTCCATTAAAGCTTCATATGGTAAGAGACCTTGATTTTTCTTAATACTTTTTTTTTCTTAACTTGGTTTAATTTTATAGGTTTTCAACAAATACAAGCCTCACAAGAGATCTCTTTCTTATATGTTTCTTCTTTCATACTTTTACATATTTATAGGGTTTGTAAGTTTTAGGGCTTTTAAGATTACGGTTTGTTATTAATACTTTTTTTTCTTAATTTGGTTTGATTTTGTACATTTTCAACACATACAAGCCTCACAAGGTAAGAGATCTCGCTCTTGTATGTTTCTTCTCTTATTCTTTTACATATTATAGGGTTTGTAAGTTTAGGGTTTAAAGATTAGGATTTGTCATTTTTTCCATGCTCTATGGATAGCCTTTAGAGAGCTATGATTCTCTCAACAAGAGATGGCCATGTGCCTTAGCCTCATGCATGAGACTTATGCATTAGCCAACATATGCATAAGGCCATATGCATAAGCTTAGCTTTATGTATAAGTCTCATGCATCCGGTAGCTACCTAGGCATACCGATAGCTTCCAATTCATGTCGGTAGCTACCTAGGCATGCCAGTAGCTTCCAATGGGAACTGGTAGCTACCTAGGCATTCCGGTAGCTTCCAATGCATGCCGGTAGCTACCTAGGCATGCCGGGAGCTTCCAATGCATGCCGATAGCTACCTAAGCATGTTGGTAGCTTCCAATGCATGCCGGTAGCAACCTAGGCATGCCGGTAGCTTCCAATGTATGCCTGTAGCTACCTAGGCATGTCAGTATAGCTACCTCTTCCAATGCATGTCAGTATAGCTACCTCTTCCAATGCATGTCGGTAGTTTCCAATGCATGCCGGTAGCTACCTAGGCATGCCAATAGCTTCCAATGCATACCGGTAGCTATAGCCATATGCATGCATTAGCCTGATGCATTAGCCATATGCATAAGCCTCATGCATTGGAGTATGCATAAGAGTTTTAAGTATTTATGCTTTTTCTTGCATAGATGGCAAATAACTTACGGCGTGATGTTACACATGAAGGAGGAGTTGATATCCCAATAATATTTGTAAGTATATATTAGCCTCAAACTGTATCTTATCTTTTAATTAAAGAAGGTTGTCTTAAATAACGACATAATTGTAATGTTCATTTATTTGTATGTCTATAGCTTGAAGTAGTGGACCGTCCCCCTACGTAAGATGAATATGATTTTACCTTACAATGGGGTTTGGAAGCTCTATTTGAAAGGGTGCAAAATGAAGGATTTATTGTTATTACTGCAGGACATGCTTGTCAAGCATGGCAAGTAAGTACATTCTTAAACCCTAAACCTCTTTGTTTTTGCAAAGCTGATTTTCACTTGTATTAGTTTTATTGTGTTTTTGTTACTAGAAATAGTGGTGCAAATGTTCAAGCAAAAAGCAATGGAAATGTGAGAAGCGAAGGGGCTGGAGCTCCAAGGAACAATAATGATCGCAATGCATGAGATGTGGACCCCCTCAATGTAGCCCATAGCTCCATAGATTTTCATTACGCTTTATCTTGTATATGAGCTTTTTAGAATCATACACTTATGTAATTCCACCAAATATTGTAATTGAATTTTGACATGCCTAAAGCCATGAATTGCAATTGTCCTTTTTTTTGTATTTGTCAAGTTTTATATTACACTTATCCATGACAATGAGTAAGATATGAAGATGTGTTACTTTTAATGTGTCTACATTAGAAAAAAAAGAACTAGGGTAGACTGAGGAGTCCTGTGCAGACTCCGCAGTCTATCGTCCTAGCTTTTTTTTACTATGTAGTACATTCGCTGCTCATCAGCAGCGGTGGATAGTGCTGCCCAACAGTGATATTACTTTGTTGAGCAGAGAAATATCGCTGCTATTTTTGCTGCTGAGCAGCGAACCTGTTGAGCAAACTGGGCACGACATCTCTGTACCCTTCTAGTTATGAAAGTGCAGCTAAACCCTCCTTTTTTTGTAGTGTATGCATAAAGAGGCCTCTATGCGGCGCGGTAAGAGGCATCTATGCATGCATATTAGAGCTATGCATGCATGGATCTATGCATGTATATTAGAGCATGAAAATTTGAAAATCTCTAATCCACATGATTATGGTTTTAATATAGATGTGTTTTTAAGTATCTTTGAATGAACGATTTCATCTTATGTGCAGTGGTTGCTGCCCTAGGTGTGCAAGACTACCCTTGAGGATGGGAAACATGCCTTTTGGGTCTGCCTTGCTATCAAAGGTAATTGAACCAGAATTGGGAAGTGGGTCTTTGGTATTATAGGGATACAAGGCCAATGGGGGGACTGGACCTTAGGGAGATGGTCAATTAATGATGGACATATTGATCTTATTTTTCAACATAATCAGATTTGGTTGTCTTTGGGAGATACGGAATACCAGGAATTGTATAGTTTTTCAAAAAATAACTGACACAGTGATCGATGTGATAGATTTGATGCATAAATGTATATACATGTGTTGGTCTATATTTTATGTAAACAAGCTAAACAAGGATGAGATGATGCAAATGATTCAGGCTGTGCAGGTAGCAGACAGCCATTACTTGACTCCTACTCTTGATAGGGAGACTTTCATTCACACTGGGTTGAGCCTAACAGGTTGTGTTTTATGCTTTCAAGAAGTTACAGGGCTAAACTTGAAGTCCAAGCCAGTAAATTTTGGTCCTAAGACTAGAAGATGGTACCGCAAAAAGTGAAACAGATGGATTATACTTTTGTGGCTTTCATAGAGAACCCGACCAGCTGTTGAAATCTAGACTAAGAAGGGTGAAGTTCTAGAGAAACAGTCGCCTAAAGGATGTACTATTGAAACCATGATTGAAGCCTGCATTCAGTTAGGGTATCAGATTTCATGGGAGCAGTCTTCTTTTGCATTGGAGGATGATAGTCTTCTTTTGCATTGGAGGATGATAGACGATCTTTGGTTTGTGATTTACTAAGCTGCTTTTTGCTATATTAATATATATATCTATTGGTTTTTTTTTAAAAAAGAATTTGGCAATGCCTTTTATCTCCAAGGCTCGGAAATTATACAATCCTGGTTACTTTTCTGAGCAATACGAGGCAAACGTTGTCAGGTGGTTCTCTGCTGCTGCTACTCTGAGAGGTCCTGATTGCCCACCATAGCCGCGAGGCTTTGAAAAGCTGCAAGTTTTAGGTTATATAACACTGTTCCGCCGTTTAGGTTATTATAACAAATAAGCTCTAATAAAACTATGGCGTAGGCAACATCAATCTCTTTACATTTCACAATCATTAGCAATTAGCACATAGAACAAGATAAGTAAAATTACTTAAAAGATATCTTCAAGAGTCCATTCCATCAAACAAATATTCCACACGTTTGCATCATTCTTTATTTATTTTTCGTGACATATGTGTGACTCACTGGACCTCTAAAGTTGTATATGGTTTTGTTTGACTTAGTTATATTTTTTAAAAAATCATTTGAGTATTATTTTTTCAAGAAACATTTTGAGTATTTACCTAGGGTATGGTTCGATGATGTGGCATTGTGACATAGGTTGTGGTTATACTCATCCCTTAGACTAATATTTGTGCTCATATCTGGGTTTGCGCATTTACTTAGACTTTAGTTTCATGATATACTTTCCTTTTGCGAGACTAATTCTGCTTAAAATAACAACACGGTTTGATAATGCAGTGGGTTGTGATCTATTGTCATCTCTTATTTTACTTTTCCATGCATTTGTAATGATGCCATACCGATCAATACATTTTAAGGATATATTTTATGCATATGTATAAGGCTACTCAAGGAACACAGAGATGTATGTGCTTAGAGCTATTGCTACTACCCGGTGCGGTGTGGAGCTCTTGAAGTGGTGTGCTTGAGCTTGGCCATCTAAAAGACCCCAATGACAATTGTTCCTCATGAAGGTAAGCACTTATGAATGTGTTTTTGGGAGTGACCAGGATGGGCCATAACACTAGCTCTACCAATGTTCAAGTAGCTTTTCTTAGGTGAAAATACCATAACTAGAAGATCTAGTGTACATGCTTGAGACTTGTTGAGATCGATGAAAGCACACACCATGCATTAGCCCAACATAGCATTGAATAAACCCATGCAAAGCCACTTGTTCATCTCAATCATCTCAAGTTCGTGTAGTGAACATGTATGTTAATTCAATCTTCCCAAGGAAAATAATTAGAAAGTAGGTATACGGATGTTGTGATACATCCAAGGTACTTAGGAGTATGACATCACCTATGCTACATGCAAGTGTGACTTAGATTGGGTAGGTAGTTCGGACACCATGTGCAGCTCAGTAACATGGTATTATTTTTCTCTTGGTTTAGTAAAAAACAACCCATTGTTATCCTCTCTTGGTTCGGATGTATTTCTTGGATTAGCAATAAACAGCCATTTGTTACACTCTCATGATTACATTCAAACACCAAGTGCTCAGTAAAACATGGTATTATTCTTCTCTTAGTTCGGATACATTTCTTGCATTAGTAAGAAACAACCCACTGTTACACTCTCATCTGGGCACAAAAATGCATGCTTTCTACTCTCATATGAGTACAAAGATGCATGCTTTGCATCATGTGCAGAAATTGTGGCTAAAGAGGATTCTATAGGATATTGGAGTGGTGTAGAAGTAGCCTACTATAAAGCTCCAATTTGATAGCTACAATTGCATGACCATTGCTCGGAATCTTGTGTTTCATGCTCACACGCAATACATCGAAATTCATTATCATTTTGTGTGTGAACTCATCATGTTCAAGGAGGTCGAGATGGTCTACGACCTAATGACAAAGAATTGTGTAGACATCTTCACACAAAGGCTCTTAGTAAAGGAGCATGACATTGTTAATGACTTGGCATTGGACTACAGAGGTAGACATTGAGGGGGGTTATTGGATAACCTCATATTATTGTATTTTCCACCTTATATTTGTTGAAAAAACAAACATGATTGAACTCAAGGTGGATCAACGCATATGAGAAACACGATTTAGCATGTTGATTAAGATAATACACACAATAGAATTAAGCTAATATCAAGATATTAATGATAATTAAGAAATGCATCATCATAATCTCATTGCATTAACTGTTGATCCAAGTACATCTTTTTATAGCTCTCATGGAGCTCCCAATCCATGATTTGTGTGCACCCTAGTGCCAACCATGTGTCCATAAATGCTCACACCACATATGCTCCCTTGCACTTTCCATGTGCTACCTTTTTTACCTTTGACTTCACCTTTTACAGAAATCAACCTTTGCCAATTTACCCTTAGTCTATTCCTTTTCTAATGTGCATGCTCCTCCCCTTACTCTATTCATGTTACACCCTCACACATTATATTTCTCAACACCTCTTCTCAATGTGATGAGGATCTAACACCTAACATGTATTGACTTGACCTACACTCCATACTCATATGGTTGGAGCGGTCCATCTAGGTTTCTCTATGAGCTACATTGTTGGCTTTGTCTTGACACTTTACACATTGGGAGAGTGGGGTTACAACCAGGGGTTAGCAACCATGCTCCTCATATCATCTAGAAGAGATGATCAGTGTTGCCTTCATTCTACGAGGCCTCATCATTGTCTTCCTTATTTGACATTACATTGGCTTCTTTGGCTTTCTTTTTATGCCATCAATCCTTTGCTATGTGACCACTCTTGTCACAATAATGACAACTTATCTTTATCCTTGTCCTCGGTCCTGGTCCTCTTGGAGAAGAGTTCTTTCTCCTCAATCCATGTAGCCTGAACTGTCTTTCCTTGAATCTGCTTCTCTTCTTCTATGAATGTTACTTCCACTCCTGTAATGGTTGGATTTAGGAGGTTCTTCAAGGTAGCCACTAAGGGCCCATACTCCTCAAATGTTATGCTTTGTAATTAACAATATGACTATAGAATCCTCTTCTTCTACTGGTGCCCCAATGCCAACCAATTGTTGAGTTATACTCTTCATTTTGTTAAGGTGTGTTGAAAGTGATTCACTCTTCTTAATGTCCAAGCCAAAGAACTGTATTTTTAAGCTTATTTTAAAATTCTCTTTCTTTGCCCCAAATGATTTCTCTAGCTCTTCCCAAGCACTCTTAGGTGTATCTTGTGATGCAATGCGATGGATAAATCCATTACATTGCATCACAAGATACATCTAAATCCATCTCCCACTCCTAATGCAATGATAGCTAATCCTTTTTCATTATGGCTCAACCATTAGGATTGGGAGATGGATAAATCCATCTCCCAATCCTAATGCAATTCAATAGCTAATCCTTTTTCATTCCGGCTCAACCATTTTTTATTTTCATCCCCTTCATCCTCTGGACATTTTTCCCTTCCATTTACAATGCCCCATGGGCCCATCCTTCATTAACATGAATTTGATTTTAACTTTCCATGTGTGGAAGGACTCCACTTTGAATTTTTCAAGCACCAATGAAGTAGTCATTTTAGGTTTAAGAAGGTCTTAACACTTGAGTACTACTCAAGGAGGTCAGTGTCTAATCTCAGTACAAGAGAGATTGGATGAAGAGAACTTCAACTTACAGCTTAATTACCTCACCAAATCACGTGGAAAATTCTAGGCATACTCCACATGAGCTTAATTAGACAATGTAATTCTCAATTTTAGCTAATGATGATAGAAATTTACAAACCAATCCCCTTCTGTTGTAGTTTTCGCTACCGCATGTTTCTTTGTTTTGAGGGCTTATAGCTTGAAGGTAAAGACTCTTTTGATGATGATAAGATTTTCCTTGTTGTCCCCTTAGATCCTCATAGCTCTAGTGAGCTTCCAATGGGCTGATTTGATGATTCTCTTCACTCAATGAGTGAGGTAGAAGATAGGTTTAGTAGGTGAGTAATACAAGATTAATAATGTCTATTTTAGCTACTAGCTTGAAATGAGATGAATGAAGAGGCATGGCTCTGATACCATGTTAAGAAATCAAACATGATTGAGCTCAAGGTGGATCAAAGCATATGAGAAACCTGATCTAGCATGTTGATTAAGATAACAAGATAATAATGACAATTATGAAATACATCACCTTAATCTCATTGCATTAGTGTTGATCCAAGTACATCCTTGTATATTTCTCATGGACCTCCCAATCCATGCTTTGTGTGCATCATATAGCCATCCATGTGTCCATAAATGATTTGTGTGCACCCTAGTACCATCCATGTGTCCATAAATGCTCACACTACATGTGCTCACTTGCACTTTCCATGTGCTACCTTTTTGACCTTTGACTTCACCTTTTACAAATGACCATACAAATCAACCTTTCGCAATGTACCCTTAGTCTATTTCTTTTCTAATGTGCATGCTCCTCCCCTTTGTCTATTCATGTTGCACCCTCACACATTGTATTTCTCAACAATATTGTCCACCCTCAAATCAATGCTCCAACCTCATATTATTGTATTATCTAGGCACTGACTAGCTCATGCTTGTACAAGCCCCTTTATGAGAAGAAGTCATGGTTAACCAATAACCCAGGAGCCTGGCATCCCTGTATTCATAAGGGAAGGTGTCCTAAGAGGCTAG
The DNA here is from genome assembly GCF_041138505.1 of Cibotium barometz. Lineage (NCBI taxonomy): Eukaryota > Viridiplantae > Streptophyta > Polypodiopsida > Cyatheales > Cibotiaceae > Cibotium > Cibotium barometz. The sequence continues at coordinate 15,157,543 of NC_141089.1, read as the reverse complement.
ATGGTATAAAGACATCTTAGATTAGATTTTGCACACTACCAAATAAGCTACATGCTATAGTGGATCGTTATCTCGTAACAGTCCACAAATGGAATAGGTAGACTTTACCCTTAGAGACCCTATCCAAAGAGAACTTGATATATCACTGTCATTAAACTCTTGTTAGATCTCTTTAGATGAGAATACTATTTTTATCTATATTGGGAAGCTTTATAGAATACATTTGATGATCCACCTCATCCAGCATCTATTTTGACACTTCCACTTTGATCAGTGTGGTGGATCAAACCAATTTAATGGTATTAGTTAATCTTGTCTATATAGTGCCTTAAATAGACTAATAACATTACTTCGATGATGAGAGGCATTATAACCAAACTCTACCAGATGTAAATAGTTCATCCATCTCTTGGTTTCCCATCCACAAAATGCTGAAAGAATATCTTTGATCACGTGGTTTACCCCCTCTGTTTTACCATTAATTTTTAGAAAATAGGCAATGTTAAGATCCAGAGGGGTACCCATAGCTTTGAAGAAAGTACTCTAGAATCGAGACATAAACTTAGCATCTCTATCATCGATTATCCTTCTCCCAAGAAATCATGTAATCTAAATATCTCCTTTAAAAAGAGTTTAGCGACATCAAGTGCAATATAGGTCTTTTTCACTTTCTTTTGGGCAACCGTGTAATCTAAATATCTCCTTCAAAAAGAGTTTAGCAACATCAAGTGAAATATAGGTATTTTTCAGTGGGACTAGAGGTAAGCAACCTTTGTTAAATGATCCACTACTACTAAGATGGAGTTATACCCTATATTTACTCAAGGTAATCCAATGATAAAATCCATGCTTATGCATTCCCATTTCATCTATGGGATATCTAAAGAATGTAACTTTCCTGGCATCTTTACCCTTTCAACTTTGATCTTTTGACATATCAAGCCTGACGAGAACATGTTGTAATACATCCTTCTTAAGTCCGAGCCAAAAGAGCCTCATTCAGAATCCATCTTTTAAAATATCCACCTCCTTCAAGAACATGCAGCCGATTGTTAACGTATAGACAATCATCCTCTAACTTGTGTCCATGGTTTTTCTTCGTTTCCTAGGCTGTCTTGCTTTCCTACTCAAGTACGGTAATGAGGGGCGAAGAATTTATACGATCCAATTCTCACCTTGATCTTGGTAGGTAAGGGATTTGAAATTATGGTTATTACCTAGGGAGGCTTTTCACATCGGCAACCAACTTCTCTTCCTTAACTTATATTTTTATCTCAAAATCAAATTCTTGAAGAGCTTAGATCCATCTTCTTTGTCTTATTTAAAGATCATTTTGAGTGAAGATCCATTTTAAGCTCTTATGATCAATTATCAAAGTGAACATGTGGCCTCAACTTTCAAGATTCATACGTTATGGGGGTATCCTTCATGTATTAGGATTCTAAAGAGAATGTGGGGGGGGGGGGGGGAGAGAGAGAGAGAGAGAGAGAGAGAGAGAGAGAGAGAGAGAGAGAGAGTTTGAGTTCCTTTTACAAGAAAACACACACACACACACACACACAAGAGAGTGTAAGACACAAGAGAGAGATGGATGGCTAAATTTTCTTCTATTTTCTTCTCTTCTCTACAACCATATAACTAAAAGATAATAGTACATACATAAAGGGAAAGTACTCTCCTATAACATACAAAGCGATCGGTTTATAGTGTGAACCCGACTATATAAGTTGGCGCTATAACTACTATGCCATAACTCTAGTACTCTAAAGAGGCTGTCACACAGCATGTCATAATCGCACCAACTATGCCAGTGACATAAGTGCGGAAGCTATCACCCAGGCGGGTCATCAATGTTCGTATCACTAGTTAAGCTTGATATCTCAACACTCCCCATCGAGATCAATTCCACACACTGCACTCCAAGTAAGCTCCTAAACATGTGGAGCTTCTCTGTGCCCAATACCTTCGTGAAGATGCCAGCTACCTGATCCTTTGTGCTAACATATGCCAGATCTACATCACCTACTAAACCTTCTCTCTCATAAAGTGATAGTGCATCTCAATGTGCCTCATTGTAGCATGCTATACTGGGTTACTAGCCAACTGTATGCTACTCATGTTGTCATAATAAATGACAACTGCCCTATCCTTAAGCTCATCCATATCACCAAGTAGCTTCTGAAACCAAGCTACCTCACAAGCTTCCATAGCAGAGCAACCCTGTACTCTACGTCTATACTCGACAAGGCAACTGTTGGTTGCTTCTTACTTGCTCCAACTCACAGCAGCACTCCCAAATGAGAACATAAAACCACTTGTAGATCTCCTGTCTCTGCAATACTACTATCCCAATCAGCATCTGTGTATTTATGTAGTTGTATCTCTATACCAGCCTCATAGATAAGTCCATAATCAACTGTGGACTTTATATACCTGTTGCATAAAACTGACTCACAATTCTAACAGCATAACTCAAGTCTAGTAATGGTCATGTAGATCAAGCCACCCACTATGTGCTTGTATGTAGTGGGGTCCTCCAAAAGCTCACCTGTATCTGCAGAAAGCTTTGTGTTCTGCTCCAATGGCACTGAAATAGGCTTATAGCCTGTCATACCATACTTGGAAAACATGTCCAAGCCATATTATCTCTGTAATAACAAAATGCCATGAGGTGATCTCACCACCTTTATGCCTTAAAAATATCACAATTCACCCAAATCCTTCATCTCAAACGTTTACTTCAAAACCCTCCTGACATCCTGTATGTCAACATCACTGTCACCAGTGATAATAAAGTCATCCACATAGATGACTAAAAGCATGATCCCTCTATCTGTCTTTTTCACATAAAGTGAAAAATCTACATTGGATATCTTAAATCCAATGGTAACAAGATATTCCCCGATCTTGTTTGACCATGCTCTAGGTGCCTGCTTCAAACCATACAAGGCTTTACGTAACCTGCACAAAAAATTTGGGTGTTCATCACTCTCATAACCTGGTGGTCTGCACCATGTAAACTTCTTCTTGCATATCATCATGCAAGAAGGCATTCTTTACATCCATCTGATGTAAAGACCAATCCTTTGCTGCAGCCATAGCAATGACAACTCTCACGGTTTCCATCCTTTGCAACCGGCTGAATGTCTCTTCTTCATAGTCAATGCCATAAGTTTGCACATAGCCTTTGGCTACCAATCTTTCCTTATACCTGCTCACTGAACCATCAGCGTTATGCTTGACTTTATATACCCACTTACATCCAATTGCCTTCTTTTCCTTCGAAAAAGGCACTAACTCCCATGTTCTATTTGTATTCAATGTTTTCATCTCCTCATTCATGGCATCTTCCTATTTCTTATTTCAAAGTGCCTGCTCAAAAAAAGTGGGCTCTATTTCCTATATTTCTTTAACCATGTAAGCATAATGATGGGTTGTATATCCATCATATCTCAAGCTGTCAATAGGGTACCTGACCCTCGTAGACTTATGTACACCTTGATCACTGCCAGGTGTCCTCAAAATAGTCCTCATTATCCTTACACACCAGGGGTAACCACTGATGAAATGCCAAGCTCCTCATCAAGTCTTTGCTCAGAGCTGCTAGAGTCACCATCCACATATGAGTGACCTGCTGACAGATTTGGCACAAAAGGTTGATCTACCTTTTCCTTCCTTATGTGTGATACATGTGTACCTACATCTATCCTCAACTTGCTTGACCATGGGCTAACATTGGATCCACTGCTAGAGGACTCTTTAGGTCCACTAAGCACCTATGATTGATGCTCTACATGTGGTGCAACATTAGCACTTCTTACATCTACATCTTCTATTTCCTTTTGCTGGTGCATACCAGCTACTCATCTCATCAAAAACAATATCTCTTCTTACTTGCATCTCACGAGTGGTAGGGTTATAACATCTATAACCTTTTTGCTCCATAACATAACCAATAAAGATGCATTTCTTTGCCTTTGGATCCAATTTTGTTCTCACTTCATCAGGAACATGCACATATGCAATACACCCAAACACTTTCAAGTGAGACACATCTGGTCTTATTCCTGTAAACTTTTGTTCAGGTGTCATACCATGAACAGCTGCAGTGGGTGTCTTGTTCATAATGTACACAGCAGTTGCTATTGCTTCTGCCCAACAATAACGTGGCATATTCTTTTCAGCCAAAGGCACATGGCACTTCTGCAATGTGCTTGTTTTTTCTTTTTGCAACACAATTCTGTTGTGGAGTGTACCTGCATGTAGATTGTCTCTTAATTTCCTGCTTCCTCAAAAAATCGTTGAACTCATTGGAGAAATATTCTCCCCCACCATCTGATCTGTGTCATTTTATTTGCATGCCTTTTTACTTCTCGACCAAGGCTTTAAATCTCTGAAAGTGAGCAAACACTTCACTTTTCTCCTTCATGAAGTAAACCCACACTTTCCTAGTGTGGTCATCATCAATGAATGTAACATAATACCTGCAACCTGCAATTGTTACAGTCTTGGTCGGTTCTAATACATCTGAATGTATGACATCTAATGGCCTTGCACCAACATGCTTTTCATGTGGGAAAGCATGTTTGGCTTGCTTACCAAGCTGGCATGCTTCACATACTTTGTGCATACCATCAACCTTAAACTTTGTTAAACCTACAACAATATTTTGGGCCTGCATAGATTTGAGGCTGTACATTCACATGACCAATGCGCTTGTGCCATATGTCAATATTTACAATGACACCCATTCCATGCGCAAACATGGTTTCCTTTACTTCAGGCATATTCACATCCAAAGTAAATATCTTGCCATTTCTGTTACCCTTTGCAACTAAGCAATAGTAATTTTTGAAGTCTTCCACAAAACATCTTTGAGGATTAAACCTCACTTGCAGACCCTACTTAACCATGTGTCCAACCAAAACCAGGTTCTTTGTAATATTTGGAACATGAAGTACATCTGTCAAGTACTTCATTTTTCCATCCTACATAGACAATGACACTTTACCAACATGCGCAATGGGATGCGCAGTATCATCACATGTTTTTCCATTTTTTGCATGTCTCTAAATCACTCAGCATCTCCTATTATGGAACAATGAATGTCAGTTTGATTCTTGCGGAGCCAATCCATTCCAAGGATCCCGTCAAAATTTCCCAAAGATATAACTCTAAACTGACAGTCAATTAAATTCCCATCTAGATTGAACTGAATACGATCTTCGAGTGAAAAGAATCTTTCCACTTGCCAATTCAACTTGCATAGGTTTCCTTGATTTCTGATCTAAGACTAGCTTACGCAAGCATCCAGGGGAAATGAAAGAATGAGTATCGCGTTAATCAATCAAAATCTTAAAAGGCTTACCCTGATACTCAGCTGGAGTATGAATGATGGAGAATTGACGGTTTGGCCCTTGGTTTTCAATTGCAGCATAAATTTGTCCTCTTTCCTCTTCCACTACTCCTGCAATTGTGACTGCTCTGGCTGCTCTGCAGTCTGAGGCTAAACTCTTTCTCTTTGGTTACCCCAGTTCTGGGAAGGAGTTCTTAGGCTACTCTGGACAGAGGCAGATGACTGAGCTGGAGTTCTCTTGGGATTGCTCTGATTTGGGCGAGATGGCCCTTGATTTGATTGATAGGAAGGGGTTGGTCTTTGCACTCTTAGTCCTTGATTTCCCTCTCCCCTCCTTGACATGGCAGGAGTCAGGCAGTCTTTCAGCTAGTGACCAAAACCCTGACATCCAAAACACCGGTTCTCACTTCTGAGCTCATTTCTTTAAATCCTTGAAATAGGTGGGGCTCCTGAGAAAGTGTTCTGGGGGAAGGGTCTTCCTTCACTTCTGAATCTTCCTGCATCCTGATTCTGATTTGGGCCTTGCTACCTCTTTGGGGGAGGAAAGTTTGAAGTACTTCCCGGGGGTTGGAATCTTTTAAAGTTAGAGGGTGCAGGCTTTGGCGGGACTTTAACAACAAAGGATTTGAAAAAGTCCTTTGCCATTGTTTCCCTTCACCCTTGAAGGGACCAGGTTGGGATCTGTGTAGGGCTTTTTGAACATCCGGATCTAACTCTTCATCATTGGTTAGAGGATCCGGTTGCCTTGCATGGGCTGCGCGCCTCATGACTCTGACAAAACGAGACTTTCGTCAACTTAACTTTGATAACAGATTTATGATTATTTAATTTTTACGATTTATTCTTTAAACAGATAATTATTTCATCATACTTCATGAAACAAGATTAACCATATTCATAATCATGGAAACAATTTGGAATTTTTTTACAAAACATCATTTATTATCAAAAGTTTTCGATATATACATAGAGCATCACAGCTCCCAAAAATCATTGCCTCAATCGTATTCGCATAAAGAAACGAAACTCCGAAGGAGACATACCATGGTACACATGATTCATTACAGACAGAGGTGATGTAATTCTATCTCTAGGGATAAAGCGGCTAAGAAGCCTAAAAACTCGGCATGAAGTTTTGAAGTTCCTGGGTGAATGATCAAAGAGTTGCACATGTTGAACAAGCCCTAGCCTTATTAGAATCATGGCTAAGGAAATATTCTGCCTGAGCCTTTGACGCTGACTGGTATTGACATTAATACATTGCCCTCTACAGAACCACATATACCGACGTCACTCAAGAGGATCAGGAAAGTAAAGACTCTCAAAATGACGTGCAAGTCTCACTCTGCTTACTCGGGTCGTAGCAGAGTTGATGAGGTGGTCGAATGCAAAGGCTATCATATCCTGACTCTGGGAGAGTTCAGGAATGCCAGATAGATTCGGGGTATCCATCTGTAAATTTCCAATTCAATTTATGAGTTTTCCATTTTTGAAGTTCATTCAACATAATATAGACAAGTGAAAACATTATCTCCTAGATTTACTTTAAAATTCTTAAGCAATTTATGTTGCTGTTACGTAGATTATATGAGCGCTCTGATACCAACTGTGAGATCCCACTGTCCCCTCTGTGCACCGGATTCCCAGATGGTAGCAGCAGAAGCAGCTCCCTCTTGCATGCAGGAGGACAAGATTTCACACTCGGGGCCTCGCCCTCGAATGTCCGGGCATGAGACTAAGCTGGCGGTCATTCCGAAAACCGAAACCGGGAAAAATTCCCATGCCCGAAAAGCGGGGACGATTCCACCATTTTGAATTTCTTAACAAATTTTTCTAACAAAGTCAAGACTGATCTAACCTTCATCTGAATGAACCAGATAGAAGGGAAACTATAACAGACTTAACTTGAAGGAATCAACGCTTTTTTCCTAATTGAATTAGACGCACAACCATTGATCTATTCATTTGAGAAGTCTTCAGGATTTTAATTAACTACTCGAGTTCTAAGCGTAATCCTATTAATCAATTTGATTATTAAAACTCTACTGATTCTAGCCTAATGGGTTAGCCACCACCCAAACCACTGGAATTGGTAGAACCAGACAAGTACTCACCCACCCATAATTGAAAGCCTTTCTTAACTTTTGCTTTAGAATACAGATACTCACACACTCCTCTTTAAACTTTAATATATAAAACAATCCATTGACAAACAATTACTGGGTACAGATGTCACAACTCAAAATTTCCATTCAATCCTTGTTTCCCACAAAACAGTATCACTCTAGACTCTCCATTGAGACCAGCAGGTCAACAACGAGATCCAATAACAGATTACAATAAGTTTCTCGTCATCATACATATATATCTTCCTCGACATACGCATGGGTGTCCTCGGTACCACGAGCCTGTGCATCGCTTCGTCAGAATCCTCCAAGATCCTCCTTAGGTGTCCTGGCACTTCACACAGGGACCGCTTCGTCGGCCCTCGTCCATCGTACTAGAAGCGCACCATTTTAACCATACCGAGGCTGGTCAACAAGACCAGGGTAGGCTTTGCCGGATGAGCTGTCCTTTGAACACTCCCTGCCAACTGTTGCAACCAAACTTCCCTTAGAACACACATATACCAAATGCTCCCTCCAGCATTCTGGCGTAAGATATTCCTTTAAGAAAACAGGGTCTCTATGCAAGTTTTCAGTTTTGATTTTCTTTTGAATACAATGAGTATATCTTAATTCCGTATCCCAAGACTTCTAGATCACAGGTCTGGATTCCCAAGCAGAATTCCTTGAATTCTGAATTCTTGATCCTCAGATCAAAATCAAAGGTCTCAACTTAGTTTCAGATTCGGTGGGTGATTTGAGTGTAGATTACTGAACTGGTCACATCGTCATTTCTTGAGACTGACGAAGGAATTACGTCTTGGTCATAGTCTGATTCAGGGTTTGAGTCTGGAAAGATTCTCCCTGAACTATCTTTCTCAATCTTTCTTGAAGGTAATATTTCAATTACTACTTTACTGAATTCAAAACTAAACACGAATTCCTATATGAGGAATAAATTAGGCATTTATCTAAAATTCCATCTTCGATAGTTTTTTTTGAATTTTCTCATTACTATCCTAGAGAATATGAAACGATATAATTTTCCTTCACTGAGTATTTACTTATTTATTTTTTCAATATTCATGGGATTTAAACATAGGATTAAAGTGAACTCTTATTTTGATAAAAAAATTCTTTTATAGTGAGGTGTCAAAAATCCATTTTTTTAGTAATTCCTTTGGTCCTTAGTCCACTCTTCATCTTATGTGAGTATTTACTCATTTTTGGGGGGATTTTCTTTATTTCTTCTATTTATCTTCTCCACACATTTGGATGAATCGGATTGACCCCTCAAAACCTTAATTTAATTTTTTTTGAAAATTTGTAAGGCCTCTTGAACAGATTATACTTGATTTCTAATGCACCTTCTGAAAATCTTTTTGAACTTCTGTTTTCGGGGGAACTTATTTTAATAAGAAGAGATATTTTTCCATCCAAAAATATTCAAAATCTGAATAACCTCTCTCTAGAATATTTTCTCTCTCTAGGCCAAAACAGGTAGAAACAAGATCTTTTATATTTCTGAAGAGGGATTTGACTACAGGGGAAGATGCTGGACATCTTGAGAGGCTGGGGAGGAATCTTACAATCATTATGCTTGGACTCAATTCCTTCCTTGTTGTCTTGGATAGGGACACCTTCATCTTGAATAGCTGGTGGTATCTCGTGTTCTTCCTCTCTTGTACTTGACCCTTCGCATGTTTGGTTTTAACTACCACTTTGTCCATAAGCTCTTCAACATCTCTATCTTGAAAAATACTCTTTGAACAAGAGGTGACTTGTATGACATACCACCATTTCTTATCATTCTTGTAAGAAGAAACACATTGAGTGTGGATGATATAATAAAAGCTTATGATTAGAATTTACTTGTTCACAATGGTGAGGTAACATAAATGTGTTTTCTCTTTGTTTGCTAAAAGAATCGATTTCCATAAATGCATTTAGATGTCTTTGTACGATTGCTTGAGCACCTCAACCTGCCACATCCTTGAACCACTTCACAGTAAATATAAAAATTTAGAATGTCTTGAATCCAACCTTTAGGATGTTGTGAATCATGCCACAATAACCAATATTTACTCCACTTTCTTGCTCAAAGTTTGCCATAACCCCACAATATTGGATATTTCTCTTTGTATCTATATGTTGACTGCAAAAATGTCTTCCTTTGGACCATATGGCATCATATACCTTATACTACCACCAATACCAAATAAAATATATTTATGATATTGAATAACCAGAGTTTAACTTTAAACCGAGCATGCATGAACCGAGCAGAGACAGAAACCGAGCATGCAAAGACCGAGCGGAGCAGTAAAAAAGAGCAACACGAAGAGAAGTGATAGAATTCAACCACTATAGAACCAAAATCACACCTCTTATCTACTCTAATTGTTTATTGAAAACTCTCAAACCTTACTTATAACACCATGACTTGAAGCGACAAAAAAACACTCCATGCATGCTCAAATTTGATAATTAAACCATATGATAGAGATTAAAAGACCCGAGGTTATCAAATTTTTCAAACCAACCCATACAATACTCATAGTCTTAGCACAATAGTCATTGTCTTAACACAACACCAAAATCTCAATATACTTCACACTCTCTCTTCTCCACACTCATCATCTACAAAACAACATCCCACTCTTCTCCCTTTATTGGTTTTTGTCTTGATTGTATCATAGGAGGCATCCTTGCTCATCTCCCTTACAACTTCCTCTGCATAACATGGTAGTACACTACAATAAGAATTTTATAAACCGCATTTCATTAACATTTCAAAGCACATGGCAAAAACTCACACACAAAAGCATATCATCCTAGAGTGCATATAATGTCCTGAATAAGTCAATAGTAGTAACCTTGACAAACCATGACAAAACACAAGTCAATAGTAGTAACCATACTAATCAAAAGGGCAGCCATATGCATCATCCCCACTGGCTCACTCTCTAAAATCTCCTCGTCTGAGCTGGACTAATCTCTAGTACCTGTAGAAGGTCCCTCTACCAAAGGTTGTAGAATGCGACCAACAATGTCAGGGTCACTATCAAAAGAATAACAGGGGCAGCCAGATGCGATGCATGCATGCATCAAAGGGGCTGTACCACTACCCATCTCCAAAGCCAATCCTCCGGGAGGACAAAGAGCCTCTAGAAAGTATCACACAAATCTAAGACTCCGCTGCACACCTGATCTCAAATGTGCCTCCAATACCCTCGCAGTATCTGGCAAATAGTGATGAATGACATGCCGCGAGAACTACACACCATGATCATGTCGTAATGTGGCACTCTCCTGAAGACGTAAAGAGGCCATGTAGCCTCGACGTCGTAGCATGTACAAGTAGAAGGCATCCATCTGTCGCACAATAATGACAAAAAATAGAGACATGTCACAGACTAATCAAGCACAACAAAGCACCAAGAAAACTAAGTGTACAATAACCATGTCAAATACCTCTACGACAATACCCTCAATCGTAACCTCATCCATAAAGGCTAAGTCCTCAACTATGAATCTACGCACAATCTCCAGCTCACACCGCGGGGCATATTTCTCCACCCACGAGGGAGAGTCCCCTGACAGAAAGAAATACATTTTAAACATTGACAATTACCTAACAATCTTATTCACAAGTACCTAACAATCCTGTTTACATATTTTTGACTCAAAGAATCACCTGAAATGGAGGCAAGACAAACAACCCATCCTGAGTCTGCCAAACAAGCTGCTGCCACTCCAAGTCCATGCCGAATATGATCCTCCGACACCTTGTTCCACAATGGAACACCGTCTCATCCATGCGTAGAGTCCATGGGAAGATCCAAGAGCACAAAGTCAGCAGCCCATGCCACCGTCTTTTTCTTTTTCTTATACTCCACCCCCAATTTATTGTTTTTAGAAAAAAATGTATGGATCTTTGCATAATCCTCATTTCTAATAGAGGATGCAAAATCCTTACCCATAGAAATATAATCTCCACATCCAAATGAAAAGATAGAGCGATCCAAAGAAGCCCCCCTTATGGACAAGAGTGGCACATATTCTTTTTGGGATGGTGGTCTAGGACGTGAGGATGGACCTAAATAATCACGGCAAGTATAATGAATGAACAACAAGCATAACATACAAAACAATCGACTTGCGTATATCCATAAAAAGAAGCATACCACTATGAAAGCTACCATGCATACCAACATCGAGTGGTGGTGAATTGTCAATCATCAACAAAAATTTCACGATCTAAAACAAAACAAACAAAGAAACATAAATCTTTATTTTACAAGGAAGGTATATAAAGTATCCAACATAGAGAGCTATCCTTCTCTACGCTGCATGAGACATGAATATGCAAAGTGAAATAAGTAAAAGTCACATGTACTCTGTGTCTCACTAATTTGAGCTTGCTTGCCCTTTTGAGCTTGCTTGCCTCTTTGAGCATGCTCACCCCTTTGTGCTTCCTTGCCCCTTATTTGATCACCTTCAAAACCACTTCTTTGTTAGAAAAGTAAAGCTTAAGGAAAGAGAGGAGACAGTTGTGGAAGCCACTTTACCTTGACTCAGATAGCCACCACTTGCACCCTTTCCCTTTGATTTTTGCCATTCCTCAAACTTAGCTTTCTCACTTGGCAATACATGGGGCGAGGGCATGTCAATCCACCAAGGGCATGTCTCAATCTCAAATGGTGAGAGAGCAATCATATTCTCCCCATACATAGTGGACTCTTTGTTAGTGATATCCACCCATGTTTTACAAGCCTTGGGCAAATCAACAAGCAGCTTGAGGTCTCTCAAGTGCAAAAAATACCTGGAATATTCAAAGATAATTTATCCAAGCCAACACAAATGTTATGACCCATGTTATTTGACGAATGATAATCATGGTCATTTAAATTTATATATTTTTTATGATGCCTATTTCTCATGAACACGTTAGGATTGATTGATGTGATGTCAATTGATTGTTACTACTGACGTGGTTTATGTTTATGAGTTTAGGTGATGAGGTGTGCAAGGGTACCGATTTAGGTGTTGCACAGTGCGAGGGTACCGATTTAGGTGTCGCACGGATGGTGGATTGAGTCATGGCGTGTGGATAGATCTCACAATATTTTGTGGCTGTACTATGACGTTTGATATTATTTTGACATCAGTGTGATGTGTGTGTGTGCATGCGTCAATTTATTGTACAGTGTGCGTACGAGCATTAGTTGATTTATTTTGTAATGTGCATATGTGCACAAGTTAGATTATTATATTAGAAAAATAGTGCAAACCTTAGAAGGTTTGAGGACAAAGGTTAATTGAGGACAAAGGCTAAAATTGAGGACAAAGGCTAATTAAATGGCAAAGTCCAAATATGGATGTATACTTTATTTTTGGCTGAAAGCCTACTTTTTGGAATATATAAAAATACCCACGCGAGAAGAAGCCACTCACGTTGGGGGGGGAAGATTGCACCCAGTCTTGTGTTGCCTTGTGTTGATGGTGATGTATTTCTTTCTCTTGCTCTATGTTTTGATATGCGCTTTAATTTTTAATTTAATTTAAGTAGTTGTTTTGATATTTGATATAATTTTTCGGATTCGAACCCTCGTGCTTGTGACGATAGAGCTTTGGGTTGAGCGAGCTAGCCAAGATGGTCTTGCTGCACATTGGCAACAAGTTTCGGGGTGATTGGCTACACCTCTCATCCTATAACTAGTCGAGGACCCTGCTCTCTAGGTATCGATTTTCGGATTCGAACCCTCGTGCTTGTGACGATAGAGCTTCGGGTTGAGCGAGCTAGCCAAGATGGTCTTGCTGCACATTGGCAACAAGTTTCGGGGTGATTGGCTATATTTGATATAATTTTTATGAGTATTTTGATTATTCTCTTCAAGAAAATTAAAGGTCCGGTTGCAGTGGTATCAGAGCTTTGGTGTAATTTAATTTTCTTGAAGGCGGTCGAAAGAGGTGAAAGAGACAAAAACAGAGGTGATTTTGGTATTTTTCTTGAATTTTAATTGAAGAAGAACACGTTTAGGGATTTTTGTCTATGTATGGATGAAAGGGATTTTTGTCTATGTATGGATGAAATAAAGCTTGTTTTTGACCATTAGGTAATCAATCTCCATCAATTTATTGTCCAAAGGGTAAATCTAGGAGGAAAACCATTAGTGGGTTTCCCAAAACCATAAAACCACCTTCCTCTTCACTAATCCTCTTCCTAATCTGTCTGTACGGATTGAAAGAGCAAGCAGAGGAGCATGGAGAGCCATAAGCAGAATTGCTAAGCCTTCTCTTTGCTCAATTTCTATAATAGAGGGTTGAGGATTATTCAAGAGTCTTTTGAAAAATTACTTTGCTTTTTATTTAATTTCCTCCTTTACTGCGCTGGGCGCAAGCTTAGATTTATATATATATATATAATTTCCCAATTTCTTCTCTTTCTCTCTCTCCCTCCTTCATACCCGGCGGCGACCGCTGCAAATCTCTCTCTCCCTCCTTGGCGGCGACGGCTGCAAATTCAGGGAGGGCAGAAATTTTTTTCAGGCTGCACAGGAGGCGTGCGCTGAATTCTTTTTTTTTTTAAATTCTTCTCCTTGCGCGCTACGCGAGTAGTGTCAAGGAGAGGTTTGATAGCTTTATAAAGGCTTTGATAAAGCTTTAATAAAGCTTTATAAAGCATAATATATATATTTTTTTGCTATAATTTTTCTCTCCCTCCTTCATCTCACGGGCGCTGCCTAGATGAATAAATCATTAGCAAAGCTTTATAGAGATAGAGCTTTATAAAAAAATAAATAATAATAATAATAATAATAATAAAGAGCTTCATATTATTATTATTTCTCTTTTTCCTTCTCTATTCATGCGGTGAGTGTACCCTAGTAGAAGTAAAACTATTTTACTATAAATATATATAAGCTTTTGACTAAGCTTTAAAAGCTTTCAAATAAGCTTTCCAAATAAGCATAAAGCTTTACAAATGAGACCAATCAAAAGTTTTACAAAAGAAAATATTTTTTTACTATTCTCATCATATTTTATCGAAAAAAAAATTCTCATTTACATATAGTTAGTTTGGATTTCTTCTACAAATTTTTAGAATTTACCTCAAGAGAAATTTTGAGACTTTAGTCAAATTCTTGTGAATAATGTTGTTTTCTAAATTCTCATGAAGTACGAATAATATAAACAGCTTGTTAGTGAAGATATCATTAAAAGGTTGTTTTAACCTATGGCTAGTTTTCTAATTTTAAAAGAGTACATGGATTATTTCTTGAAAAATTATGCATTTGTGTATTGAGCTAACTTGGCAGGACTCACATCTAGCTCGACGTTCCATATGAGATAAGAAACCCTATCTTTTCTCTTGTTTTAAATTTTTTCTATTCTTTTAATTGTCAAGAAATGGGTGAATATCCGCACCATCGTACTATTCAGGAACAGCTTGACACCGAAGAGGTTAACGCACTCGACACATTAACCAAAGGTGGAGGTATGTGTTAAAAATTATTTATTGTATACAATTTCTTGTTTGCTTTTGTATCTGTTTTTTGAATATTCTTTTCTTCTAGACCTAGTTAGAAAACTTTAGCTCCTAAAAAGAATTTTAGATACAATGACCTAACTAGAAAGATCGAGACAAGATTAGCAAAAGTTATCTTCAAGATCTAGTTGCCCAAATTCAAGTAAAAATGATTGCTAGACATTTCATAGAAGATTAAGACTAATTTGAAGATTCAAGAACCAAGAAAGTTTCTCCAGTCTTTAATTCAAGTTATCAATTGCTTTACCATCGAATTTAGTGATGATGCGAAAAGTAAAGAAATAGCTTTCAAGTGACTAGAAACCAAGCTTAAGTTGTATACCAGTCACAATTACGAAGTTTATAACAATTCAAGTAAAGTTTTATCTAAATTTTCAAGTGTTCTAGTTTAAGATCTATCTGAGTACAAGATTCTTTCAAGTAAAGTTTTGTCTAAATTTTCAAGTGTTCTAGTTTAAGATCTATCCAAGTACAAGATTCTTTCTAGACCAAGAATTGCTCTAAGTCAAAGATATATTCAACCACAAGATTTAAACCCCTTAAGAACAAGATTTATTCAAGAATTACAATTATGATTAATTAAAGACTAATCTCTCAATTTTCGTCCATTCAAGTATTTTTAATCTAAGCCAAGATTCATTACTAGTATATCAAGTTCTTGCTATCAAGTATTTTTAAGCTAAGATTAAGATCAAAAACAAATCTCGAGAATTTAGTTAGACAATTACAAGATTAAGATCAAGAACAAATCCCCAGAATTCATCAAGTTATTGACAGTAATGTAAGTGATTATTTTTCAATCTTAAGTTGACAAGAATTTCTATTTCGACCTAATTCATTTTTGGAATAAGACTTGTAGTTTAATTTTGAGGATAGAGAAAAGTTATGTCAGAATGAAAGTTTCAGAGGAAATTAGCTACTCCGTCTCAAACTTCTATTCTTAAGGTAGTGTCGTGTGGAATTAATCTATGGTATGGGACATTAGATTGGTTTTACATGCCTACCCCAGACGTATCTATGTCTTCTATCTTTCACCAATGAGTGTTTGTATATGGAAGGTACCTATGTGGTATGGGACACATAGATCCTTTCACATGCGTTCATTTGTTTGGTTTTATTTTCAGAAATTGTTTCATGTGATAATCTTGTCCTCCACTTGTGCCATGAAACCATCCACTCATTGATTGTACAACTGAGGACAGTTGATTCCCAACAGGGAGGACTGTTATGACCCATGTTATTTGACGAATGATAATCATGGTCATTTAAATTTATATATTTTTTATGATGCCTATTTCTCATGAACACGTTAGGATTGATTGATGTGATGTCAATTGATTGTTACTACTGACGTGGTTTATGTTTATGAGTTTAGGTGATGAGGTGTGCAAGGGTACCGATTTAGGTGTTGCATAGTGCGAGGGTACCGATTTAGGTGTCGCACGGATGGTGGATTGAGTCATGGCGTGTGGACAGATCTCACAATATTTTGTGGCTGTACTATGGCGTTTGATATTATTTTGACATCAGTGTGATGTGTGTGTGTGCATGCGTCAATTTATTGTACAGTGTACGTACGAGCATTAGTTGATTTATTTTGTAATGTGCATATGTGCACAAGTTAGATTATTGTATTAGAAAAATAGTGCAAACCTTAGAAGGTTTGAGGACAAAGGTTAATTGAGGACAAAGGCTAAAATTGAGGACAAAGGCTAATTAAATGGCAAAGTCCAAATATGGATGTATACTTTATTTTTGGCTGAAAGCCTACTTTTTGGAATATATAAAAATACCCACGCGAGAAGAAGCCACTCACGTTGGGGGGGGGAAGATTGCACCCAGTCTTGTGTTGCCTTGTGTTGATGGTGATGTATTTCTTTCTCTTGCTCTATGTTTTGATATGTGCTTTAATTTTTAATTTAATTTAAGTAGTTGTTTTGATATTTGATATAATTTTTATGACTATTTTGATTATTCTCTTCAAGAAAATTAAAGGTCCGGTTGCAACAAACTACACACTGCAATGTCAAACAAAAGGCATTAAAATAGAAAACCAACCGATAGAGCAACCGACAAGCGGCTGCATGAAGATGGGACTGAATAGGTTGACCCTCTTTTTTTTGGACTTTTCTTTAGCACCAGTTTTCTTAATGTTGCCAAAAATATATTTTCTACCCTCGTATCGTATGGATGCAAAGTAAACATGAAGAGATGGGTCATTGGGAAAATTAATTGGATGCTCTGTGGTAGCTGCTATTCTTATCTCTTGCTCTAAAGAACGAAGTGCATTCTTTTCTATCATGTCTAGCAACAGTTCCCTAGACAACCACCTACAATGATAGAAATAATGAAAGGCACGAAAACATGCAAAGCGAAGACATTTTTTTTCTATGAAGCATAGAGATAAAGCAAGAAAAGTGAAAAACTCTTATGCTCTGAACTCTGTGTTTGTTGTTGATGGCATACCATGGGTATTGCGAACAGATCTTGAACTCTCAAGCAATCTCAACCAAATTATCTTTTTATCCGCACTGACGGAAGAGATTGCTATCAAATTCAACTTTTCAATACCCACAATGGTATCCGCTCGATCAAATTGAAGAGAAAACAAAGTTTCTCTCCATTCCTTGCCAAGGGATGGATTAATAATATTTAAAACCTAATAAATATACCAAAACCATTTCATATTAGTAGGAGACAAACACAACAATAATAATTTTAAACAAATCAAACATTGCAATACTTTTTGCATACGATCAGTGTACTTTCGTCGCAACTCAGTGGAGATCTCCTTTTCTTTTAAAGCCCTCTCCTCCGCACCTAGAACCTTTGTCACTTCAGCTACTTTGGTCCTTACTTCCTTTTGAAACTCAACCTACAAATTTTTGGAAAATCATTGCATACCATACTTTCTAACAAGAAAGAGCCCAAATATATATCTACCTGGTAAACAAGCTGGGCCAAATCCTATCTAGCCAGCGGATACCATGGGGGTTGACTCTTTGATTCAGGCTTCTTTTTGGCTTCCAAGGTTTTAGCCACATTAGCAGGTTGCTCTCACAAATAGGATTTAATGTCACACTCACAAATATTTGCAGCATTGACCAATGTATCCTTCAGATTTGTGACTATGACTGCATGCTCATTCAAGCTTTCAAAAAAAACAAAAATTTAATACAAATGCATTTAATGAGAAGGATCACATGCGCATTGTGTTTTGAGAGGAACTTACTCATTCATGCGAAGAAAGCCAGCAAGCAAGGAGACTTCACTGAGTCTAGTTGGATCAACAACAGTGCTAAAGACCCTCAAATGCCATTCTTTATCATCTTTATATTTCTCTGTAATGAGCTCCATCCAAGCCACTGTGCGATGGTTCCCCTCCCACACATAGAACATTTTATTGGAAAGAAAAGACAACCCCTTCAACTCATTCTCAAACTCTTTATCTATAGCCTACCAGTGGGCATCCCATGAAGCCCTCATCTCACTTATCACCGGAATTGCAACACCCAAAGGGGAGACAACAGAGACAATGAAAATACCCTTCTCTAGACAGTAAGTTCCACCCTCTAAGGCTATTTTGAGTAGCGAAGTGTCACTTCTCAAACCTCGACCCCTAGGGTATGGAAACATCCTACAAAGGGGAATGGGTGGGCACCTTGAAACATCTAAAACCCTGCATTTAGCCAATACATCTCCACCTTTCATAATTTCCACCATCTCATTTTCCCCTTGCTCTTCTTTCTCACTACACATGGACTGCATAACATGGACTGCATAGTGCTACTAGCGGGTTGAGACAATACTTGTTCTTTATGTCTTCTTTTAGAAACCTAGGAAGACATTAATCAAACACAAAACAAACAACATTTGAAACATAGAACTTAGAAATTGGCAAACTCAATATAAGCAACATAAAATATTCCCTAGAAAAAGCATACAAACAAGAACCTGGATAGGAGAGAAATCATCGCCGCCACTCTCATCTGTTGTAGGACTAGATGCACACACTCCTTTCTCCTTGCTCATTGGCTGAATTATAAATCATTAGTTCACATAGAAATATTAAGAAATCAAAGCTGCAACAATTGAATGTAAAATCTTACTGCTGTAAGAAACCCGAACTCCCTATGTTTTTTTTCTTGTCGTCTCTTTTGTGGAGGCATGATTATTCCCTAACATTTCACATAAGATTATATTGATGTCAGAAAATTAAGATCATGGCCACAAAATGGCCATGAGGTAATCAAGATCATGGTCATTGTGGCAAGCATCCTAAACTCCTCTACTCACTCCTATTAAATTTACCTATCATAAGATTGAACCCTTCTATCATAAGATTGTCTGTGGCATTAGCTCCTTCCCACCAAGGGCAAGAAAGTCCATATGCTGGCGTATGGGCTTTCTTGCCCTTGGTGTGGCAAGGGGCTAAGGTCTCATTGTCTGTGGCCTTAGCTTCTTGCCACCACCAAGGGCAAGGGGCTAAGGTCTCATTGTCTATGGCCTTAGCAACTTGCCACCAAGGGCAAGAAAGCCCATACGCTGGCGTATGGGCTTTCTTGCCCTTGGTGGCAATAAGGAAACCATGCCCTAAATCTTTGTTGAAAGCTTCAAACTTGGATCAAGGTAAGACTTCTGTAAAGATGTTTGACACATTGTCTTGTGTTGGATAATATGCTAAATGTATCTCCCTTGCTAGAATCATCTCTCACACATAGTGATAATGCATTACTATGCATTTAGTTTGAGCATGAAATACTGGGGCTTTTGCAACTACAAGTGCTATTTGACTATCAATGTAGATAGTCATAGGAGTGTCTTGAGCTAGTAGGAGATCATGAAGTAGCCTGCATGTCCATACACAATCTACTATAGTAGAGAAGGTTACCCTATAAACGTAAGTAGATGTAGCCTCTATGGGTTATTTCTTGCTAGAGATAAGAAACACAAGCACTATCCAATTATAAGTAGTTCTCACTAGTGGAATGAGAAATCATTGATCCAATCCAACTCTGTATGGGCATGCAATTAACATGGTCTAATCCCCATTAGGGAAAAAAAAATAACAGTCTAGGGTGCCTTGTATGTAGCACATAAGTCTTTTTAATAATGTCTAGTATTTTGTGCTTGGCCGATGCATAAATTTGCAAGTAAAATTGAAACTAGACATTGAATATCTATGTGGTATTTGTTGCTAGTAAATAGATGAGGCAACCCACAATGAGTATGAACATCAAACTCTTCACTTACATCAACAAGAGAGAGATGCACGTGAGGCTCCATAAGGATAGCTATTGACTTGCACTTTTCTATACCAAACCTTACATGCATAATATACGTGATGTAAAAAAATACCATGTTCATTTTTCTTGAACTCAATGCCCAAATAAATGTGCAAAAGACCCATGTTTGACATGTCAAAAGCACCCCACAAAGTGTCTTTAAACTCTTTGATGGAGTGCAAAGTATCACTTGCATAAAGCCTTGAGATAGTAGTGAAGCCTTCTCAAACCAAGCACAGGGTCTTAGCTCCTTCCCACCAAGGGCAAGAAAGCCCATACGACGCTGGCGTATGGGCTTTCTTGCCCTTGGTGGGGCTTATTGCCACCAAGGGTAGGAAAGCCCATACGCCAGCGTATGGGCTTTCTTGCCCTCACACTGCTGCGCCGGCTACACACTCATGCCCTCGGCTTCATATTCCACCCGCACATGCGCTCACCCTTCACACCTTGTTCCCACACAAGCCCATGGATGCCCTCTGCTGGACACGCACACACACAGGCACACCCACGGCTGCTTCTTATCCCATACTCAACACACAACACACTCAACCCTTGCCTCATAATATTGTGCCCTCACACTGCGGCACCAAGCCAAACACACGCACACTCCTTGGTTGATTACTTAGAACACCCCTGTGCACTCGCAGCCCTCTGATGGACTCCACGCTACACACTCACACAACCACTCTCTTTTGCTCACTGCACACACACACACACACACAACCGGCGCTCGCTTATCATAAACACACCCACACACACGCGGTCGCTGCGCTTTACACACCCGCCGCACCTGTACACTCTCAAGCACACACGCACACTTGTTTCTCATCAACTCACACACCCACAACTGTCACTCAACACAACCACTCTCTCTCTCTCTCTCTCTCTCTCTCTCTCTCTTTCTCTCTTTCTCTCTCTCTCTCACTCACCAAGAGCAAGAAAGCCCATACGCCAGCGTATGGGCTTTCTTGCCCTTTTGGTGGAAAGGGGCTAAGGCCATAGACAATGAGACCTTAGCCCTTTTGGTGGAAAGGGGCTAAGGCCATAGACAATGAGACCTTAGCCCCTTTCCACCAATGGCAAGAAAGCCCATACACCAGCGTATGGGCTTTCTTGCCCTTGGTGGGAAGGAGCTAAGGGGAGTGCATAACACGGAGAAGAAGGGGCCGCAGTGTTGAAAATACAAGTGAATAGGGTGTGTGCGGGAACAAGCCCTTGGTTAGAGGCTGTAAAAGAGAAGATGTAAATGTGGAAAAACCTGTGAAACGGTGAGAAGAATCTACTGGGAGAGAATAAAGGGTAGCATGAGAAGATTTAGGAAGTGTGAAGATATTCTGGGAAGTGTGGAGTTATTCTGGGAGATATTCTGGGAAAAGTGAAGAGGTGGAGAGAATCAAGGAGAAATCAGTGGGATTAGATGCTTGGATGTAAGCTCTATAAATTGAGGCATTGCCCTAATGAGAATTTGCTGGTTTTTGAGTATCCATGCCTACATTAATCTATTTGTTAATTATCCACTAATTACATCTTAATTATTTGCTAATCACTTTGTTAATGATATTGATTCTAGTGTTTGATCCACCATAGCTCATCACAATGCTCAAATTTCAACATGGTATTAGAGCCATGCCTAGAATCCATCAGGTTTATGAGCCCATTATTTAATTAATCAAGATTAGTAGATAATTAGAAAATAATCCAAATTTTAGTTATTTTTCACTTCACCCCTTCACCCCTAGCCAGTGGAGGATCTCATTCACCTTGCATACATAGAATTAGGGCAAACCCTTCTAGCATATGGTAGCCACTTCAATGCTCTTCAAGCTCATCAAAACGGCGCAACAAACCGCCAGTGAAGGAGGGAGAAATCGTGTTTTTACCAGGCACATTTTTTTCTGAGTAAAAGTGACATTGCAGCTTGCACAGATCAAAGGTCTCTAATTCCTCCTAGCCCAAGGTGTTTTCAAGTATGCTCTACAAGCTGGTGAAGACACAATTCAGTTTCATCAAGTCTACAGTGAGATCCAAGCTCTTCATCAAATCTACAAGTGACTTTGGTAAAACAGAGATTAAGCTTTCAATATTTGGTCAAATCTTGTGTTTCTTGGCTTAATCCTCTACTAGACTCATTGCTATTGATGCCTTTGAAAGCATTTGAGCTCATTTGAAATCTAAGGCACCAGATCTGGACTCCCCACATACTCTGTTTTCTGCACACAAAACAGAGCATTAATTTGCTAATCAGTGATTAATAAGTGCTAATCACTATATTTTGGTGCAATTGAGGGTTCAAATTAACCATTAGGTATTTGATACAGATCCCTATAATTTCAGATTGCAATTCGGAGTTGGTTTGATACTCCAACCATTCCATACAAATTGGTTACCCTTGATTTAGTGTAATTTCTGGTGATTTTATGCTGATAAATTTGTTGTAATCATCTATTAAACACCAGATTGAGTTGTAAAAGGGTAGACACTGCCCTTGAATCTTGAAATTGGATCAAGAGGTAAGACCCCCTTCACATCACCATGAGTACAGCACAGGAAATAGCCAAATTTAATGGGGAGCAGTTTTATACATGGCAGACAAAAACCATGTATTTACTCATGAGGAAAAATCTGTGGGGATTAGTTGAAGGGAGAGATGAATGCCTAGAGAGAGAGGGAAAAATGAGTGGAAGAGCAGGAATGAAAAAGCATTGGGACTTATTGCACTCAGTTTAAATGATGAAATCATTCATCACATCACAGGGATACAATGGGCAAAAGATGCATGGGGGATGAACTCAAAAAATTATTTGGTACACAAGCAAAAAATTCAAAGATAAATCTGTTAATGTGATTCTACAAATTGGACATGAAGGAAAGTGAACCTTTAATCACACACTTGAACAAATATAAAAGCATTAAGCAACAGCTGGCGGCAAAAAGGTAGAAGATGATGAGGCACTAGCAGTGCTTCTGAAAAGTGTGAACAAAGGTGATTATGAAAACATTGTAGCAACACTAAAGAATGTACCTGAATTGAAGCTACACGAGATAGAAGCAGCTCTACTAGAGCAAGAGAGCAGAGGCAAAGAGAAGAAATGGCTCGACTCAACACCAGGAGAAGAAAAAGCATTCTTCATCCGAGGAGGATTCTCTCGAGGATGAGGTTGAGGAAGAGGCAGAGTAGGAGGAAGGACCTTCACTTGCCACAAATGTGGAAAGCCAGGACACATGGCGAGAGACTGCTACAGCAAACCCAGTGGAGAAGGAACGACATCGGCAAACTTCATGGAGGCTCCAAAGGAAGTGGAGTCGGATCATCTTTTCTGAGAGAGAGAGAGAGAGAGAGAGAGAGACCCCACAACCCAATGTAACCTGCCCCAATAAAGTGAAACCACCTCTGAGCCACCGATGATGTAGGCCACGTGGTAGATGTATGTGTGAGCACTTTAGTCAAGGTCGCGTGAGTACTTATAGTAGCCAGACACATAGAGAGAGAGAGAGTGTCAAGGACTATGGAGTTTAGGGACTTGAGGCACTGGTCGCGGGCTATCAAGTAAGAGGGAAACTTGGTATAGGGTCCAGGTGTGCTAGGATTATTCACTTGAGGGGAGGTGTTGAAAATACAAGTGAATAGGGTGTGTGCGGGAACAAGCCCTTGGTTAGAGGCTGTAAAAGAGAAGATGTAAATGTGAAAGAACCTGTGAAAAGGTGAGAAGAATCTATTGGGAGAGAATAAAGGGTAGCATGAGAAGATTTAGGAAGTGTGGAGATATTCTGGGAAGTGTGGAGTTATTCTGGGAGATATTCTGGGAAAAGTGAAGAGGTGGAGAAAATCAAGGAGAAATCAGTGGGATTAGATGCTTGGAGTTTTTGAGTATCCATGCTTACATTAATCTATTTGTTAATTATCCACTAATTACATCTTAATTATTTGCTAATCACTTTGTTAATGATGTTGATTCTAGTGTTTGATCCACCATAGCTCATCACAATGCTCAAATTTCAACACGCAGCTCACCTAGTAGTGCAGAAGAATGGGCCGCGGCAGTGCTGCAGAAGGGGTTCGTGGAAGAGGAAGCCGGTTTTTCTGAAATCCAGTCGGTAAAATTACATGTAGATGCCGGTTTTGTCGAGTAGCACTGCAGCAACAACTGAGGTGCGAAGACAAAGGAAGAGGGAAACAATCAGGCCCTGCAAACTAAGAAAAGAGCAAGTAGAGGCTTGGCGGAGGCGAAAGAAGAAGAGCAGAGTGAAGAGGTGTTGGCGGGAGACGACCCCGCAGTTGTGAGAATATGCTATGCAATTAGGTATGCGTGTAAGAGCAGTAGGGGTCCACTATTGACCCACCGAGGAATATGCTATGTGATTAGGTATGCGTGTAAGAGCAGTAGGGGTCCTCTTGCCACCATGTGAAAGAATGCTTTTAGTTAGTGGCGAATATATTCAATAAATGCATCGTACTCATTAATCAGCTATTTGAAAAGGATATATATAGAGTTAGAGTGAGAGCTATGGATAGAGATTGGTATATATTATGTATTATTTATATATTATGTATTATTTATATATGTATTTATTTTTATTTATATATTATGCATTGAAATGTTATGAATTGATTGTACAAGCGTATATTAGTGGTGAATATAGTCATTAAATGCATCGTAATCATTCTTCAGTTATTTGAAAAAGACATATACTAGTGGTGCAAATATTCGGTTTTAAATGCAATCATATCTGGAAAATATCAGTACTCATATCTCGAAAAGGGAGAATGATTTTGGCCTGCTTGATATATTTTCAGACATTTGTCAATAGCTGCATCTCGCAACAAGCAGAATGGTGCAGGTCATTGATATTCTTTGCTTTGGCTCTTTGAAAATTTTATCCATCCGTTTTGATTCAGAAGATGTTATTTTGACAGAGAGAGAGCTTCAAGAGTACTTCTCCTTAGGTAATAATAACTTATCAATGGAGAATCAAAGCAGTGTAGAAAGCTAGCTGATGGTGTTTATGCATTTAAACTTACTGCAACAATGCCAAGGGAATGCACTGTGTCTACTTTATCTCTACATTTCAAGGATGTTATTCCAAGGATGTTGTACATGGTAGAGATGATGGTGGGCATATATTCTCATCAGTCAAAAATCCCTCTTTTTCCTATTTGGGAACTCCATCAATCCTTGAACCCTTCTATCTGGTTTAGGGACACCCATAGAAAATAAAGTTCTCAGTATCTTTTCTCTGATTAGACAATTGCCTGTTAACGACCCTCTTCTCAATGCTTTAATGAATGCATCTGAAGTTAGGAAAGTTGATGAAATTCCATCACAGTACGATGGGGATATTATTTTTGAGCTCCCTATTGCACCACAAGGTAAGCCAATGGCTGGGATGGAGCAAAGATATGATGGTCATGTGTGGGTGTAACACATTACAAAGGAATGTTTTGATGGTGTTGTTAGGCATAGTTCTTGTGGGGGGCATCTAAGACGTTGTAATGTGGAGTGCCCATATTATGAGCGGATGAAGGGAAGCAATCAATCTCAATGGAAGGGAAAACTTAAACAGGTGCCCAGAATTGGGTTTTTAAGTTCTGAAACCGGCACTTTAGTTTGTATATCAACTTGGTTAATCAAATGAGGCCAGGTGGACCATTAGAGAAACAATTTGTCCACTTTGATCATGTGCACAGGACAAGTGGCTGGACCACAATGAGTGCACATGTTTATCACCCTTTTGTCAAAGAATTGCTCACAATTGCAGTAGGTGAGTTCAAGGTGGAGAATACAAATGCACAGGTTTTATTTTGGACTTTGATGAATGAAAGGTTGCAACAATGTGGATTTGAGAGTGCAGAGTTTGCAGGTTTCATGGCTGATGAGGCACAAGCAAATTGGCTTGCAGTGCGTACTGTTTTCAATAAAGGTAAAAGGAATGTGATGATGTTCAAGGAACGCTCGTGTTCTTTTCACTGGGAGAAAAGAGTATGCTGGAACATACACGAGTTTGTATCAAACCACAATTTCAAGAAGAGCATAAGGATTTGTGTCGACGGTGGAGAGATGCACCAAGTGAAGTGTCAGCCGCATCAGCAAAGGACAAACTTGTTACATTTTGGAGTTTGGGACATGCGCATGAGACAGAGCTACATTCATTAGAGACATGGTTATCTTGGTGGGAGGTGTGGGGATTTCACGGGGCAAAATGGGTATTGACACAAGGGGGTGGAGGTCCATTTGTGCCTACGGTTAATCTCTCAGAGTCTAAGCATGCATCCATGCGAGCAGCTTTGGGATACGCTCAACAAGTTAGCTTGTTCTCTGCTTCAGCTGTGCAGAACTTGCCATGTCAGTCTTGCAAAGTGCCCATTATAAGGCCTACTTGACAGGAAGACATGAGGGGTCTAGGCCGAGTTTAAATCAAATTAAGAAAAGATTTATGTCCGGAGACGAAGGGGTTCGAGCAAAAAAAAATCTTGTGGACCTTGCATCAACAGTGTTGTGGAGGAACAAGATATTGTTGCTCCAGATGTTCAGAGGACAGTCCTGAAAAGTGTGATGCGCAAGAGAAGAAAAATGGATGCAAAAATTATGCTTGATATACAGATAGTATCGGCCAAAATATGAGAACGTTACTATTCATGTTCCAAGACCAAAAGGGGGTGCTTCATGCATTCATGGGACCCCAAAAAGCGAGTGAGGTTGATGTGAAAGAATGGGCTATCCAGAGAACACCACCAAAATGTCAATCTACATGCTGGGGTATTTTGGAAGGGAGAGCCAAACGTTGTGGAGCTTTCGTTCTTGACAAGAAGGAAGGGCCACTGAAGGGTATTCCTGCACCTTGCTTCAAAGGACGTCGACAGTATAAGGATAAGGAGAGTTGGCAGATGTTCTACTTTTGTCCATCGAGTGTAATTCATTCAGCTAGAGTGGATGAGCAGATTCAAAAGTCTTGTGGGCCAGCTCCTCTTCTTTGGAAGGTTGCTAGAGGCACATGTTTGTCTGTGGAAGAGACAACCAAACTCATCAACGCGGGTTTTATTTTGGAGGGTGTAAAACACACTGTTTCCACTATTCAGACAACAACATGCAATGTTCACATGCAATGTTCACCCAACGAGCAGAGGTGATGGTCGCACATTGTAAGATGGAAGGAGAAGATAAGCAAGGCAAGCCAAGATTGCATTAACAGAGCACTTATAATGGAAGGAGAGATAGTGCGTGAGACAGTTGTTGTCAGTCAAGCAGAGTCACACATTTTTTGGATTTCAACAACTGATTCAAAGAAATCTGGAATCTTCCTTGCGGTTAATGTATGCGAATTTCCAAGGTGCTCTTGTTCAGAGTTTTCTTTGAGGGATCTGAAAAAAGAGTCGTACGTGCCATGTGAGCATATATATTTTGTGTTCATTAGGGTGTTTGGTTTGCAACTTGCAATACACAAATTTATGCACCAAGCTGCAATTACAAAGTTAGAGCATAGTCAAGCACTCTCGGGACACCGCAATATTCCTTCTACTAGTGTTATATAGAAGGAATGTATAAGGGATGTTTGGCATTTGGTTGGATTTTTTGATCCATTGCGGAAATGCAAAAATTGTAGTGAAGCAAGAAATTATGTAAAGCAAGAAATTAGGTTTGCGCCATAGATAAGTCAGTAACTTTTGGGACATCTGTAATTTCGTCTTCTAGATGGTTATATGTTGTCATTCCTTTTTTGGTTCATTAAAACAGAGTCGCATTTTGAATTATGTTTGCGCTTTCTTGATTGAGACAATATAAGTTTCTTTTGCTAATGTCAATAAGTTGTTGTTGTGTTGTAAGTTGTTGCTGTGGTGTTCTTGTGAGGGAGAATTCCATTACTAGGCTTGTGTATGCACTTTCTTTGAGAATCTAAAACTTTAAGATATGACGAGTTCTAAATGACACTGTCAAAACAGCTTGCTCGGTCACTTGCCGCTCGGTTTGGGTCCTCGCTCAATTTTTCCTCCGTGCTCGGTTTTTGGTAATCTTCAATAACCATATCATGATATTCTACGTGAATAAAAAAAGAGAAAGTAGAGACACACTTACATGAGACTCACAGCCTCTTGCGTGCTCCACTCTTCTTCTGTTACCGTCTCTCCATGTTCTTTGGCCTTTTCATTTCTTCATAAAGACCATCAATAGTTCAATATTTTAGAAGTGATGCAAGGTCATAAGAAAATGGACAGCCTCCCAAACACATCCTAAATGCTCTTCTCTCCTCATATCGATTTCTCCTCACGTAGTCTTTATACCTTCTTGCCACCCACCTCTTCATAACTTCACTATTGAGAATACAAGATGTACTCACCTTGTTCAACATTGATGTGTCCATTATCCTTTGATCTCTTCCTTTGCCTTGTGGTACGTGGGACACCATGCGCTCATCATCCTCATTACTCCACAATCATGGTATTGTGGAATCCACTCAAGAGAGATACTCTGAAATGCGGACACATGCTTCTTGCACTAACCTGAAAAGATGCAAGAAGGGAGAAGGTAGCTTGAGCTCTTGCAAGCACACACACACTAACACAAATCCTAGAAGAGTACACACAAGATGAGAGGCTAAAAATTGTTCTTCTTCTTCTTCACAACAAAAAGGGTTCTAACAAAAGATAAAGAAAATACAACATAAGTACTAAAGTACTATGTACATACGGTCCATAATGTGAACACACTAAGTGGAGTGGGTAGGTGTGGACTAGTTTAGTTGTAGAATCACTAAGAAAGATATGTCGGTGCCAGCTACCAAACCTGCCCCAGTGATGCAAATGTCGAATGGTTACGTAGGCGCCTCGTGAGTGTTAACTCATATTGAGCTTGACATCTCAAGACTCCCCCTCAAGCTCAACTCTAGCTTGTGAACTCCAATCATATCTTAAATTCTTCAAAGCTTCCCAGCTCCCAAGGCCTTTGTGAAGATGGCAGCAACCTGATCCTGTGTGCTGACGTAGGCCAAGTCGATGTCACCCGCTAAGACTCTTTCCCTGATGAAGTGGTAGTGTACCTCAATGTGTTTCATCCGCACATGGAAAATTGGGTTCGTGGCCAATTGTATACTGCTAAGATCATCACAATATATGAAAACCTTTCTCTCCACATGTAACCCCAAATCAATAGCTTGCGTAACCAAGCTACCTCACATGTTGCTCGCAGCTCCTCTGTACTCGACAAGGCAACTGTGGGATACTTCTTGCTACTCCATGTCACAATAGCACTCCCCAATGAAAACATAAATCCACTAGGATATCTCCTGTCTAAGATGCTACCTTCCCAATCTGCATATGTGTACCCATATAGCTCCAATGGTACACCTACTGCATAAAACAATGCATAATATACAGTGGCCCTTAATACCGAAGTGTGTGTCACACTGTCAAGTTGTGGTTTGCATGGAACTTGCATAAAATGGCTCTCTAAGCTAACAATGTAACTCAAATTTGTCCTATTGATCGTGAAATGGATTAAACTTCCCACAATCTTCATGTACAGAGTGGGGTCCTCCAACACATAACCTGTATCCGCACACACTGAGCTTGCCATTTTGTTGATGATCTAATGGCACTGAGATTGGCTTACAACCAACCATCCCATGCTTGGATAACATGTCCAATACATATTGTCTTTGTGACCGCCGCTAAATACCATCAAGTGTGCAAATAACCTCAATGCCCAAAAAGTAGTG
The DNA here is from genome assembly GCF_041138505.1 of Cibotium barometz. Taxonomy (NCBI): domain Eukaryota; kingdom Viridiplantae; phylum Streptophyta; class Polypodiopsida; order Cyatheales; family Cibotiaceae; genus Cibotium; species Cibotium barometz. The sequence continues at coordinate 15,127,537 of NC_141089.1, read as the reverse complement.
CAGATCTCCCAAATCCTTCATGTCAAACTTGTACAAGTGAATAGGGTGTGTGTGGGAATAAGCTCTTGGATAAAGGCTGTAAAAGAGATTGAGTAATTGTGAAAGAACCTGTGAAAAGGTGAGAAGAATCTACTGGGAGAGAATAAAGGGTAGCATGAGAGAATTTAGGAGTGTGGAGTTATTCTGGGAGATAATCAGGGAAAAGAGAAGAGGTGGAGAGAATCAGGCAAAATGTGGAGATATTCTGGGAGTAAATCATGGAGAAATCAATGGGATTAGATGCTTGATGTAAACTCTATAAATTGAGGCATAGCCCTAATGAGAATTTGCTGGTTTTTGAGTATCCATGCCTACATTAATCTATTTGCTAATTATTCACTAATTACGTCTTAATCATTTCTTAATCACTTTGTTAATGATGTTGATTCTAGTGTTTGATCCACCATAGCTCATCATTATGCTCAAATTTCAACATGGTATCAGAGCCATGCCTAGAATCAATTAGGTTTATGAGCTAATTAGTGAATTAATTAGGATTAGTAGGTAATTAGCAAAAAAATCAATTTTTTAGTGAGTTTTTCATTTCCCCCTTCACCCCCAGTCAGTGGAGGACTCCATTCTCCATGCACAGTCAACATTAGGCCTTGCCCTTCTAACACAAGCTAGTCAACATCCCTAGCTACAAGCTCATCAAACGGCGCAGCAAAACGCGAAAGCGTTGAGGAGAAATCGACGTTTTTTTTTTCAGCGCTGATTTTTCTGAGTAAATTGCAGATCTCCACTTCATCAGTTCAAATTGATTCAATTCCTCCTAGCCCAAGGGGTAATCAAGAATGCTCTACAAGCTGGTGAAGACAGAATTGAGTTTCATCAAGTCTACAGTGAGATCAAAGCTCTTCATCAAATCTGCAGGTGACTTTGGTAAAACAGAGATTAAGCTTTCATTATTTGGTCAAATCTTGTGTTTCTTGGCTTAATCCTCTACTAGACTCATTGCTATTGATGCCTTTGAAAGCATTTGAGCTCATTTGAAGTGGAAGGCACCAGATCTCGACTCCCCGCATACTCTGTTTTCTGCACACAAACCAGAGCATTAATTTGCTAATCAGTGATTAATCAGTGCTAATCACTGTACTTTGGTGAAATTGAGGGTTCAAATTAACCATTAGGTATCTGATACAGATCCCTATAACTTCAGATTGCAAATCGGAGTTGGTTTGATACTCCAACCATCCCGTACAAATTGGTTACCCTTGATTCAGTGTAATTTCTGGTAAAATTGCGCTGATAAAATTGTGAAAAGCATCATTTTGCATTTAACCTTTGGTTAATTCCTGTAAATCTCACTCAAATTCAAGATTATTCACAGCTAGAGTTGCATTTGGGAATGTGCATGAGAATGAATGCTATACGCATTATGTATTGGGCACATTGCATCAGTGTAAAAATGGGAACAGACACTGCCCTTGTCCAGATTAAGGCAAGAGGTAAGACCTCCCGCATTAATTTGGGTTTGCATTGCATAATGATACAAAATAAACACAAAAATCCCAAAGGAACTGTCAGCAAAACATTGAAACATGTTGCTCACATGGAGCAAAATGACCTGACGAACGAGCTCATGGCCCCAGCCATGAAAGAAGAAGAATATCTCTTCCCAAGAAGAGGATCCACACCGAGAAGATCTGAAGGAAGACATGGACACGAGAAGAGAAGCTGCCACAAGAAGAGAAGCTGCCCCAAGAAGACTGAAAGAAGAGACGGACGCGTGGAGAGATGCTGCCACGACAAGAAGACTGAAGACAAGAGAAGATGTGAGGCTCCAAAGAGTGAGGAGCCATGTGAAAATCTCTGAGAGAGAAAGAGAGAGAGACCCCACAACCCAATGTAACCTGCCCCAATAAAGTAAAACCACCTCTGAGCCACCGATGATGTAGGCCACGTGGTAGATGTATGTGTGAGCACTTTAGTCAAGGTCGCGGGCACTTATAGTAGCCTTGGACACATTGAGAGAGAGAGTGTCAAGGACTATGGAGTTTAGGGACTTGAGGCACTGGTCGCGGACTGTCAAGTAAGAAAGAAACTTGATACAGGGTCCAGGTGTGCTGAGATAACTTGAGCGGAGGAATAGACACTGGTCGCGGACTACCAAGTAAGGGGAGGCAAACTTGGTATAGGGTCTAGGTGTACTAGGAGTATTCACTTGAGGGGAGGTGTTGAAATATACAAGTGAATAGGGTGTGTGTGGGAACAAGCTCTTGGATAGAGGCTGTAAAAGAGATTGAGTAATTGTGAAAGAACCTGTGAAAAGGTGAGAAGAATCTACTAGGAGAGAATAAAGGGTAGCATGAGAGAATTTAGGAGTGTGGAGTTATTCTGGGAGATAATCAGGGAAAAGAGAAGAGGTGGAGAGAATCAGGCAAAAGGTGGAGATATTCTGGGAGTAAATCATGGAGAAATCAATGGGATTAGATGCTTGATGTAAACTCTATAAATTGAGGCATAGCCCTAATGAGAATTTGCTGGTTTTTGAGTATCCATGCCTACATTAATCTATTTGCTAATTATTCACTAATTACGTCTTAATCATTTCTTAATCACTTTGTTAATGATGTTGATTCTAGTGTTTGATCCACCATAGCTCATCATTATGCTCAAATTTCAACAAAACTTCCTTTTGAGAAGACTTTTCACATGCTCAATCTCTTCCAAGTTGTCACCCCCAACAATAAGATCATCTATATAGATGGTCATTATCATAATATCCTTATCACTCTTGTGCACATACAAAGAGTGATCTGCATCTGCCATATGAAAGCCAATAGTGACAAGATACTCAGCAATCTTGTTATACCATGCTCATGGAGCTTGATTCAGCCCATACAAGGCCTTACAAAGCTTACATGCATACTTTGGGTAACCTATACCCTCAAAACTAGGTGGTTGATCCATATACACTTATTCTTGATTCTTGCAAGTCACCATGCAAGAATGGATTTTTTACATCCATCTGATGTAAAAACCAGCCTTTAGCTGTTGCAGCCATCGCAATCATAGCTCTCATAGTTGCCGTTGCGAAGTGAAAATTGCAAAGTGAAAAAAAGAAGAAAGAACCACTGCCTCTATAGCCCTTCACCTCCCAAACTTGGAATACAACACACAAACGGAGGCACCACCGGCTGAAACTCTTCTCACACTTCACCACACCACCCACGCCAGCAAGACAGCACAAAACAGGGGCACCATAGACCAAGATAAACACCCAGTAATTATATTTCAATCAACAACACTTCATACAAGCTTCTCCCGACACAGAAGCCTTACTCACACAACCACAAACACTGACTCAGGCCTGGATTTACTGCCAAGGAAATTCCACCACGGCCACACCACCTCTGGGATTCAACCTTGCGTCTGACAACCAAGCCATCCAGCCACAAACACATCAACACTCTGACCTGTCTCACTGACGAGGATACACCACATCCCCAATCACCGCGAACCTCTCACCTGCGTGCTGTACCAATCACACCAGAAAGAATCCGGCCACTTCTCTCTTCAGAAGGCGCCCCACCAGCTAACCCTCAACTCTCTGTAGCCCATCACTTCTGCATGTGTCGCCAGCAGTAGCAGCTACATCATCTCTCTCTCTCTCTCTCTCTCTGTGCTGATCCTCTGCCAGCCACTTCAATGCTACCGGCCCCACCAGCCAAGCAACCACACTGTCCTTCTCTTCTCTTCACTCGGCACCCGCTCTGCTTCCACTTCCGGCTTCACCTAGCGGCCCACACCAGCCCTCTAGATCACCTGTCAACCCCTTGCCAGCCTGTCACTTGACGCCAGCCACTTCAAACCCAAGCACCTTCTCAGCAGTCACCTGCGCTGTCACCTCAAGGGCAGCTCTCACTTGCCCATCGCCTTCGCCGCGCCAGCCACACTGCAACAGCTTCCACGTCCCTACACTTCACAAGGGAGGCCCCCGTGTCCACTTCACTGCTCCGCTCTTACCTGCTTGCGTAGCCAACCTGACAGTGCCCGAGAAGTCCCCTCTTCGCTAGCTCTACCAGCTTCTCTCCATCTGCACGCTGGTCCCCAGAGAGCCCTCCAGTCTCTAGCCAGTCGTGAGCCCTCCCTCTAGCTGCGCTCAGTCAAGAGCCCCCCGGTCTCTTCACGACAGCCCTGTATCTATCTTCGCTGCTCTTCACCTCTGTCTCTATGACCCGTCAACGTTGCCACACCTGCAGCCTGCATCACTTTACATCGCTGCCGTTGGTGTGCTATTAAATCGACTCACCTTTTGTCTGCGCCAGCATCTCCTACTGCTCCAGCCTTTGCCAACTCCCGTCTCTTTCCCACAGGTAGCGCCCCACCAGCTAACCTCCTAGGTAGCGTCTCCAGTCACCCGCAGTCAGCCTCTTAACCACGTCTTCTCTCCTTCCGCTGTCAGCCACCTTATGCCCACAGAGGCCGCCTCCACACGTTCTCTTTGTTGGCGATCCTCTGTGGCGATCCTCTCCTCTATAGCGGCTGCACCTCTCCCGCGGAGACCCCGACTCTACACTGCTTTTCACTTCTCACCCTCCGCGCCGACTTCACACCTTCGCCAACCTTCTACAACTTCTCGCTGGCGGCTACGTAAAGCTCCCACGTGGTCTCCTCACTTGTGGCCACGTCAATATTATTATTTTATTTCTTTTAAGGCCTACAAGATGGCCACATAATGCTTTCACACCAATGATCTTGGCAACACCAATCACTTTCCTTTTCTGCCATGGTTCAAGGCAACATTAATCCCCCATGCCTCCACATCTTCAAACACAACCTGGTGCCCAATCCATTTATAAGATGCGCACACAAACAAGCTACCAAGCAGCTGATACCACCTCCAGCTGACCACGTTCCGGACAGGCCTGCACAAGCTCAAAACAAATCTATCCACCCTGTACACTTGGCAACGCATTCAAAGCCAACCTCTTCACACCTGCCATGCACACGTATGTACACAAGCCCAAAATACCTCTCAGAAAAACGCTTGACATCGTCTTTGCAACCGAGGAAAACGTCTCCTCATAATCAATCCCATGTGTATGTGCATATCCTTTGGCTATCAATCTAGCCTTGTACATGCTTATGCTACCATCACTATCATGTTTCACCTTATACACCCACTTGCGTCCAATAGCTTTCTTGCCTTCAGGCAATGGCACCAAATCCCAAGTCTCATTTTCATACAATGCATCCATCTCCTCATCCATAGATTTCTCCCAATACACATTTCCAATAGCCTCATCAAAACATGTGGGCTCTATAGCCTACAAAATGCTTTCCATGTAAACATAGTGATGTGCCACATAACCATCGTAAGGTCAACCTCTACACAGGGTTTTTGACTCTTCCAGATCTTCGTAACTTTGCATTCATGGCTTTCAAATCCTTCTTTACACTAGGTGTCCTCATTGCTGGAATCCCAAGCTCCTCATCAAGGCTCATCTCCAAGCCACTAGACTCTCCATCAACAAAATAATTCCCTGTAGAAATATCAGGCATACCAAGGGGCTCAACCGCTTTCTCTTTACCTTTATGGGATGTACCAACTACATTTCCAGGACTGGTATTATGACATAGCATGTGCCAGTCCATGGTCTATCAATAGACCATGGAGTGGTATTATGACATAGCATGTGCCACTCCATGGTCTATCAATAGACCCAACACAAGAGGACTCTCCAGGTCCACTCAATGATTGTGATTGCTGACTTGCATTCTGGGCAACCACATTTCCATTTACATAAGCCCCAACAACATCTTTTTTAGCAGCATACCACAACTACTCATCTCATCAAATACAACATCCCTGCTTACCCTCAATTCACGTGTAGCAGGATTATAACATCTATATCCCTTTTTCTCAAGGGAATACCCAATAAACACACTTTTTTTTGCCTTTGGATCTAGCTTAATACACAACTCATCTGGCACATGCACATATGCAATACATCCAAAAAAATTTCAAGTAAGACTAATCAGGTTTCTTGCCAGTAAACTTCTCCTCTGGCGTTACATCACGTATGGTTGCAGTAGGAGTCATGTTCATGATATAAACTATTGTAGAAATAGCTTCAACCTAATAGCTATGCGGCATATTCTTCTCTGTCATCAATGCTCGTGCTATCTTTATAATGTGCTTGTTTTTTCGCTCAGCAGCTCCATTTTTTTTTGCAGAATGTATCTACATGTAAACTATCTTTGAATACCATTCTTTTGCAAGAAATCAGAGAATTTATTGGAGAAGTATTATCCCCCTCCATCGGACCTTAGGCACTTCACATGCTTTCCTGTTTGCTTTTCGGCCATCACTCTGAAATTCTAAAAATGAGTGAAAAAATCACTTTTCTCCTTCATGAAATACACCCACACTTTTCTCGTGTGGTCATCAATGAATGTTACATAGTACCTGCAACCGCCTATAGACATAGTCTTTGCAGGACTCCATACATCTGAATGCACAACATCTAGTACATTCCTGCTCACATTACTATCATGTGGAAATACATGATTTTTCTACTTTCCAAATTGACATGCTTTATAAATTTTCTGCATACCATCAACTTTAAACTTAATAGGCAGCCCTGTTACAATTTCTTTAGTTTCCATAGACTTCATTCTTTGCACATTTACATGCCCAATTCTCTTATGCTAAATGTTTGTATCTATAATAACTCTTGAACCATTTGCAAACATTACAGCACTTACTTTAGGCATATTTACATTCAATGTAAACATTCTGCCCGCTCTGTTGCCTTTTCTACATAACAACCATCAGGGTTAAACCGCACCTGCAAACCCTGCTCAATTATCTGACCAACAAAAACCAGATTCTTTATAATGTTCGGAACATGAAGTATATCTACAAGGTACTTCACCTTTCCATCCGGCATAGACAATGGCACATCTCCAACATGGGAAATTGGATGAGTAGTATCATCCCCTATTTCAATAAAACATGGCTTTTCAGGATTTTTCATATCCTTGAACCACTTGCTCCCCATGACTGGTCATATGGTTCGAAGCACTTGAATCCTTATAACATACATCATTATTGCATGCGGATACATCATTTTTTAACAGCATTAAGCACATGTCACAGAATAAACAAAATTCTGTTGTCCTCATTACTTCGACTAGAGGATGTATAATTATTTTGTTACACTTTTCCACTTCTCATGTCATTTTGCTTCTTATAGCAATTTGCCTGCACATGCCCAAATTTGCCATAATAAAAAGAGCCTCATGTATCATTTTGCTGCCTTTGCCAATTTCCACGACCTCTTTGACTCCCTCTGCCTCTAAACTGGCCTCTTCCACCTGTGTTGTTGTGCGAATCCTAGGATTGTTGCTGCTGTTGACCATAATTCTGATTACCTATTCGGCCATAACCTTGGCCACGGCCTCAACATCTACCTCATTCTCTACCTGCACTTGTGTAGAAGGCCTATTGCTCCTTTGTTTTGTGAAGACTAGTCTTCATCCAAACTCTTTTCTTCAATGAGGATCAACATTGACACCAAATCTATAAAGTTGGGAATGTTCTCCCGAGTCTGAATAGACGTCTTCAATGCCTTGTATTGTGGCCCGAGACCACGTAGACATAATTCCACCTTATCATTACATCATCAATAGAAACACCAATAGATGCAAGGGATTCCACAATGCTCTTGATATTCAAGGCATAATCATTTACATACATGTTTTTCTTCTCCATTCTTCAACTGAATCTTTCATGCCTTGGTGTTAGTTTCATACAACTTCACCAAGGTGTCCCATGCCTCCTTGAGTGACCTGGCATCCTGTATATGCCCAATCATAGTGTCATGTATGTTAATAGAAAGCCAACACGTGACTTTTCTTGCTCCTTGATTTCAATTCTTGTATTCTTTTGCATCTGTAATAGTTGGATTAATCTCTGGCATCTCTCGTGCCTCCTCATGTTCACCTTCAGTCCCAATAGCCTTTTCCCATCAGAAAAATTGTTAATGTAAACCTCCAAGCATGGAAGTTGTTCTTGTCAAGATTTTCTGCAACAATCTAGTTCATTCCATCATTTGACATCTTGTCTATAATACAAACTCATAAAAAACAACACTCTTGTTTGACCTGCACAAATTGATGTATTCTCTACAGCGGTACTATACTGCACCCAAATTGTCACAACCAGTGAATTCAATTTGCATACATACACCCAATGGCAAATTTAAGACCTCTTTTCAGTACACACAGTGTTTGCATAACCAATTGCCCTTCTTGCAGTTCTAAAAACAAAAATTTGTAGAGAATCGAAACTTGCTCTCACAGCGCACTTGAACACCTGCGAACTGAAAAACGAAGGTCAAGACGCGCTCGAAACGCATTTTTGGTCCAAAAATTCCATCCAAGAACTTATAATTGCCTTGTAGCTCCACTCCTACAAAGGCATCTCCTCAATCAAAGTTTGTTTGTTTGCCAGTGCCTCCCGAAGAGCTCCTGTTGACAAGGGTGTGCATTAAGGGGCATTTGAGCATAAAAAGGGCCTTGTAAAGGATCCCTAATTTTAAGAAATTAAGACTAATTTTATTGAGGGTTAAGGAGACAAAGCTCATAATGGCGCCTACCTTTGGGCCTAAAAGAAGGGGATCTCTCTAAATCTTGAACTAGGATTCTCTTTCTAGCTATTAAAACCCCCTACTAAGATCACTGATACTACCCACACTTTCATTCTTATTTACTCCATTTTAATTGTGTGTAAAAAACAGAGTATGGGAGGAGCCCAGATTTGAGGCCTTAGAGTTCAAATGAGCTCAAATGCTTTCAAGGCCATCAATAGCAATTAGTCTAGTAGAGGATTAAGCCAAGAAACACAAGATTTGACCAAACATTGAATGTTATATGTAAGTATACCATGTGATCTCAAATGAAGGGGTTTTTTAATTCAAAATTTTATGGTAATTTTATAGAAATACATATACAAAAGGGGTTTTTTTAATCTATTTTGAAAAAAAACGATAAGTCCATAAAAAAAGGGCTCATTTTATTCAAGAAAACTTTACAAATAATGGGTTTTTTTAATACCCCTTGAATGCACGTGATACATAGGATTTCTATAAGTAGTTTACCCCTCGAGATTTATAGTGTAGTGTTGTCAGACGCTCTCATTGACAATTCAGGTTGGCTTATCATTGTTATTAATTTCATGTATTTAATTGGTTATAAGATCAATATTTTTGTTAAACTACATGTAAATATACATGTTTCTTCCATATGAGTTTGTTGATCCATGGAGGTTGGATTATCAACAGGGTATAGAGAGATTTTCACCCTTTCCTCTAAAACCACTACTGCGCAAGAGAAACCAAGCCTAGTTTCACACAAGTGGTTTTGGCAAATTGAGGATGGTTTGAAAATCCTTCTTTATTGATGTGTAGAGCAAGATTTGTGGATCTTTGCTCCACTCTAAGATTTCATGATTGAGGGCCGAGGAGGATATGTATACTAGAGGGCTCATGATTTTCCCCTTCTCCTCCTCCTTCAAAAATCTGTGCTACACGAAAAGGCGGTTTCTTTTCAAAAAAATATATATATTCATTTATTTATTTTATTTAATTTTTACTTAAATTTTTCTCTCTTTCCCTCCATCCACAGGCGGTGACTGCGCAACTGGGTTTCATTCTTCTTCTTCTTTGATTACACGTTCGCTACTGCCGACGGTTTATTTCAAAATTTCACGACTCTTTTGAAGACTTCTTCAGCATGTATTTACTTGGTTTATTTCAACGCCAAATAATTATTATACCCGTTATCTTCTACGTCCAACGCATCTCTTGGGAAATATTCTCAAGTTTTTGAAGACTTTAGAAACCATGGCTTTTTGTAGACTATTCAACATCAACAAAATTCTTTCTGCTACTTATCTTTCAGAATCTCCACCTCGAATATTTTGCCAATTTCTCAAATTGAAGCATCATTGGCTTCGAAGATTATGTTTTCATTGACTTGAAGTAGCACGACAAGCTTCTTTCCAACGAACAACAATCAAACAAGTTTATCACTTTTGTAATTTTTAAATTATCTCTTCTCAAATTATTTTACAAAAAAAGTAATAAAATTCGATAACATAGAAGAAGACTTCTACTAGTATGACGAGTAACATATTCGTTTCATTTCTTTATTTTTACAATAAATTTTATTTAAGGCTTTTGTACATTTCAAGGAGAGTTTTTATGCATAAAAAGTAGAACTTCTTGGAGGAACTGGCCCTTCCATCTTAAACTATACTTTATGAATTTTTCACTATGTATTACTCTTATGGTATGGGACACAAAGATTAATCCTGTGTGAAGGATTCCGATTGATACTTATCTCTATATTTATGTGGGATAATTTTTGGTGGTATGGGACACTAGAGTTTATTACACATAGAAGTCCTTGATACTCTGTCTATCTGTCATAATTATAGAAGATACTATAATTTATATACTGTAAGACTTTGATCTCATTTGCTCGCAATAAGAAAAAGCACAACTGAGGTCAGTTGTTTATCTAGTACGAGAGATGTTACATAATGTCCACCCTTTAGCTAAACAGGGATGCTCAGATGCTAGTGTACCATCCTAGTGAATTGGTATCATGGGTGATCCCACATTAAATACTAGTTACCTAGTGTTATTGGTATAGCTCGATACCATGCTTGACGGGTGTATGTTGGAAGTGTCCTCCAAGGAGCAATTCCCCCCATACCTAGACCTTGTTCTCTTCCTGTGTAGGTCCTTCTCTTCAATCAGAGTCTACAGTTGGGTCCAGGAAATCCCTCATCACCTGGCTCTTCATTAGCGACCTCAGCCCCCACCTTTATTGAATCAAGAGTTCCATGCTCTACAAGAATGTTGGATTATTAATCATCTCATTTATCTCCTCCCTTGTGTAGAGCCAATCCACTTCTCCTGTAGATGCCCTAGGTTGATCTTCCTCTTTTGCTTGTATTTTGAGGTCTTCCTCAACCTTGGGTTCCTCATTTATGGGTTCTAGGGCTGGTATTCCTCCTCCTATATCAATCCCACCCCCATGTTATCCATGGCATCTCTAGAAGTTTCTATTTCCTTGCCACATAGCCATAATAGAAGCAAATTATCAATTTTCCTTTGTTCTTCCACCATTTTATGTGTATCGAGAGCTCTTGCCTTTTTAAGCTTAGAAGCCACAATTAACGCTCTACTTCAGCCATCTTAATGTCAACTTCCAATTCCTTAGATGTGGTAAAAACGATTTGACCCATATTAACAGCATTTTTCTTGTCTTGCCTAACCCTAGGAATAATTCCACTAAGTCTCAAGGTGTTAGTGTTCCTAGGGTCAGATGTTAGGGTTGTAGGTGCTGTTAAGTTCGGTTTTGGAGTGTGTCCCGTGCTCGTGGGAATGGACCATTGTGCACAGATTGAGCTTCATCTTCTGTGCCACATTGGAGACCAAATAGTTCCACTAGACTTCACAGGAGAAGTGGGTTTCCCTTCCTCTCCATTTTTGAAGAACCTTAGTCCTTCTTCCATGGATTCTTTGTTACTAGTTTCTGTAGTGGTTAGATTTCTCCAAGATGCAACACTCAATTTAGTGCTCGTTGAGAGGCTGAACCAACACTTTTTAGGTAAGAATATCCTGGGTAATTAGATGCACTGTCTCATCAAGGGTAGATTTGTGTCCAATAAGCTTTCCTGACCTCAAGTGCATGAGAAAACAGTTCAACAAGACAACTCACTACTTCAACTTTTATGTTTGATTATTTGTTAGATTGACGTTTCACATTGTGGACCGGGTCTCACGTCATGAGATGTATCTCACGTTGTGAACAACTTGTGTCTCTTCATGCCTTGCAATTTCAGGCTAGAATTACATTAATCTGAGTCTAGGAGATTACTATAGTGCGTTTATGACTCTCTCTTGCCCCTTCTCTAAAACAATCTCCTAATCCGTGAACTCGACCTGTCTCACATCGTCAATGGCAGTTCTATATCACCCCGTGAGATGTGGATGCATTTCATGTCGTGAAATGTACCCATTTCACGAGATAAGATTTTTTTTAGTTTCCTTGTGTCAGGCATGCCAGGATAAGATGCACTAACTTTAGTAAGGCCATCTCAAGATTTTTTGCGCTAAGGCAAGTAGGATGTCATGCCATGAAATGCAATTACGTCTCATGCTGTGAATTGCTTTCCTGCATGTTCACGTGTTTGTAAGTCAAGCCAACATAATAATTTTTTGAGTTGCTTGGAGTTTGATTTCCCTACTCTAAATCCATAATGGTCGTGCAAAGTAAAAGGAATGTAACGCAAGTAACAAACCCAACCAATGGCTCCTTATTTTGTGATTTTTTGAAAGAATAGAAAGAAGAGTATCACCAACTGCTCACTCACTGTAAGATTCCTCCCTCTAGCTTTTGAGGTGTAAAGGTGTAAGAACCTCCCCTTCTGTTCTTGAAATTATTTCTCTCTCTGAAACAGAATCTAAAGATCTTGTTCTACCCTGTTTTGGCCTAGAAAGAGAAAAAGTCTAGAGAGAGATAGTCCTAAATTGAGATATCTTTGGATATAAAAATCCTCCTACATAAAATGTCTAAAATGGATTCCCCTGAAACAAAAATTCAGAGATAGTCCTCCTAGTGTCTAAAATGGATTCCCCTGAAACAAAAATTCAAAAAGAACTTTCCAATGTGCATTTGGAATTAATTGAAAATGTGTATAAAGGACCTTAGCCTAAGGGTCTACATTTTCAGAAATTTTGGGATTATGGTCCAATTAAGGTTCCAATGGGCCAATTGGATTAATCCAAGTTTTAGGATGAGATAAATTCAAAGAATAAAAGAAAATACCCAAGAATGAGTAAATGCTCACATAAGATGAGTACAAGGTTTATTAGTTAGAACATATCTAATAATGATGCATTTTTTGACACCTTGCTAAGGAGAGGGCGACTCTTGAGGTAGGCACCTAATTCACACCTGTGGATGAGTTTTTAATTCAAAAAAATTGTGATATTTTTATCTCTCCTCTCTCCTGGATCAAACCAAATAAAAAAGGGAGCCAAACTGATCCAAATCTTGTCCAAATTGAGTCAAACTGAACCTCGAAAATTCTAGAACCCAGTTGGACTTGGTTAGTGGCCTCCCTCACCTATAAATAGATCCTTAGTCTTTTGTAACAAAATCTGTTAACTATACCATGCCAGTATTACATTAAAATAATGATATTTTCTATTATCCCTTAAAAATCCTCTACTTTTGGAGAGATTGAGCTTCTCTCTCTCTTCAAAAATCCTTGGATCTTTCTTCTCAACATACTAAACCAATTGATTGGTTGGGACTTCCTTCTAAGATAAAGAAGCAAGCCAAATCTAGAGGTAAGAAGTAATTTAATGGTTTTCATTAATATTCTCAATAATTTCACTTCTCAACCCCTCTCAAGCTTGAGAAGTTTCAACTTAATTGTTTTCAATGCAAATCAAGCTTTCTATAAGAATTCTAATGATTAATCACAAAAAGTTAATCTCTATGCTTAATTAGGATGCTTTTTATGTATATATCTCTCTCTCCCCCCAAAAGAATAGTCATTCCTTTGACTTATTCTTTAGCAAAAGAATGCTTCTCATTAGTAAATTCTTAATTCAAAACCATACTCTAAGCTTGTCAAGCTAGAGGTTAAGAAAATAGCTTTTTAATGCTTTTATGCTAATAAAATTATGGTAAACTTATGATTTAATTCCATAAATTATATTTAAGTCTAAGGATAGTTATTCTATCATAATTGTATTACAAAGTCTTATTCTTTCTAAAAATATTAAAAATTATCAGTAATAGCAACAACAAAGCTATGGTATTAAAGCGACATAAAATGTGTCACTAAAAGTGACATGTAGAGTGCCATTGCTAAAAATGTTGCTTTGGAACATGTCGGATATGATATTCGTACCGACATTTTTAGGGGAGCCATAGTGTCCCTTAGGGTCCCCATAGCCTTGTAGTGGATGTTATTTTTAACTAGATTCTTGAGCATTCATATCGATTTCATTTGATGTAGTGCAAATTATATACCATCATCTTTTTAACTTCAATAAGAACCTCATAACATCTCGACCATAAAAGACATCATAGTATAAAAAGATTTTCGTGTGAATCCCAAAATGATCAAGGCTGCAAGTCTATGATCCCATTTCTTTTTTGGCCTTCTAACATTCACTTCAAATGCCATCTTCTTGACTTAGCTTATCTTCTATCTCACTTAAAACACCTGTATTGTTTTCTTTGTATAGAGCTTTAAAACTATGCACAAACACACCTAGAACCATAATGCCATGGGACTTTGTGAGAGTTTTTCTCTTTATTTCACATTTCTTATAGCTTCCCCATTCCAATGTGTGTTATCTTAGAAAATGATAATGTAACATGTAAAGTGCCATGTATAGGCATGTATAGACGAGGCAACAATGACATGACCACATAGGTCTATGATCATGCTCAATTCCAACAACCATGGTGTAGACTCCACCCATAAAGATGTATTGGAAATTGTGTAGCAGTTTCCCCATCTCTCGTGACTCCTATTGGTCCTTGTTTAGGCCCTACAATGTTTAGATAGGGTGTTCAAGAGTAAAATCTACCTAGTCCATCTGTGGACCATTATGAGATAATGGTCTAGTGTAGCATGCATCCTATTTGGCATTGTGGAAAATTCAATCCAAGATGTGTCTAAACCATCTAGCCTATTAGGCCATCTTCTCGTATGAATACGAGGTTATTGCGCATGAGCTACACAACCATGGTTACTCCTCATAATGGGGGGTGTATACACGTGAGCTAGCCAGTGCCTAGATAATTAAATATGAGGGTAGAGCATTAATAAGCAACACCCCCCATCAATGTCCAAGGCGACCTGACTCTGTGGTTTGATGCTAAGTGAATGAAGATGTTGCTCGATTTCATCTTTGATACAAGACTTTGTGAAGATTTTTACATAATTCTCTGTTGTTGGGTAGTGGACCAGCTTGACCTCCTTGAACATGATGAACTTGTTTTGTGTAAGCATGAGAAAAAATTCTGAGAAATGGCCACCATGCACATTGAGAATTAGCACGACAACTTTGGTTATCACATTGCAGTGTTGTAGATTGCTTCTTCACCACTCCCATATTCTATAAAATCCTCCTCAGGTTCAAATTGCATGGTATGGTGTAGAGAAAATTATTAGTGATCGAGATGTCAAATTCATAAGTTCATTTTATAAATATATATTTGAGAGCATGGAAACCAAGTTGACTCCTAGTACCGCTTATCACCTCTTGAGATCGATGTCAAATGGAGAGTGAATAAGTGGTTTGGCAGTACATGTCACCATTTGAAGCATTATACAGGTACAAGATCAATGTACCAATTATGGTCATCAAACAAGAGGGTGTTAACCCAAATGCATAAAAAGAAGTGGAAAAGAAGAAAGAATTACTTCAACCACGCAAGAGTAAAATTAAGAGGGCACAAGAAAGGACGAAGCGCTATGAAGATAAGCATAGAAGGAAAAATTAAAGTTTCACTTGAAGGTTGCATACTAACTATTACTTCCACCTAATACCAAGATACATGATGTATTCCATGGGTCATAGCTTATTTTGGATTGGAGGTGAAAAGTTTTTTTGAGTTACACCAATGGATGAAGAAGGAAGGGTTGAATATGTGCCAGAGAGAATAGTGGGCAAGTGAGAAAGAGTGCTTCACAAGCGTACTAAAGCCCTAATTTTTTCGTTTATTGCAGGCTTCAATTAGGTCAATTTCTCTAATTTTTAGAGAAATCCCTAATTTTTAGGATTTGTAAAGGCTTCGATTAGATAATTTTCAGCACATTTCAAGAAATCCCCAATTTTTATAAAGTGTAGGAGCTTCAATTTGATGAATTTGGCTTCCAATTTGAAAACCCTCAAATTTAATTGATTAATGGAGACTTGAATTTGGGAATTTTTACCTGATTTTGAAAAATCCCCAAATCAAAAAATTAGGGGTTTTTTGCGGGGGGGGGGGAGGGGGTCACTCATAAATATGTAAACGTAGCACGTGGGTTCAACAGAAGGGATTTTTCAAATCTTTTTTTTAACACATTTTTTACATACAAAAGGGTACCATTTAAAGGGGCTATTCACAGATTGAATAGAAAAAGGGTGTGCTTTATGCATGAAAAATTCACGGATAAGGGGTTTTGAAATTAGGCCTTGAACGCACGTTATAGAGGGTTTACATATAGTGAACCCCTCGAGGGTTTTTTTACTGCTTTGCTGATATTTCCAGGTGCACTGACTTGCTGATTTTTGATGTGCAAGTTAACCTCGAAGAAGATGGTGATGATGAAGTTGGGCTAGCATGTGAGACTCAATGGCAAGGCCTTATGAAGAGAATTTAGTAAGGCTATAATAAGGCTTAAGGCTTTTAAACCTTAATACTTCGAAATAGGAGGTTTTAATTAAGGCAAAAAAAAAAAAAGGCTTATGTCGCTCAACATAGTCGGAGACGGCGGGCGCTAGCATGGGTAGGACAAGAAGCGATATTAGCCTGTATGGAAAAGGGTGGCAGTGTGATGGAGAAAGTCAAGGCGCAGAAGCCTGGCGTCGGAGTTGCCAGAGAAGCACGCAAGTGTAGACAATGAAAACAATTCTCACGGCGTGCGACTGAAGGCAATTTCTGATGGTGTCCCAACTGAAGACTGAATACCATTTCGAGAAGGTTTATAAAACCTTATAGAAAAGCAATGGGTTGCGTAAGTCTCAGATGATGGCGAGCATGCTACGCAGGATTGAGCTGATGGCGGACTCTGATACCAATTGTTGGACAGCCTGCTAGCTATGGTTGTTCAAAGGAGGTACCATGGCTATATTGACAAAAGGAGAGAAAGAGTGAGTGAGAGAGATGCTAAAGAGAGAAGTGATTCCACGACAAGGATGATGTCAGGATTTGATTGATTGATTGTATCAAATGAAGTACAAGGCCTTTGCATGTATAGCCCTTTCAATATACCAAACCCTTTCACTCTTACTGAATGCACCCTTATCCATATAAGGGCAGGTTCACACACTATAACACACTTACACACATATAAGCTTTTGAGGGGCTGTTCACACACACTGAGGCACCAATATATCCCAACATGAATAAAATGGTCAATGTAATATTTATGGACTTTAACCTTGTTAACCCTTACCGGAGACCTCTGTGGTGTTGATGATAGCCGCACCATATCATTTTCACCTACTTTGGGCCACAACCCCTGGAATGGCAAGAATTCACTTGAAAGCCATGTATTATATATTTTGTGTGCGCCCGCCACTTGTCTATGAAAGGCACACCAAGAGATTGACGAGGAGTTTAGGTAACTACCTTTGGATTGGATGAGTGTTTACACTAGCCTAGGATGCTTGAGGACTTGATTTTTAAGCTTTGGTCACCCAAGGGGCGTAAACTTAAAAAACACATTAGATAAGGCCTCTTGTAACCAAAACCTTTCATTCTTTTATGCATGATGTAATATAGTGTTCTTCTTCTCTACTCTCCTATACTATTACTTACTTGCTTCTCTCTTTCTTATTCGAGCTCTTATGTGAGCTTTCTTGCATGTGTGTGAGAGAGTGAGTATGTGAGATTGATTTGTGATGAGGAGGGTTGAGCTTCCATTGGAGTGTAGCAGAATAGGGCGATGGTGGAGAGGAGCTTTTAGGTGAAAGTGCACAACAGCATTGCTACCTACGAGAATCCTAGGCAACCGGCTTTCACGAGGTGAGTGACACAATTATTTTGCATTTGTGTGCTAGGCTATGATAAAATGGTTTCTCGATTAAGCTATTTGTGCTCCTAAGTGTGCTTGGGCAAAGCACCATGACATTGGGTTATTCTTTACGTTCTTTTGATGGCACCAAGGCTTTCCATAAGTGGCATCAGCTCTGCCGGGGAATAGCCCCACCACATAGCCACAATTCATTTTGAAACCTTGTAAATAATTAATTGATTAAATTGCTAGTTTTTTTCAAGAAAGGAGTAGTTAAGAAATCCCAAAACAACTTTGATTTTGTTGCACTATACTTGTTTTCAGTGCATTCTTTTGTTATCTTAGGAACTTTGGGTTTAGTTTTTCCTGTTGCCTTTAAACTGTCTTTTAATTTTTGTAATTCAAGTGTTTTAAAATCAAATTTTACATTAAATTGGGCTTTAAAATTTAATTAATTGGTGAAACAGACCTTAAAATTGATTTTTAGACATAGGGTTTATTCTAATTTTGACTCCTTACATGGAGAAATCCGGTTAAAAATAACGATTTGGGAAAGATTTGTAAACTCCCTATTCGGCTAGAGTGTCCACAACTGTCTACCGCCAAGACTGTCTTTTCAATCTTGCAGCTGCACCATCTTGTCATGTCAGCTCCATTCACTACTTTGTCTTCTGATTGGTGCTTTGCTTTAGTCGGCATCTGAGATAAAGCATATCAACATCAGTATCAAGGTACAATATGAATGTAAAATCAGTCCAACCACCTTCTACTATGACAATCAAAGGACCTGCTACACTGACGCGATCAATGACCTGTTGATGACTTGCTAATAATCTATGAATTGCTACTGGTAGTCAACAACCTGTGCTGACAATCCATGACCTGCTGTGTGCTGATAGCCAACAACTTGCTGCCTGTTGACACCTCCTTTCTGGTCAGGTTTACTTTTTTAGCCACATGGTTACTTTTATGGTGGGGTTTACTCTCTAATCAAGTGACGGAGTCACAGAGTCAGATGTTGGATTCAACTTTTTGAGTTACCTGCCTACTAAGTCACATTTTGGAGTTACCTATTTGAGTTTGCCGGAGTCAAACTTTGGAGTTAGTCAGTTCACTAAGTTAGACTTCAGAGTTAGCTATCAAAGACGGTTGCCTAAGTGAGCTCTTTGAATCAATGCTCAGAGAATCAGATTTTGTTCCACATTTATTGTCATGCATATCTAATTCTAGGAGGGCTCATTACTTAAATCATTTGGGATTAATCTTTACATTAATCATTTGGGATTAATCTAATTCTAGGAGGGCTCATTACTTAAATCATTTGGGACTAATCTTTACATTAATCATTAATTTTCTTATAAAGAGAGTAGACACTGCCTCTCTAAGGTAAGACCTTCCCTAATGGCCACTAAGATAGATAAATTTGAAGGAATATTCTTTCACACATGGCAGACCAAGATCAAATTTACATTAATGAAAAAAGGGTTGTGGAACATTGCCAATGGGAAAAAGGAGAAAAAGCCTAACGCAAGCGAGACGCATTGTGGGTTAGTAAATATGAAAAAGATCTTACCATCATAGCATTGGGCTTAAGTGATTAAACATCAGTGCAGCTCTTTTGGAGGAAGAGGAAAAGAAGATCAAAGATAAAAAAACTACCAGCACCACCATGTTCCAAGATGAGGCCTACTTGCCTTCTCCAACACTAGCTGACATCACTACAGCTCTTTTGGAAGAGGAAAAGAAGATCAAAAAGCCAAACACTACCAACCCCACCATGTTCCAAGATGAGGCCTACTTCACGCAAAGAAACACTTTAACAAGGGATCTACATCAAAGACAACATTCAAACACAAAGGAGAGAGTAAGTTCCACTTTTATGGTAAGCTTGGACACTTTGAGAAATATGGCTACACCAAGAAAAGGCAAACCTAGTGGAGGACAAAGATGAAGAAGAACATGAGGCCAATTTTGTTGACTATGAATGGGCCCTCTAAATTCTCATATCCTAGCTCATATGTAAATCATATATGCCAATTTAATCCTCTTATTTTGTAAACCAATACACCAAAATTGGAGTGATATATCTAAGGAGTCTACTGCCAATTCAAGTGGAGTGAGTTTTAGGTTAGGGTCATAGGTGTTTTCACTGCTGAGAGTGGACAAGCCATGAAGCTTCCCATCGACTATTGATAGGGCTATGGGTCATCAATTTGAGGGAGGGATTGTTGGATAAAATTGATGAGTACATGAGGATGAGGGATAATATATGAAGCACAACCTTAGGGAAAATGTGTGCAAAGGTTAAAGGTGTAATCACCAACAAGTAGTAAAGTATCAAAAGAGTTCATCCAAGTAGGTAGTGCAGATAGTGTTTGCACATGTATTATTGATCCTAGGTGCACGTGCATGTACTCTGGTCACATCTAGTGACATTCAGGTTGTGCTAAAGAACTGTTGCATGACAGTGAGATACTATTGTGTCATAGGTTGCATACTGAAATTGTCTGTCTGCATAGGTTTCTGGTTCTGCAGACAAACAAGTCTCATGGACTCAATCAGATTGTCAGTGAGAAGATGGACAAGAATAAATTTCATGCTTGGAAGTTCCTAAATAATGACCTATTTCCTAATGGATAAAGGATTTTGGGACTATGTCAAAGCAGATAATGAGGAGCCTCCAAAGTTGCTTAAAGATAATGTCACTCTAGTAGATGTAAAGATATTCCAGGACTAGAATGAGGATGCAAGGAAATTCATGTATCGGCTTTTAATCCGTGTCACAGTCATAATGATAGGCTCGGGGGGGTCACTATATGTAAAATATCCCTATCGCGTGCGTTCAAGGCCTATATTTTAAATCCCTTATTTGTGAATTTTTAAATCTATATAATATCCCCTTTCCTTTATGAATCTGTAAATTTTTTTAAATTTTTTTTAAATCATACCCTTATGTAAATATATTTCTGTAAGTTTTATAAATTAAAATTATGCTTCTGTTGAACGCACGTGATATTCACATTTTTTTGTGAGTGACCCCCCCGAGATGATAGGACACATCTAGGATGCCAACACTCCAGTTGCATGGTAGAACCTGGTGCAGATTTTCCACACCAACCCAAAGGCAAGGAAATTACAGCTAAAGCAAGAGATACATATTGTGCAAAGGAAAGCATGTATATCAATGAGTGGTCTTTAAACATCAATGGAATTGTTGAATCCCTTGGGTCTATCAATGTATTGAACAGTGAAAGATGATGATTCAGTGAACGTCGGGGCTATTTGAATGGGCTTGGCAAAGAGTACAAACCATTCAAGACCTCCATTCAAGACCTCCATTGCACTCAGGGATAATCTTCCCAACTTTTGGGACTTAGTGTCTATGTTGATCATAGAAGAAAAGTTTATGGGTGAGGACTCTTCTTTATAAATAAAGAGCACATCAGAAGAATCCTTCTTCTCCAATTCAGGTAGAGGTCATGGTCAAGGCCAAGGTGGTGGTTGGCTGACATGGAAACCACAATTATGGACAACAATAGTCCAATGATTTGCACAGTAACAACAACAATCTATACAGGTGGAAGAGACCAGTCTAGAGGGCACGAGGAGCCAAAGAGACCAAGGTGGTTGGCAAAGAAATCAGAGTGCAAATATTATAGAGTGCTAGTATCGTGGCAAACCAGGGCACATTGTAAAGGATTGCTTTTAAAAACTAGAATGATATTAAAATTGGAAAGTTGGAGTAAGGCAACTATGCATCATCTAGTAAATAGGCTAGTGATGACATAAGTGAGTAATTGTTTGTAAGGCAACACATACTAAGTTCCACAACATGAGATATGTTAGGATTGAAAGATATATGGTATGTGAATTTTGGCACCTCTAACCACATGATGAGTGGTTTAGGGACATGCAGAAAATGAAAAAAACAGGTTATGTAGAAACAAGTAATGATAATGTGCATCCCATTATGCATGTTAGTAAAGTGCCATTGTCTATGCAAAGTGGCAAAATGAATTACTTGGTTGATTTATTTCATGTTCCAAATATTACAAAGAATCTAGTTTATGTGTTGGATAGATGGTTGAGCAAGGTCTACAAGTGAGGTTTAATCCTCAAGGATGTTTTATGGAAGACTTCAAAAATTAGTGTCACTTGGTAAAAAAGGGTAACATTAGGACCTCAATGGAAGGCTTCTTGGGCCCTTTTATTTGGCAGTTTAAGGGAGTCAAACCTTTTCTCTTAAGAAGAAACATTTTCTAATTAGAAGCTTCAAAACGGCTACTTTATTCGAATTTGAATTTTGGGGGAAAAATGGAATTTAAAATCTAGCGGATAAAACCATATCATGTAACATATCTATGGAAAGCTCTTATTGATGCGTAGATCATGGATCTGTAATCTCCGCTCAAATTGGAGCTTGTATGTAGAAGTTATGGAGGTCCGAAAATTGTTAAATTACCCCCCCTCCCTTTTTGGGAAAAAAGTGCACCCTTTGACCACTCTTACACCTCTCTTAAAAACCCAACATTTCAGTCCACATGGCAACCCCCCATTTGGCTATTCCTTAAACACCTTGATTAGGCTTGGGCAAATTAAAGGGCCCAAGAAGACCCCATTCACTTCCTAATGCAAAAATGGCAAGATGTTTACTTTGGACGCAAACATGACTGAGGTAAATGAATCCATGTTTGTGCATGGAACATGTGTCATTGCATATATTGACATATTGCACAAGCACATTGGTCATCTAAATATACACGCTAAAGTCTATGCGGGCTCAAAATATTGTTACAAGTTTGTCAAATTTTAAGGTTGATGGTATTATGCATAAAGTATGTGAAGCATGCCAACTTGGTAAGTAGGAAAAACATGGTTTTCCACATGAAAATCATGTCAGTGAGAAAGGCCATTAGATATTATATATTCAGATGTATGGGGACCGACCATGACTGCAACAATTCCAAGTTGTACATTCATTGATGATCACACTAGGAAAGTGTGGGTTTAACCTTCTCCCTCACAAAGTGATAATCCATCTCAATGTGATTCATTCTAGCATGGTATAATGGGTTACTAGCCAACTATATACTACTTATGTTGTCACAATAAATGACAACTACCCTATCCACCGGCTCACCCATATCACCAAGTAGCTTCTGAAACCAAGCTACCTCACAAGCTTAGGAGCACCCTTGTACTCTGCCTCTGTACTGCAACCAAGCTATCTCACAAGCTTAGCAGCACCCCATTTATACGGGATAGAGCACAACCAAGTCATCGTGGAGATTGTAGGTCACACCTCACACCTCACAACTTCCTTCCTTCATTGCTACATTGAGGGAGGCCATATATCCATACATATGTCTTTATCTAGATTCTAAATTCATGTGCACTCTATGGTGCACACACAGACACACACATGTGAGTGTTGATTTTTTAAGACATTAGGTTTTTGATAAGACTCTCTCTCTCTCTCTCTCTCTCATCCAAAGGTTATGGAGCATATCATTGTATGATTAAAGACATGTTTATCTTTGAACTTTGTGTGAAGAGAATGCTAATGAAATGTGATAAGCCTAAACCCTAAGAAAGTGTGTGCGATTTTCTTTTCATGCCACGCACATGTGTATGTAAATTTCACTCGATTTTAGGTTTATGTCTGCCCTCGTGCTGCGTGGTCTTTCTCTCTCTCTCTCTCTCTCTCTCTCTCTCTCTCTCTCTCTCTGCAATCTTGATCCAGATATCCTAGGTCCATGCCATATAAATATGTGAAGGATAATATCTCGATCATTATATATTCTAGGGCTTGGTTTAGGGTTTATAAAATGTTTGAATATTATCTTAATTGAGATATTATTAAAAATAATAATATTATCTAAATTGAGATAATATCCTTCACAATAAATAAAAGGCTTTATAATTAACTTGATCTAGATAATATTAAAAATAATGATATCTTGATCTAGATAATACAAAATATAATAATATTCTTTTATACCAAAAAAATTAATATTTTTGCTATAATATTAACTCGATCCAAATATTAGACATGCACAACTAGCATCTTAGCTGGACATTACATATATCTTGCTTGAGATATGTGAACTACAAAATTGGCATCCTTGCTAGTGTGCACACATGGCAACAAAGATATCTTGATCGTGATATGGGGATATGTCAACATGGGGTGACCTGGAGGTTTGGCAAGGCAATCTTGTATTTGGATCAAGATATTGTGGCCGCCCATAGTAAGCATCCTATGGTGTCACACTTTCCACTCGACTACCGAAAATGGGTACACCCTAACTTGTAAACCACCCATATCCTCATGAGAAATTGTTTTATATTTAAAACAATTTCCTCATATCCTCATGGGAAATTGTTTCATATTTAAAATACCATATTAGATAATATGGGAAAAATCTCACATTTTGGAAATTTTGAAATTGAGAGGTTTCATATAATTTGGGAATTTCCCACTTAATGTGGGAAAACATACTTAGGTATAGAGATCTATATTTGTGTTGCAAGGTGATGATAGATTATGTAGGAAGGTGGCATTGAAAAACACTGTAGTAAGAAAGTGGTATTTGTCTCTTGCATAGACCTACATCAATCAGATCCAACATAATCTAATCCCCATGTGTGGGATAGTGATCTTATTATTCCACTAACCTCTCCCTTAAGTGAGGATGCAGCCAAGGGAAGGAAAGATGAGCAGTTCAAGACTTGGTCCAATCCCTCGTCCTAGGGTCCCACCAAATGGATAGTGATCTTATGATTCCACTGACCTCTCAATTAAGTGAGCATGGAGCCCTATGAAGGAAAGATGAGGAGTTAAGGACTTGACCCAATCCCTCCTCTGAGGGTCCCACCAAATGGATGACTTGAGGAGAAACTAATATCCTTGTAAACAACCATCACAAATAAGGATAGTGAGCTATTTTCATGTAGGGCCACGGAGATAACCAATGTGGGTATGATTTGAATATGCACGTGGGCCCTCCTAATATTTCCCTAATCATGCTAGGCCTTCTTCAAACTACTACATTCTGAGCTTCATTGGTTCTTCTACTATATTGGCTATGGCGATCATCGGCACTAACCTGCTTAGAGATAGCAAGGTGCCGGAAGGCTGGGTAGAGAGAGAGAGAGAGAGAGAGAGAGAGAGAGAGAGAGAGAGAGAGAGAGAGAGAGAGAGAGAGAGAGAGAGAGAGAGAGAGAGAGAGAGAGAGAGAGGTTTTTGCTTCAAATAAAAAATGTATGCAATAACAATGTAGCAATCATGCTCGTAGACTTCAAAACACCAATATCATCTTTGGCACCTTTTAGGGTTGAATTTGTTTTGTAGAAAATTGAGCAAAAGCTATGCAAGAATTTGTTCTATGTGTTGATTATTATGACACCAAAACAACTGCCCTAAGGTTGGGTAAGCATTGAAGGTGTGTAGGGTGAGCTATGGCCATGGAAAGATCAAGACAAGAGAGGGAGAAGAAGAGAACAAAAGTTGTAGAAATTCTCTCCCAGATTATTGCAGACTGTCCCAAATGGTCCGAATTTTGGTCAACAATAGCCAAAATTAACCCAAATTTCTGAGTAAACGGTCTCAAAAGCTTAATAAGTTTGACAATGACAGTAAATCTAACTAATTGGTCACCATAAACACATGAAAACTGTTGAAAGATCGGTAGAGGGGGAGGAGACACACACACAGGAGCAAACCCTAATGTATATTGCAAACCCTAACCATAGAGGGAAGCCATGTCCACTCTCACACAAAGCATAATGCACTAATCCATAATCCACACAACACACAATGAGTTGTGTCCACACTCTACTAACCCTAGCTAATGTCCACACACTATGACCAGCTGGACACGCGGTCATTTATGTCTCACACATGTTCCTACCTAATCTGCCAGCACATAGCATAGCTGGCTCACACTGACATCGAGCTTGAATCTCAACAGCCCCTCTCAAGCTCATGATGTACTGCCGATGAAGATGTAGATGAGCTTGGGATATCAAGACTCTCAACACTCCCCCTCAAGCTCATCCCATGTACTCCCAACATAGTCCGGAAGTACTCAAACTTCTCCCTGCTAAGTGGCTTCGTGAAGATGTCTGCCACCTGCTCATCAGTCTTCACATACTGAAGATCAACTGTACCATCCAGCACCTTCTCTCAGCACCTTCTCTCTGACAAAGTGATAATGGACCTCTATGTGTTTGGTCCTCGCATGAAACACTGGATTCTTTGCCAACTGTATACTGCTCATGTTGTCACAATGAATGACAACTTTGCCATCAAGAGGCTCACATAAATCTGCCAAGAGACTCTTTAACCATATAGCCTCACAAGTAGCAATGGCTGCACCTCTGTACTCAGCCTCTGTACTGGATAAAGCAACTGTAGGTTGCTTTTTGCTACTCCAACTCACCACAGCACTTCCAAGTGTAAAAGCATATCCACTAGTAGACCTCCTGTCATATGTGCTACCTGCCCAATCAGCATCTGTGTAGCCATGTATGTCCAAGCTTTTACCACTCTCATAGAATAAACCATAATGTGCTGTGGTCTTCACATATCTCATGATGCGTCTCACTGCATCCAAATGTGGTTTCTTGGGGCTCTGCATAAACTGGCTCACTAGCCCCACCGCATAACTCAAATCCGGGCGTGTGATAGTCATGTATATGAGACCACCAACCATCTTCCTGTACATAGAAGGATCATCCAATTCCTCGCCATAATCAGCCCGCAACTTCACATTTTGCTCCAATGGTGTACTCATAGGCTTACACCCTGTCATGCCATACTTTGCCAACATATCCAATGCATATTGGCGCTGTACTAACCAAGTACCTGCATGATCTTTCACCACTTCAATTCCAAGGAAGTATCTCAACTCACCAAGATCTTTCATGTCAAATTGCCCACTCAAAGCTTTCTTGACATGCATCACATCTGCACCATGATCACCTGTGATAATCAAGTCATCCACATAGATGACTAGTAAAACAATCCCATGCTGTGTCTTCTTCACATAGAGTGAAGAATCTGCTGTAGAAATCTGAAAACCAAGTGAGATAAGATATCTGCTCATCTTATCACTCCAAGCACGAGGTGCTTGCTTTAGACCATACAATGCCTTTTTCAACCTGCATACGTGAGTGGGATATCTAGGGTGTACATACCCTTCTGGCTGTGCCATGTACACTTCCTCTTGTAGATCTCCATTTAGAAATGCATTCTTGACATCCATTTGATGCATTTCCCAGCCATTAGCTGCAGCCATAGCAATGATTGCTCTCACTGTGCCCATCTTAGCCACTGGACTAAACGTCTCATCATAATCCAATCCTTGTTGGGTCTGTGCATAACCCTTTGCTACCAATCTTGCTTTATGTCTCTCAATAGAACCATCAGATTTGCACTTCACTTTGTAAACCCATTTACATCCAATAACATTCTTGTCCTTTGGTAATGCAACCAAGTCCCATGTATCATTATGGACCAATGCGTCCATCTCCACATCCATTGCTTTTTCCCATACATGCTCTCCAATAGCCTCTGTATAGCATGTAGGTTCCACATGCTTCACCATAGATGTCATATATGCATAGTGTATAGCAAAATCTCTATATGTCAACCTGTCAACAGGATATCTGACTCTCTGGGATCTCCGCAATGCCTGCGGGTCACTCTGTACACCTGTAACTCTAGCATGTGGTGGCACATATCTATCCTGCCTAGCACCAGGTGTACGTAAAACAGGTATGCCAAGCTCCTCATCCAAACTCTCAGAACTAGATGACTCATAACCTGTGATTCCAATTCCTTCGACTTTCTTTTTGCCTTTATCCATAGCACTACTCCCAGTGCTCACACTCTCATGCCTCAACCGTCCTGACCATGGACGTACACTGCTACTCTCAGCTTCTGCTGGCCCAGACATAGTAGTAGAACTAGAACTTGCTTGTGGTGGCAAGTTCACATGAACATCAGCCTCAAGTGACTCAATAACACCCTCATCTTTCGCTTTGTACCAACTAGCAAGCTCATCAAACACCACATCACGTGAGATGACCACTTGTCTAGTTTGAGGGTTATAACATTTGTATGCCTTTCGATCCTGTGCATATCCAACAAATACACATTTCTCTGCCTTAGGATCCAACTTCCTTCTTCTTTCATCAGGCACATGTACATAAGCTATGCATCCAAAAACTTTAAGATGTCCAATGTCTGGCCTGTAACCTGTAAGCCGCATCTCTGGCGTGCTTCCATGAATGGCTGTTGTAGGTGTTTTGTTCAATATATAAACTGCAGTAGCACATGCTTTTGCCCAATAGTAATCTGGCATGCTCTTTTCATTAAGCATTGCCCTTGCCACTTCACATATAACTCTATTCTTCCTCTCAGCCACACCATTCTGCTGAGGTGTATACCTGCAAGTCAATTGTCTTCTTATTCCATGCTTCCTCAAGAAATGCTCAAAAGCCTTTGAGGTGTATTCACCACCTCCATCTGTCCTCAGACATTTAATCCAACAGCCATACTGCTTTTCTACAAAAGCTTTAAAATCCATGAATTTTTCCAACACTTCACTCTTCTCTTTGAGAAAGTATATCCATGTCATCCTGCTAAAGTCATCAATGAATGTAACATAGTATAAACTGCCTTTGATAGATGGGTTTTGTGCAGGACCCCATACATCACTGTGTACTATCTCAAGTGGCCTGTTACTCATATTTCCTTCTCTAGGAAATCTCAATCTTGCCTGCTTCCCAAACTGACAGGCTTCACAAACATGCATATGTCCATCATATTTGAACCTAGGCAATCCATTGACAATGCCTCTTGTTTGCATGTTCTTTAATCTCTGTATATTGACATGACCAATCCTCTTGTGCCACATATCAATGTCCTGTACCACATTCCTGCTCTTTGAGAACATGGCTGATTTTAGCTCAGGAATTCCAGCATCCAACTTAAACAGTCTTCCTTCTTTCTTGCCTTTAGCAATCACTCTACATCCATGTTTAAAGTCTTCAACGAAGTATCCATGCTCATTGAATCTAACCTGTAATCCCTGTTCTACCATTTGACCAACTGAGGCCAAGCTTTTAGTGATCGAAGGCACATACAGCACATCTGACATAGACTTTGTCTGACCATTATGCATGACCAATGGTACACTTCCAACATGTGTAATGACATGCTGGGTATCATCACCTGTTTCCACATAGCCTTTGACATCCATTGGCTTCATGTGCTCAAACCATTCACCATGACATGTCATATGGTTTGATGCTCATGAGTCCATATACCATGTATCATCATTCTCAGCATTTGTTGTCATAGAACCCACAACATGCTTCATGGCAAACAAATGATTTGCAGTTCCATCATTGCTACTTGATGCATAGTTACCACCATGTTGTGCATAGTTTCCACCATAATGACCACCACGTTGTGCTCTTCCCCCTCTCAAATCATTCTGTTTGCGAAAGCAATCTCTCGCCATATGACCATATTTCCCACAATAATGGCATTCAACATCTTGCATAGAATTTTGTTGGCCTTGCCAACGTCCTCTTCCACGTCAAGGGGTACCTCTGCCTCGCTGAGGTGCATATCCACGTCCACCTCGAGCACCATATGAAGGCTGAAAATTCTGTTGTGGAGGTCTATCATGCCATCCACGACCATTACCACCACGTCCACGTGATGCGAATCTCCCCCTGCCTCTAAAGCCTCTCTGCGAGTAGAAAGCCTGATTTCTGCCATCATCATGGCTAGAAGATGCATCCAGAAATGAATCACTGAGCTTGATTTCCTCAACCAATAAGAGTGAAACCAACTCATCGAAGTCGGGTAAACCTGTACTCCTCACTGAGATAGATGTATCAAAAGATTTGTATTCCTTGCCAAGACCACGCAAGGTAATATCCACCAAATCATCATCAGGCATGGGGGCATTTATTGTGGCCAATGCATCTGCAAACTTCTTGATTTCTTGCACATAATCATGTATGCTCTTTTTATTCCTTTTCACATTGTGTATCTGCTGTCGCAATTGAGACTTGCGAGCACTCGTATCTGTATCAAACATCTTGACCAAAGTATCCCATGCATCTTTGGGATTCTCAGCATCCTGAATGTGTATGAGCATAGCATCAGAAATGCATATAGACAAATAATGCAGCACTTTGAATGCTCTCTCTGACCATTGCTTATGAGCAATAAGCTGCTACTGTGTAGGTTGCCGAGGTAGCTCAGGCTCAGGCTCAGCACCTGTAATGAGATTCCAAAATCCTTTTCCTTTCAAGAAACTCTTTATCCTGTACTTCCATGCCTGGAAGTTCTTCCTATCCAGCTTTTCACCAACAATCTGAACTGGATTGTCCGACATGTTGTTGCTCAATGCGTACACCTTCCGCACACTTCAAATCTATAAATGAGCCTTCCTCAGCTCAACCACACTCCAATGAATGATCCAGATACTCCAAGGTAGCCAACAAACTCCAAATTTGATGTAGAAAATCAACCTGTAATCATCCAAGATGAACTGACTCACGCAGTGCGGGATACCCTGAA
Organism: Cibotium barometz; assembly: GCF_041138505.1. Classification (NCBI taxonomy): domain Eukaryota; kingdom Viridiplantae; phylum Streptophyta; class Polypodiopsida; order Cyatheales; family Cibotiaceae; genus Cibotium; species Cibotium barometz. The sequence continues at coordinate 15,097,115 of NC_141089.1, read as the reverse complement.
TTGACACGCCTTCCAAGGCTCCAAATCACAATGTAATGGTGCAATCAAGTATGGGCAACTTGCATTGACACCTAATGAACCTCAATGTTGAGTATCAACTCCATCTGACATGTGTAATTATCAATTTTTGAAAACCCCTTTCTCTGTTTTTGGAAAAACCAGAAAAACCAGAAAAACCAGTAATGATTTGGCTCTAATTTCTTCAATATTTGACCAAATTGAGCAACCAGGCATTCATTGGCTTAGCAATAGTGTCCATCAACTCCATGTAAGAGGAATTTGTCCAATTGTAAAACACCAAAGATTAATTGCTCGATTAAAATGCTCTGTTTCTCTGCAACCAGTGGACAGCCTCTTTTAATCAGCTCATTCCCAGCTCAATTAAGCATCATTGACCAAACAAATCACATAGCCCTCTTCTCCAAGATGTAAATCATGCAATTGCTAAGGAATTTGTGGAAGATATCAAGCAACCAATGAGAAATTGACCTCCTCGTAGGTAAAAAACTAGAAAAATGCTCTATTTTCTCTGTATGGACTGCGCCGCCTGCTGTAGGGCCCTTTGGGAAGCTTTATGATGCTAATTGATGAGTGCAAAAAGTGCCCAAGACACCTAGGTATGTGTGCAACCCACCAATGGTTGGATTTGAGCCAAAATCACACTCCAATTGCTTCAATTTTGGGCTTCTTTTTCACTGTTTTGTGAAAGCTCAAAAACCAGAGATTTTCACTCAATCAAATACATCCAAATTGCTCCAAAATTTGTTCAAGGCTTGCACATGGGTTGCCAATACATCCCTCTGTGACAAATGCATATGTCTTTTGCCAGAATCACACGTATTTCCACCATACATCAATGTTCCCAAGCTTTAATGGAAAGCTTCAAAAACCAGAATTTTTCTTTGCTTTGATTTGCTCTATTTTGCTTTGCTTTTGCCTGTTTCACCTGCAATCCGCTCAAGGATGTTTAGAGGACCTTACCCGGTAGGCCAAGCTTTCAGATCTGATAAGATTCGGTGTGCTCCAAGCTTCACAGCTCCAATGGCAAGCTTCACAGCTTCTTCTTCCCTCTTCACTCACTCACTCATAAACCCTAATAAACAGCACAAGGTTCTGATACCATGTTGAAAGATCGGTAGAGGGGGAGGAGACACACACACAGGAGCAAACCCTAATGTATATTGCAAACCCTAACCATAGAGGGAAGCCATGTCCACTCTCACACAAAGCATAATGCACTAATCCATAATCCACACAACACACAATGAGTTGTGTCCACACTCTACTAACCCTAGCTAATGTCCACACACTATGACCAGCTGGACACGCGGTCATTTATGTCTCACACATGTTCCTACCTAATCTGCCAGCACATAGCATAGCTGGCTCACACTGACATCGAGCTTGAATCTCAACAAAAACCTAAGTGGCAGCTTATGTATTTTTCTACATAAAAAGCCAAGAAAATCATGAAACCTTAGATTTCTTAAGATTCAAATGGTTTAAAAAGGAGAATGAACAATTTCCTAGATTTCAGATAAATTCAAGGTTTGTTGTATGATTGAATAACCTTAAGTAGATTAGTGATCTTGAGACTAGAATGAGGAGGAGGCTAAGGTATGAGGCCACTTTCCTAGATTTTGGATAAAAGAGTTTGTTTTATGATTGAATAACCTTAAGTATATTAGTGATCTTGAGAATAGGAAGAGGAGGAGGCGACTCCTCGCCATAGACCCTCATGGAAGATTGGATTGTGTCATAGCAAGGGGAATAGCCATGAAGATCTCCTAGAATTCTAACCATCTAACCCCCACGTGTGGATGTAGGGCAGGACTCTTATTTTCTTTAGGTAGAAGACATGAAGAACTTAAAATATACAACTTTATAGATATGTTGAAATCTTACAAGAACTTTTTGGGTCTCTTAGCCTTTCAATACATAGCTAGTTTTGATTCAATGAGCATGATAATCTTGGGGTTCAAACTTATGTATTTGTTTGTTTATTTGTGAGCATGATAATCTTGTGGTTCAAACTGATGTATTTGTTTGTTTGCTAAATAAAAGAATGTATTCATGAAAGTCTTTAAGATAATTTTGATTCTATACTCTTTCTAAAAGATAATTATGGAGTGTTCGTCTTTGTAAGACAACTATTCAACCAATCATAAACTTGCACCTTAGCGAAAAGTGTATTGCTTTTGTTCCTTCAAGTTGGAGCTCCTAATTTCAAATAAAAGCTTGCAATAGCTTGGGGTAGCTTGAAAAGCTACACATTATATCCCCACTTACCCTAGTGCTACCCTAGTGCTATCATGTTTGAAGTGTGCAAACATGACTTAACCATGAGCCAAGAAACCTTTTGTGCTTAGCTGCTTTACACACTAAGTGCAAAAAAGGGAAAAAGGGGGAGGATCTCCTACGCATTCTCATGGATGGTGAGTCTCCCTCATCCATCTCCTTGCCCCATCATAGAAAATGGCAGTAGTGTGTATAAATACCCTTAGGCATAAGAAGTGGACCACCTCAAACAAAAGAACATCATAGAAAATGGCAGTAGTCTATAAGTACCCTTAGGCCTAAGAAGTGGACCCCTCAAACAAAAGAACATATGGCTCACTTTTAGGGTAAGCTCCATATGCACTAGACTTGATTGCACAACATGTGCACATCCCCTTGCAATCTCATATTCTAACTGTAGTGCCACATACACACACACGCACACACCCCCCTTCTTTCTTGCTCGAAAAACCTGGTTTGTTATTGTCTCGCTTGAAATTTAAAAATCTTGGTTGAGTTTTGGCATTGACTTGATTTTGAGCCATATGTTCTTTTGTTTGATGTCTAGGCTCTAGAGACTAGTATAATCCCCAGAATTTCTGGATATGTAGAGACTAGTATAATCCACATAATTTCTCCATTATTTTATAGGGGTACTAAATCCCGATTATGTTTTGAGATATTATTTAAGATGCTAGTGTCCTTGTGAGTGTTTGTTTTGTCATATTATTATTCGAATCTCGATGATGTCTTACGAAGCGACTTTGGTATGATGATATCACGCATTGCGTGCTAGAAGTGCACCCTCTGATACGTGGGCGCGGTTGATTGGTGAGTCTTGCACCCTGTGATTACGTGGGCGCAGTTGATTGGTGAGTCTTGCAATCCTCTCTGATATCATTCCTTGCGTAACAGCAAAATTTGCAACGACGTGTTGTGCGCTGGATGATGTTTCCTGAATCCCGATGCTTTAAAAACATTGCATTTTGAATGCCTGCAGCGACCAGCCTGCAACTTGCGCGAGCCAGCCACCTAGGTACCTACTACCAATGCTCTATAATATTTTCTAAGGTAAAATTACCAAAATGACCCTAGTTTTTGGTCAAATTCCCAACAAGACCCTCATCTTTTCAAACTTCCCCAAATGACCCTATGCAATTGCCAAATTGACCTTAATTTTTCTATTAAATTCCTAAATTGATTCTCATACTTTGGAATTCTTAGATTAAACCCAAGGAAAAATTAATCTGGCAAAAATTAATCTCGAATTACCCAATTTCAATATCACAGCAAGCATGAAATTGGCTGTTTCAAGAATTATTTTTTCCAAATTTTTTTTCCTTGGGTTTAATCTAAGAATTCCAAATTATGAGAGTCAATTTGGGAATTTAAGGAAAGATTAATGCCAATTTTATAATTTCTTAGGGTCATTTTACGAACTTTGAAAATATGAGGGTCATTTTGGTAGTTTTCCCTATTTTTTCTAACGAATTAAAAACAAGGTACTGCTTCGAAGTTCACCACCACAACCAAGTGTCATGCAGTTTTTGAAATGACTTTTCATATGACATAAAATTACAAAATCGTACCATTCAAATGACATGCCAAACATCAATATGAAATGCTTCATGTTTATAGTGATTTTTTTTAAGTATTACAAAGTAAAAACCAATCAAAATCTCTCCACATAGGACATAAAACTTACAGTATATATATAATAGCCAATCACTAATCTCTACTACTCTTCTTATCTTATACATTTCTTACATGGGAGCTACTGTGCTCAGCCCCACATGGCAACCTACCCAGCTGAGTGTGTGGTAAAAATTGTCACTTGAGAGAGCATGAAGAGGGACAAACATGAACAAACACATATAATGTTTGAAAACGTATGCCTAAATGTGGACGCCCACTAACCCTGTGCATGAGATGAGATGAACCTCAAGCCCATGCACGTGTCTACTAAAAAGAATGCATGGGAGAGGGAGAGCTTGACTTCCTTACAAGCAAACACACACATAAGAGAGAGCAAGACACAAGAGATATGGATGGCTGATTTTTCTTCTATATTCTTTTCTTCTCTACAACCATTAACATGAAGAGAAAAGAGTACATACTATTAGGGAAAGTACTCTCTTACTATAATATACAATGGTCAATCCAGTGTGAACTCGACTATATGAGCTGGCGTTATAACTATGCCATACTCTAGTAATCCAAATGTGGCTGTCACATAGCCTGTCATCCACCATTGGCAGCATATCAATCATAAGCTCACCAACCATGCTAGTGGCATAACTATGGAAGCTATCACCTAGGTGGGTCATCAACGTCCGTAGCACTAGTCGAGCTCAATATCTCAACACTCCCTTGAGCTGCTCACATTAGGGGAAGGTTGAGGTCTATAGGGGCCCTTTAAGATGCCATGAGATTAAAAGGTTATTAAGGTCTATCCTTTGTATGCCGACCAAACCTGTGGGTCACATGGCCGAATTAAGGAGGAACTTGCACCTGGTTCATAGAAATCATCGCTTTTTTCCCCTTAAGGGAGGCACAGTGTGTTAAAATTACAACAATGTGATGAGCTATGGTGGATCAAGTACTAGAATCAACATCATTAACAAAGTGATCAGCAAATAATTAAGACATGTGATTAGTGAGTAATTAACTAATAGCTTAATGTAGGCATGGATAATCAAAAACCAGCAAATTCTCATTAGGCCAATGCCTCAATTTATAGAGTTTACATCCAAGCATCTAATCCCACTGATTTCTCCTTGATTCACTCCACCTCAATTTATAGAGTTTACATCCAAGCATCTAATCCCACTGATTTCTCCTTGATTCACTCCACCTTAATTTATAGAGTTTACATCCAAGCATCTAATCCCACTGATTTCTCCTTGATTCACTCCACCTCTTTTGCCATGATTCTCTCCAATCTCTCCCAGAATATCTCCACACTTCCTAAATCTTCTCATGCTACCCTTTATTCTCTCCCAGTAGATTCTTCTCACCTTTTCACAGGTTCTCTCACATTTAGAGATTCTCTTTTACAGCCTCTAACCAAGGGCTTGTTCCCGCACACACACCCTATTCACTTGTATATTTCAACACCTCCTCTCAATACTCCTAGCACACTTGGACCCTATGCCAAGTTTCCCTCTTAGTTTTGATAGTCCGTGACCAGTGTCTAGCACACCTCCCCTCAAGTTAACTTAGCACACTTGGATCCTGTACCAAGTTTCTCTCTTACTTGATAGTCCGCGACCAATGCCTCAAGTCCCTAAATTCATAGACCTTGACACACTCTCTCTCTCTATGTGTCCAAGGGGCTACTACAAGTGCCCACCGTGACCTTGACTAAAGTGCTCACACATACATCTATCTACCACGTGGCCTACATCATCGGTGGCTCAGAGGTGGTTTTACTTTGTTGGGGCAGGTTACATTGGGTTGTGGGGTCTCTCTCTCTCTTTCTCTCAGAGATTTTTACATGGCTCCTCACTCTTTGGAGCCTCACATCTTCTCTTGTCTTCAGTCTTCTTGTCGTGGCAGCTTCTCTCCACGCGTCCATGTCTTCCTCTTCTTTTAGTCTTCTTGTTGTGGCAGCTTCTCTTCTCGTGTCCATGTCTTCCTTCAATGCTTCCTCTAGATCTTCTTGGTGTGGATCTTCCTCTTGGAAAGAGATGTTCTTCTTCTTTCATGGCTGGGGCCATGAGCTTGTCTGTCAGGTTTTCTTGCTCCATGTGAGCAACATGTTTAAAAGTTTGTTTTACAGTTCTTTTGGGCTTTTGATGTTTATCTTGTATCATTATGCAATGCAAACCCAAATCTATGCGGGAGGTCTTACCTCTTGCCTTATTCTGGACAACAAGGGCAGTGTCTGATCCTATTTTTACACTGATGTAATGTGCCCAATACATAATGCATATGGCATTCATTCTTATGCACATTCCCAAATGAAACTCTGGCTATGAATAATCTTGAATTTGAGTGTGATTTGCAAGCATTAACCAAGGGTTAAATGCAAAATTATGATTACCATAAATTTATCAACATACCAAAAATTACATTAAATCAAGGGTAACCAATTTGTACGAAATGGTTGGAGTATCAAACCAACTCCAAATTACAATTTGAAGTTATAGGGATCTGTATCAGATAGCTAATGGTTAATTTGAACCCTCAATTGCACCAAAATACAGTGATTAGCACTGATTAATCATTGATTAGCAAATTAATCATCTGTTTTGTGTGCAAAAAACAGAGTATGCGGGGAGCCCAGATCTGAGGCCTTAGAGTTCAAATGAGCTCAAATGCTTTCAAGGACATCAATAGCAATTAGTCTAGTAAAGGATTAAGCCAAGAAACACAAGATTTGACCAAACATTGAATGTTTAATCTATGTTTTACCAAAGTCACTTGCAGATTTGATGAAGAGCTTGGATCTCACTACTATAGACTTGATCAAATCAATTTTTGACTTCACCAGCTTGTAGAGCATGCTTGAAAACATGTGGGGCTAAGAGGAATTAGAACCATTTGATTTGTGGAAGTAGAAATATCAAATTCACCTCAGAAAAAGGATGCCTCTTCATTCGCGAATTTTTGCAGTTGGCATTGGCGGTTTGCACTTCTTTCTTGATGGGCTGAAGCACAAGAGTGTTGACTATGTTAGCTAGAAGGGTTTGGGCTAACTTTGAGTGTGCAAGGAGAGGGATCTCCTCCACTGGTTGGGGGTATAGAAAGCTTCTTGAAAATAACTAAAAATTTGATTATTTCTTAATTATCTACTAATCTTGATTAACTAGATAATGGGCTCATAAACTTGATGGATTCTAGGCTTGGCTCTGATACCATGTTAAAATTATAGCAATGTGATGAGCTATGGTGGTGGATCAAATACTAGAATCAATATCATTAACAAAGATTAAATAATTAAGACATGATTAGTGAGTAATTAACTAATAGCTTAATGTAGGCATGGATAATCAAAAACCAACAAATTCTCATTAGGCCAATGCCTCAATTTATAGAGTTTACATCCAAGCATCTAATCCCACTGATTTCTCCTTTTTGATTCACTCCACCTCTTTTGCTTGATTCTCTCCACCTCTTTTGCTTGATTCTCTCCACCTCTCCCAGAATATCTCCACACTTCCTAAATCTTCTCATGCTACCCTTTATTCTCTCCCAGTAGATTCTTCTCACCTTCTCATAGGTTCTCTCACATTTACAGATTCTCTTTTACAGCCTCTAACCAAGGGCTTGTTCCCGCACACACCCTATTTTCACTTGTATATTTCAACACAGCGGTTGATTCTTTCCCATAGAACAAGAATCTTCCTGGGACTTAATTTAACTATACCATAACTTAATCTTAACTGAGTTCCTAGGCCCCCTAGCCGGCACTCATGCAAAATACAAAATAGACACACAACTTACGTACCCAATATGAAATTACCTTTTCTCCAATTCAACTACCTTCAAAAAGAATTGGAATGAAACCACACTATTTCCATCATAATCCTCAAAATTTCATTTCCATTGTTTTACAATCAAATTGTCATCTAGACTCTTCATTGAAGACCAACTAGTCAACCAACGAGATACAATTTCAAGTTTCTAGTTCACTTAGATAATTTCTTGCCAATCCATGAATATCTTCCTCGACATACGCATGGGTGTCCTAGTAGCCCCCTGCGAGCCCGTGCATCGCCTAGTCAGAACCCTCTAGGATCCTCCTTAGGTGTCTTAGTACTTCACTCAGGGACCGCTTCGTCGGCTCTTGCCCATCGTACTAGAAGCGTATGCTTTTTAACCATACCGAGACTGGTCAAGACCTTGGCAAGCATTGCCCTGCGAGGGACGTCCTTCGATGACTCCCCGCCAGCTGTTGCAACATAACTCTCCTTAGATTAAACCATAAGCCAAATGCTTCCTCCAGCATTCATGCGTAAGATAGTCCTTTACAAAAACAGAGTTTCTATGCAAGTAAGAATTTCCCATTGAGTTGATTTTTCAAGACCCTTTTTCTCAAAACCTAGACTTTTTCAATGAAAATCACGAATCTCGTATCTCGGTGATCCACCCATCAATTACAAAAAATTTCTAACCTATTTCTCGACGATTTTGGGTCTTAGGAAAAACTTCTCTAAGTAAGCCGGTTATCCATTCTTCGTACTGAAGAAATGGGAACGGTCACAAGACTTGGTTTAATTTCTGATTCAAGAGATGGGCAGGCAGCTTACCGACCCACCTTTCTTACACGGTCATGGTCTAACCCTAAATTACTCAAATTTAATCCTAGATTTGTTTCTTAAAGATTTTTCTCCTATTTACCTAATAAAATAACTATGATTTCCAATCGTAATGGGTAAAAATCCAAAATTATGAAATTTCATTCTTTCTTGGACATAATAGAATTATAAAAAAATATATTCATAAATAATGAAATTTAACAAGAATATTTCTTTTTCCAATGATCCTTTTTGTGAATATGTATACATTATTTATTTAAAATGTTCACATAGAATTATACTAAAATTTTCTTTTCTCTATTTGAATCTCGGCATTGACATGCCCTAAATTATCTACGTAAAATATGGTGAAACCTTCTCTTTTGTTACCAATTTTAACTTATGTATTTTTCTAATTAAAAGTACGATAAAAATTTCTCTTTTTGAAAAATAAATAAAAATACCCATGTATATACATACCATGAATATACTTATTTTGAAATATGACAATTATTGCTCTTTTGATATTTAAAATGTTTGTACATAGAATATCATGAAAATTCCTCTCTTTGAATCTAAATTTTTATGCATGCACATACTAAAAATAAATATAACAAAAATTTCTCTTTTCTCCATTTAAACATTTATGCATAAATACTATAAAAGTATTTTTAAAAATATAACAAAAATTATTCTTTTAGCATTAAAATGCTTATGCATAGAATATGATGAGAATTCCTCTTTTGGCATTATCAAATTTATGCATAGAATTAAATTCATTTTTTTAAAATTTTACCATAGCTTCGCTGCTGCATTTTTTGGGAATTCTAAAAAGTTATACATTTAATATTTACTCCTAATTATCTTAAATATGGTGGGATTTCCTCTTTTAGTCTAAAAATTCATTATGCATACCCAAGCATAATTATAAGCATAATTACATTTAAACCTCTTGTTTATTTTTAAAAATATCCCATTATCATTCCCATATGAAAATAATTACAAAAATGTTAGCATAAACTCTCTTTCAACTTAAAATGAATAATTATGAATTTTCTAATCATAAAACAAGCTTGAATGAATTAATCCTTTTTTAATTAGAATGAAAATCATAAAAATGCTTAATCTCTGTCTCTAGCTTGTTAAGCCTAGAGTTTTGATTAAGAAAAATGAGATAAAACTAAGATCCATCCCTCCAAGAAGGATTCAACCATAAAGATGAGTAATCTTTCTAAAAGAGAGATTTACTAATCAAAAATATTATATTTAGATATAAAAGATTAGCATTAAATCATTTTAACAATATGAATCACTAGAAACTCGGTTTTAAGAAAAAAACATTGATTAAAATGCTTCCCAAGCATTAGAGAGGTTGGGAAGAAGATTACCATTGAAAAAGATAGAAAAACACCATTGCTTACCCTTGGTTTTTGGCTTGATTCTTTAGAGAGAAGTGAATCCCACAAGAGAAAGCTTGGCCACCAAGATGAAGAGGGCAATCTCCAAGAGAGGATGAAGATTAGTGAAGCTCCAAAGCTTTCCAAGAAGAGGCAAAATAGAGGGATAATAAAATTACACTAATTTGAAGATTATAATGGCATGTAAATACACAAAGATGAAAATACAAAGGAATGAGGGTCTAATTATAGGTGAGGGATGCCACCAACCAAGTCCAACTGGAGCTTTCATTTGATCCATTTTGGACAAGTCTTGGGCCACTTTGGTTCACTTTTTGATCCAGTTTGAAAGAGGAGCGAGCAGAGATGAGAATATCTCATTTTTTTGAATTAAAAATATGAAGTAATGATGTGAAATACGCGCCTTCTTCATGAGCACCCTCCCTCCTTATTGAGGTGTCAAAATTTTATTTTTTAACTAATAAACCTCATTTTTAAACTAGTAATCCCAGTTCTTAGTCAACTCCTCATCTTTTGTGAGAATTTACTCATTTTTGGGGGGATTCTCTTTTATTCTTTGCATTTTTCTTATTGAAACACTTGGATTAATCCTATTGGCCCTTTTGAATACTCTTTGGGAGCTTAATCAAAAATTTCTGAAGATGTGGACTCTTGGGCTAAGGTCTCTAATACACATATTCAATTAATTTCTAATGCATATTGGAAAATTCTTTTTGAACTTTTGTTTCAAGGGAATTCATATTAAATATAAGGGATAACTTTATATCCAAAAATATCTCAAAATTATATTATCTCTCTCTAGACCAAAAATAAGAAAAACAATGTTTTTTTGCATTTTGAAATAGGGGATGATTACAAGGGACTGAGAGGAGAGCTTATACATCTTTTACCTAGGGGGCTGAGGAGGAACCTTGCATCCTCTCCGACTTGAAAAACACGAGATGTCCTCATCTCGCAAAAAGTGAGGTAGTCCTTTATCAGTTCTTCTTCTTTCTCCCAAGTGGCGTCCTCTAAAAGGATAAAACTTCCACTTGACCAGAAACTCTCTAAGGACACTGTTCCTGAGAGCCTTCTCCCGAACACCACCCAAGGATTTCTTCGGGTTGGAGTTCTATCTGGCCTTAAGTCTAAGAAATCGACTGTTCATCATCCAACAGATGACTCAGGCTGGGTACATACTTTTTAAGTAAGCTGACATGGAATACATTATGTTTTTTGAGATGGGGAGGCAGAAGAAGTTCATAAGCTAGATCTCCTAGTTTCTTAGTAACGGCATATGGCCCACAGTATCTTGGAGACAGCTTTTTGTACTTTCCTAGAGATAAAGAACTTCTCTTGGATCGTACATGAATGAAAACCATATCTGATTCCTCAAACACTCTCTCCGTTCTTTTCTTGTCTGTATAGTGCTTTTGTCTATCCTCGGGGCAGCCTTAATATCTTTGCTGCGGATTGCCTTCATTTACTGCTCCATATCATCAAGCATCTGTCTGGACATCTCGACCCTGATCAATGGGTCGGACCAAGTTAATGGTGTGAGGCAATCTACAGAGCTTTGAATGGGCTCATCCTGATACTTCGGTGATAAGAGGCATTATAAACAAGCTCCACTAGTAGATGTAAGTAGCTTAGCCACTTCTTGGGTTCTCTGCCATAGCATGACCGAAGAATATCTTCACTTACTTGGTTTACTCTTTCAGTCTGGCCATCTCTCTCGGGATGATAACCTCTACTGAGGTCTAAGGAAGTTCCCACTGCTTTGAAGCATGCAATCAGGAACCTTGATGTGAACTTAGAGTCTTTGTTGCTCACTATTCTTTTGGGTAAGCCATGCAACCTAAAAATCTCCTCGAGGAAGACTCTGGAAACATCCACTACAGAGTAGATTTCTTTTACTCGAATCAGATGGGCAACCTTGGTTAATCTGTCAACTACTACAAAAATGGAGTTGTAACCTGATTGCATTGACGTAAAATCCATACTGATACATTCCCACTTCATTTGTTGTGAGATCCCACTGCCCCCTCTACGCACCCGCCGATTCCCAGTTGCTAGCAGGTAGCTTCTTCATGTGTGGGGTAGGGTTTCCCACTCGGGGCCTCGCCCTCGAATACACGAGACTAATCTGGTGGCCATTCCAAAACCGAAACCGGGAAAATTTTCCTTGCCCGGAAAACGAGAGACGATTCTGCCTTTTTTATTTTTTAAAGGAATTTTCTAACGGGGTCAAGAGACTAAGCTATCCTTCACCTGATTAAACCAGATAGAAGGAAAACTATTACAGACTTAACTTGAAGAAACCAACGCTTTTTTCCTAACTGAAATCGGGCACAGTTGTTGATCTATTCATTTGAGAAGTCTTTAGGTTTTTATTTACCTTTCGAGTTCTAAGCGTATTCTTATTAATTAATTTCATTAATAAAACTCCACTGATTCCAGCCTAGGCCCATGGGTTAGCCACCACCCAACCACTGGAATCGGTAGAACTAGACAATTACTCACCCACCCATAATTGAATGCCTTTCTCAACTTTTGCTTTTGAATACAGATACGCACACACTCCTCTTTAAACTTTAACTTATAAAACAATCCATTGACAAATAGTTATCGATTATAGATGTCATAACTCAAAATTTCCATTCAATCCTTGTTTCTAAAAAAACAAATAGTATCACTTTGGACTCTCTATTGAGACCACCTGGTCAGCAACCAACGAGATCCAGTAAATAGATTACAATAATCATTGGTCCATCATACAATCTTCCACGACATACACATGGGTGTCCTAGGCACCGCGAGCCCGTGCATCGTGCCTGGTCAGAACCCTCCAAGATCCTCCTTAGGTGTCCAGGCGCTTCACTCAGGGACCACTTCGTCGGCCCTCGTCCATCGTACCGGAAGCGCACCATTTTAACCATACCAAGGCTGGTCAAGACTGGCTTTGTCGCATGAGCTGTCCTTTGAACACTCCCCGCCAGCTATCCTTTGAACACTCCGTGTCAGCTATTGCAACCGAACTTCCCTTAGAAAACACATACCAAATGCTCCCTCCACCAACATTCTGGCGTAAGACAGTCTTTAAAGAAAACAGGGTTTCTATGTAAGTTTTCAGTTTGATTTTCTTTTGAATACAATGAGTATATCTTAAATCAGTATCCCCAAAACTTTATAATCATAATACTGAATTTCAAAATAGAATTCCTCGAATTCTGTAACCTTGATTCTCAAATCAATTCTAAGGGTCTTAACTTAGTTTCAGATTTGGTGGGAGACTTGAGTGTATTTTCCTGAACTGGTCACATCCCTTTCCTCGAAACGGATGAAAGAGTTTGGTCTTGGGCATAGTCTGATTCGGGGTTCGAGTCTGATAAGGTTTTTCTTGAACTATCTTTCTCAAAAAGGGGTGATATTTCAATTACTATTTAACTGATTTCTAAATTAATCACGAATTCTGATGAGGAATAAATTAATCATTTATCTAAAATTCTAACTTCGATAGGTTTTCTAAATTTTCTCTTTACAATCCAAGTGAATATGAAATGATAGAAATTTCCCTCTAAGAGTATTTACTTATTCATTTATCAAATATTCATGGAAATTAAACATAGAATTAAAAAGAATCTAATTTTGATATAAAAATTCTTTATGCATAAAATCCAACTTCAATGGAAATAACACTTTTATATAAAAGAAAATCCTTTTATGCATCTATTTATGCATAAAATCAATTTAATAGGAATAACACTTTTAAAATAAAAAGAATTTCTTTATGCATCTTTTTATGCATAGAAATTAAATTTAATGAAAATAACACTTTTATAGTAAAAAAATTTATATTATACATCTTTCCATGCATAGAATTTAAATTCAATGAAAAAAACACTTTTATAATAAAAAAAATTTCATTATGCATCTTTCCATGCATAGAAATGGAATTCAATGAAAATAACACTTTTATAATAAAACAATTTCCATTATGCATCTTTCCATGCATAGAAATTGAATTCAATGAGAATAACACTTTTATGATTAAAAAATTCTATTATGCATCTTTCCATGCATAGAAATCGAATTCACTGAAAATAACACTTTTATAATAAAAAAATTTCTATTATGCATCTTTCCATGAATAGAATTTAAATTCAATGAAAATAATACTTTTATAATAAAAAAAATCCATTATGCATCTTTCCATGCACAGAAATTGAATTCAATGAAAATAACACTTTTATAAAATAAAAACATTTCCATTATGCATCTTTCCACATGCATAGAAATTGAATTCAATAAAAATAACACTTTTATAATTAAAAAAATTCTATTATGCATCTTTCCATGCATAGAAATTGAATTCAAAGAAAACAACACTTTTATAATAAAAAAATTTCTATTATGCATCTTTCCATGAATAGAATTTAAATTCAATGAAAATAACACTTTTATAATAAAAAAATTTCATTATGCATCTTTCCATGCACAGAAATTGAATTCAATGAAAATAACACTTTTATAAAATAAAAACATTTCCATTATGCATCTTTCCATGCATAGAAATTGAATTCAATAAAAAGAACACTTTTATAATAAAAAATTTTCATTATGCATCTTTCCATGCACAGAAATTGAATTCAATGAAAATAACACTTTTATAAAATAAAACCATTTCCATTATGCATCTTTCCATGCATAGAAATTGAATTCAATAAAAATAACACTTTTATAATTTTTTTTCTATTATGCATCTTTCCATGCATAGAAATTGAATTTAATGAAAATAACACTTTTATAATAAAAAAAAATTCTATTATGCATCTTTCCATGCATAGATATTGAATTCAATGAAAATCACACTTTTATAATAAAAATTTTCTATTATGCATCTTTCCATGCATAGAAATTAAATCTAATGAAAATAACACTTTTATAATAAAAAAATTTCCAATATGCATCTTTCTATGCATAGAATTTAAATGCAACAAAAACAACACTTTTATAATAAAAAAATTTCCAATATGCATCTTTCTATGCATAGAAATAAATTTCAATAATTAATATCAATGATATCCATGCATATTCATAGGTGAATATGTACATGGACTAAATAAAAATATTTCTTTTAGAGTGCACAAACGTTGGGGATTACTCTTTTAGAATAACATAAAAAAAAACTTTATTTTCCACAGAATTCAAGAAAATTTTGCCATAACCTCCTTTGTATGGCTGACCATTTTTTAATTTTTAACATTCTAATATCAATTTAAAATTAATCCCAATTTGAATTAAAGTACTCTAATCTACTCAATTGTCACTTTCTAGTGAGTAAACAATAAGAAAAGTTTAATGAATTTATTTATTAGTCAATCTAGGATAAGAAAGGCTGAATTCTTAAGGAAGAGAAAGAGGTGGCCTTTTCATCAACAAGGCATAACATCAAGATTCACATTAATCAACTAAAAAAAAGCAAAGAAACCAGAAAACCACAGATTTGAAATTAAAAAATAGAATTTTTAGCTTACATGGAGTTTTGTGAGCTCCCTTTGGCTTGAGGAATTGAGGGTTCTACTCTTGTTTGGATCAAGAGTGGCCACCAATTGGAGAGGTTTTAGTCAAAAACAACTGAATTATCAAGTGAATTCAATGTAATTGGCTCTAGGAAGGAGTAGAGTACCAGTGCAGAAACACTATAAAGCTTTTACAAAGGGATAGGCTTCTATTTATAGGAAAAAGTGAGCCTCAAACCAAGCAAACTGATTCTAGAATTTTCCAGATCAGTTTGGTCAATTTTTGACCATTTTGGGTAGTTCAACTTACTTTTGGAACTAGACTTGAAATAGGAGAGAGGAGAGATTAAATATCTCATTTTATTTATTTAAAATGGGAAGCAATGATAAGAAAAAAGGTACCTCCTTCATGAGGGGGAATCCCCACTCTCAGGTGTTAAAAAATCATTTTTTTAATGTTTCCTTTGGTCCTTAGTCCACTCTTCATCTTATGTGAGTATTTACTCAATTTTGGGGGGGTTTTCTTTATTTCTTCAATTTATCTCCTCCCTACATTTGGATTAATGGGATTAGTCCCTCAGAATCTTAATCCAAAATTTTTAGAAATTCTGGACCCTTAGGCTAAGGTCTTTTTGAGCAGATTATAATTTATTTCTAATGCACCTTAGGAAATTCTTTTTAAACTTCTGTTTCGCGGGCATTTATTTTAATAAGAAAGGATATTTTTCCATCCAAAGATATCTAGAAATTGAGTTACCTCTGTCTAGAATATTTTCTCTCTCTAGGCCAAAACAGGTAGAAACAAGATCTTTTATTATTCTGAAAAGGGGATTGATTACAGGGGAAGAAACTGGACATCTTGAGGGGCTCGGGAGGAATCTTACATTCTCTCCCACTTGAAAAACACGAGATGTCCTCATCTCGCAAACTGGGGGTAATCTCGCATCAGTTTGGTTTCTTTCTCCCAGGTAGCATCTTCAAAAGGATAGAACTTCCATTTGACTAATAATTCTCTTAGAATTCTGTTCCTGTGAGAACCTTCTCTTGAACATCAAGGATTTCTTCAGGTTGGAGTTCCATCAGCCCTTGGGTTGAAGAAGTTAAGAGTTCATCATTAAGCACATGATTCAGGCTCGGTACATACTTTTTAAGTAGGCTGACATGAAATACATTATGTACTTTGAGATGAGGAGGCAGAAGAAGTTCATAGGCTAAGTCACCTACTTTCTTTGTAATCAGATATGGCCCACAGTATTTGGGGGATGAATTCCTATACTTCCCAAGAGATAGAGAACTTCTTTTGGGGCGTACTCGAATGAAGACCATATCTGCTTCTTCAAAGTTTCTGGCTGACCTCTTCTTATATGCATTATGCTTCTGTCTATCCTGAGCAGCTCTTAAATCTTTGCAGATTGACTGCATCTGCTGCTTCGTGTCGTCAAGAATCTGTTTGGACATCTCGACACCCTAATCAATGGGTTGGACCAGGTTAATGGTGTTAGGAAGTCTTGTCCATACAGAGCTTTGAAAGGGCTCATCCCGATGCTTCGGTGATAAGAGGCATTGTAGGAGGCAAACTCGACTAGGTGCAGATAGCTTAGCCACTTCTTGGGATCCCTGCCACAGCATGATCAAAGTATATCTTCAATTACTTGGTTCATCCTTTCAGTTTAACCATCGGTCTCGGGGTGGTAAGCTGTACTGAGATCCAAGAAAGTTCTTACTGCTTCAAAAAATGCAGTCCAGAATCTTGACGTGAACTTGGGATCTCAATCACTTACTATTCTCCTGGGTAGGCCATGCAATCTGAAGGTTTCCTTGAAGAACACTCTAGCCACATCCACTGCAGTGTAGGTTTCTTTTCGAGGAATCAGATGGGAAACTTTGGTTAGTCTATCAACTATACCACAAAGATGGAGTTGTAACCTGATTGCACTGAAGGTAGTCCAGTAATAA
Source organism: Cibotium barometz (assembly GCF_041138505.1). Lineage (NCBI taxonomy): Eukaryota > Viridiplantae > Streptophyta > Polypodiopsida > Cyatheales > Cibotiaceae > Cibotium > Cibotium barometz. The sequence continues at coordinate 15,079,721 of NC_141089.1, read as the reverse complement.
AATCCATACTAATACATTCCCACTTCATCTTGGGGATCTCTAATGGATGTAACTTCCCAAGCATTTTTACTCTCTCTGCTTTGACTTTCTGACAAATCAAGCATTGACATACATGATTAAGTACATCCTTTTTTAGTCCAAGCCAAAAGAAGCTTTTCTTACAGACATGTAGGTCTTGATGAAACCTAGATGTCCTGCAATAAGGCTGTCATGGGATTCATTCAGAATTTGACCCTTAGTTCCCTCATCATTGGGAATGCACATAATTCCATCATCCAAGTTGTACCCTTGAACTCAGTTCAACTCGTGAGGAGTTTTACTTTCCTGCATAAGTAGGGTAGCAATAGAGCCAAAGAATGGTTGTGTTTTTTCCCGGGTACTAGGGAAAAGAGTTCCCAGGCCTCCTAGCCAGCACTCATGTAAAATACAAAATAGACACACCACTTACGTACCCAATATGAAATTGCCTTTTCTCAGATTCAACTACCTTCAAGCAGAATTGGAATGAAACCACACTGTTTCCATCATAATCCTCAAAATTCCAAATCCATTATTTTACAATCAAATTGTCATCCGGACTCTCCATACTAGTCAACCAATGAGATACAATTTCAAGTTTCCAGTTCACTTAGATAATTTCTCGCCAATCCATGAATGTCTTCCTTGACATACACATGGGTGTCCTAGCAGCCCCCCGCGAGCCCGTGCATCACCTGGCCGTCAGAACCCTCTAGGATCCTCCTTAGGTATCCTAGTACTTCACTCAGGGACGCTTCGTCGGCCCTCGTCCATCGTACCAAAAGCATACGCTTTTTAACCATACTGACGCTAGTCAAGACCTTGGCAAGCTTTGCCCTCCTGCGGGAGCGTCCTTCGATGACTCCCCTGCTAGCTCTTGCAACATAACTCTCCTTAGATTAAACCATAAGCCAAATGCTTCCTTCAGCATTCTGGCATAAGATAGTCCATTACAAAAACATAGTTTCTATGCAAGTAAGAATTTCCCATTGAGTTGATTTTTCAAGACCCTTTTTCTCAAAACCTTTTTCTCAAATCCTTTTTCTCAAGACCCTTTTTCTCAAAACCTAGACTTTCTTAATGAAAATCAGGAATCTCGTATCTCGGTGATCCACCCATCAATTACAAAAAATTTCTAACCTATTTCTCGACGATTTTGGGTCTAAGGAAAAACTTCTCTAAGTCAGTCGGTTATCCATTCTTCGTGTACTAAAGAAATGGGAACGATCACAAGACTTGGTTTAATTTCTGATTCAAGAGATGGGCAGGCATCTTACTGACCCACCTTTCTCACGTGGTCATGGTGGTAAGATTTTTCTCCTATTTACCTGATAAAATAACTGTGATTTCTAATCGTAATGGTAAAAATCCAAAATTATAAAATTTCATTTTTTCTTGGACATAATAGAATTATAAAAAACTCTATTTGTAAATGAAATTTAACAATAATATTTATTTATTTAAAATGTTCACATAGAATTATACTAAAATTTTCTTTTCTCTATTTGAACCTCGGCATTGACATGTCCTAAACTATCTACGTAAAATATGGTGAAACCTTCTCTTTTGTTACCAATTTTAATTTATGCATTTTTTCAATTAAAAGTATGATAAAAATTCCTCTCTTTGATAAATAAATAAAAATACCCATGTATATACATGTATATACATACCATGAATATACTTATTTTGAAATATGACAATGATTCCTCTTTTGATATTTAAAATGTTTGTACATAGAATATCATGAAAATTTCTCTTTTTGCATCTAAATTTTTATGCATGCACATACTAAAAATAAATATAACAAAAAATTCTCTTTTCTCCATTTAAACATTTATGCATAAATACTATAAAAAGTATTTTCAAAAAATGTAACAAAAATCCTTCTTTTAGCATTAAAATGCTTATGCATAGAATATGATGAGAATTCCTCTTTTTGCATTATCAAATTTATGCATAGAATTAAATTCATTTTTTTAAAATTTTGCTATTGCTTCGCTGCATTTTTTGAGAATTCTCAAAAATTCTACTTTTAATATTTACTTCTAATTATCTAAAATATGGTGGGATTTCCTCTTTTAATCTAAAAATTCATTATGCATACCCAAGCATAATTATATTTAAATCTCTTGTTTATTTTTATAAATCTCCCATTATCATTCCCATATGAAAATAATTACAAAATGGTTAGCAAAAACTCTCTTTCAACTTAAAATGAATAATTATGAGTTTTCTAATCATAAAACAACCTTGAATGAATTAATTCTTATTTTAATTATAATAAAAATCATAAAAATGCTTAATCTCTATCTCTAGCTTGTTAAGCCTAGAGTTTTGATTAAGAAATATGAGATAAATACTAAGATCCATCCCTCCAAGAAGGATTCAACCATAAAGATGAGTAATCTTTCTAAAAGAGAGATTTACTAATCAAAAATATTATATTTAAGCATAAAAGATTAGCATTAAACGATTTAAACAATATGAATCACTAGAAGCTTGGTTTTAAGAAAAAACCATTGATTAAAATGCTTCCCAAGCATTAGAGAGGTTGGGAAGAAGATTCTCATTGAAAAAGATAGAAAAACACCATTGATTTAGGCTTACCCTTGGTTTTTGGGTTGATTCTTTAGAGAGAAGTGAATCCCACAAGAGAAAGCTTGGCCACCAAGATGGAGAGGGTAATCTCCAAGAGAGGATGAAGATTAGTGAAGCTTCTAAGCTTCCCAAGAAGAGGCAAAATAGAGGGATAATAAAATTACACTAATTTGAAGATTATAGTGGCATGTAAATACACAAAGATGAAAATACAAAGGAATGAGGGTCTAATTATAGGTGAGGGATGCCACCAACCAAGTCCAACTGGGATCTATAGGCTTCCAACTTCCATTTGATCCATTTTGGACAAGTTTTGTACTAGTTTGGTTCACTTTTTGATCCAGTTTGAAAGAGGAGAGGTGCGAATATCTCATTTTTTGAATTAAAAATATGAAGTAATGATGTTAAATAGGCACCTCCTTCATGAGCCCCCTCCCTCCTTACTGAGGTGTCAAAATTTTATTTTTTAACTAATAAACCTCATTTTTAACTAATAAACCCAATACTTAGTCAACTCTTCATCTTATGTGAGAATTTACTCATTTTTGGGGGATTCTCTTTTATTCTTTGCATTTTTCTTATTGAAACACTTGGATTAATCCTATTTGCCCTTTTGAACACTCTTTGGACCTTAATCAAATTTTTCTGAAAATGTGGACCCTTAAGCTAAGGTCTCTAATAACATATTCAATTAATTTCTAATGCACATTGGAAAATTCTTTTTGAACTTTTGTTTCAAGGGAATTCATCTTAAATTTAAGGAAAAACTTTATATTCAAAAATATCTCCAAACTGTATTACCTCTCTCTAGAATATTTCTCTCTCTAGACCAAAAACAAGGAAAATAATGTTTTCTTGCATTTTGAAATAGGGGATGATTGCAGGGGACTGCTGAGAGGAGAGCTTATAAATCTTTTAGGGCTGAGGAGGAACCTTACAGTCACCTATCAATCATGATAATGCTTCATTGGATCATCATAGTGATATTGAAAATGATATGGAACCCCATCTTTTCATTGAACTTCCATTAGATATAGACATTAATGAAGAATACATATAGATTTATTACAAAATGGGATAGATTCATGATCTTGACATTGTTTTGCTTCTCCAAGTTTTCAACTCTCTTTTTTTTCTCTCGAAACATGGCTCCAAAGGTTTTAATGCATGTTTTTTTTAAAATATAAATTATTTTCTGTGTATGTGACATGTATAACTTAAATTCAACGTCCAACAACTCTCTAGAGTTCTATGCATCGAAAATAGTAGTACAATCTTATTGCTATTTTCACTACACAGTAGCGAAATCACAGTATAGCAGTAAAATTTTACCTCTATAGGTGCTGCTTAGCAAGGAAAAAGTGCATGCAAAATCCAATGCAATAGTCCCACAATAATCTGGTGCAAGTGGAGAGGATAAGGAACCACTATTGATGATGAAGCTAGTTAAGTATCCTCCAAGGTCAAAAGGATATGTATGGTATACATCCGAAATCGTTAAAGCTGAGATGATAGTAGCTCTTGGGTCGAAAGGAAAGCTCAAATCCAAAGCCATAGTAATGGTAGCTCCTGGATGAAAAGGATAATCATCCATGTCGATGACGTATCTCGCTATACCTCTGTCAGGGTCAAATGGATAGCCAAAGTGTAGACCATCTAACCATGGGATAAATGTGTGATCACCTAGATCAAAAAGGAAGTATCCAAGATCCTCATTTAAAGTGAAATGACCACCAGAAATACAATCAAATCCATGGTCCAAATAACTGCTCAAGTGAAAATCAGGATGTGATGCATGTAAATCCACATAATGCGTCACACTGATAAGATACCATGCATCCCACATGACATATACTACATCCAAAAGTAAATGCCCAAGCTCCAAAGAAAATAGGATCATGTCGACACCCGTGGGAGCAAAATGAACATAGCTCGAGGTCATCCTCCACCTAGGTCAAAGGTGAACTCATGCCATTGTCCCATGTAGCACCACTCCTGTGAGATCCCTGTCCCCACCGCGCAATGGATTCGGGGTACTAGCAGCGGAAGTAGCACTTCATGCGCGGGGCAGGGTCCCACACTCGGGGCCTCGTCCACGGATATCCAGACAAGAGACTAATCCGTCAGTTTTTCCAAAACCGAACCCGAAAAAACTTCCCTTACCCGGAAAGCACGGGCGATTCCACCAAGATAACTTTTTACTCTAACGTAGTCAAGATCATTACTGATCACGCTGATCCGACTGCACCTTTAAAGATACTCGGTCCGATCAAGGAAGAAACTTGCACTTGGATCATTGGGATCAACGCTTTTTTCCCCATTAAGAGGCACAGCCGTTGATTCCTATCCATAGAACAATTACTATCCAGGATTTACTTTATCTATCGTAATAACAGAAATTGAGTCTCGATTTACGGATCCATGAGTGCAGCCTAACCCCATCCAGTCCCATGGGTTAGCTAACCTCCCAACCACTATAGTGATGGGATCCAATTAGAAATTTAGTTAGGTTTTTGTCCCGGGTACCAGGGAAAAGAGTTCCCAGGCTCCCTAGCCGGAATTTCATGCAAACATAAAACTAGTCGCACCACTTACACACCCAATATGAAATTGCCTTTTTCTCAGCATCAACTAACTTTAAAACAATCCTTTAATGAAACCATTATGTCACTGATATCAATCCTCAAAATCTCTGGTTGAATCCATATTTCCAGTCATTCATTCATCGGTGTACTTATGGCATCATTGGCAACCAGAACGCTTACCACCTGTTCACTCAGGGGCCTTTTCAATAGTTCCTAGCTCATAGTACCTGACCATATTTTCACATATAAAAATCAAGATGGAATCCTCGTTGAAGATCAGCAAAATCAATCAACAGATCCATATAAGAGAGCCATGGACTCATCCGTTGAGGACCAGCAAGGTCAGTCAACCAGATCCATGCCCGGTTTCAGAAAACAACTCTTACTCCTTGTTCCAATATCTTCCACGACGCACGTGTGGGTATCTTCGGCGACCCAGAGCCCGAGCACCGTATGGTCAGCACCCTCTAGGATCCTTCGCAGGTGACCTAGCGCTTCACTCATAGGCCGCTTCCTTGGTCCCTCATCCACCATACCGAAAGCTCACCATTTAAATTGAACCGAGGCTGGTCATCAAGACCCGGTCGACCTTGCTACGCAAGACGTCCTCCATTGACTCTCCGTCAGCAGTTGCAACTTTATCAGATTGGTCTCCATGACCTTAATCCACAAGACGGTCAAAATGCTTCCCCAGCATTCTTGACATAAAACAGTCATTTACAAACAGGTCACAAAATACAGTTTCCATATTGAACTCTCGTCTTTCCACATTATCCCTCCTCGCGGTCCACATTACTTATCCCACATTCTATTCATATGTGTACTCATTCTCATCCATTCACTCATTCCACGACACATTATTTCATATACACATTCACATTCATTATTCTACATACACATCCATGTTCGTACATCCACATCATACATCTAATCCTATATCCGCATTCATACATACACATCCATATCCACATCCATACATCCACATCCACATCCACATCCACATCTACATGCATACATCCATTTTACACATCCTCATTCATACATCCACATACATACATCCACATCCGTATCTACATCCATACATCCACATCCACATTCACATTCACATTCATACATCCACATCCACATCCACATTCACATTCATACATACACATCTACATGCATACATCCATTTTCACATCCTCATTCATACATCCACTTCCACATACATACATCCACATCCGTATCTACATCCATATCCACATTCATTCATACATCCACATCCACATTCAAATTCATACATCCATTTCCACATTCCCATTCATATAGCCACATACGCCTTCACATCTATTCTTTTACATCACATCCATTCTCGCCCTATCACAACCCATATACATCTTATCCCATCATATACACTTCTTACCTCATCCCATACACATCTTATCACATCCTAACTCCTCTCATACACTCTTATCATATCCTATCACTTCTCATACACATCTTATCACATCCTATCACATCTCATACACCTCTTATCACATCCTATCACTTCCCATACGCATCTTATCACATCTTATCACATCTCATACACCTCTTATCACATCTTATCACTTTCCATACGCATTCTTATCACATCTTATCACTTTCCATACGCCTTCTTATCACATCTTATCACATCTCATACACCTCTTATCACATCTTATCACATCTCATACACCTCTTATCACATCCTATCACATCTCATATCTATTTATAAAATACAAGAGAATTCTTATATTTGATATAAGATTTCTCTACACATTTATTTTGCATAAATTCCATTTAAGGAGACTAACACTTTCGAAATAAAAATCAATCTTTTATGCACCTTCCTATGCATAAATTCATTTTAAAAGAAAATGACACTTTTGAATTAAAATTCAATCTTTTATGCATCTTCCTATGCATAAACTCAATTTAGATGAGAATTGACACTTTTGAATTAAAAATCCATCTTTTATGCATCTTCCTATGCATAAATTCAATTTGGAGGAGAATAACACTTTTGAATTAAAAATCCATTCTTTTATGCATCTTCCTATGCATAAATTCAATTTGGTAGGAATTACACTTTTAGAATAAAAGAATTTCTCTTATGCATCTAAGTTATGCATAAAATCCATTTATGATGAAAATCACACTTTTTATATAAAAAAAATATCTTTTATGCATACCTCTATGCATGAAATCCAATATTATTAAAGGAACACTTTTACAATAAAATAATCAACTTTTATGCATACCTCTATGCATGAAATCCAAATATGATAAAAGTAACACTTTTATAATAAAATAATCAACTTTTATGCATACCTCTATGCATGAAATCCAAATATGATAAAAGTAACACTTTTATAATAAAATAATCAACTTTTATGCATACCTCTATGCATGAAATCCAAATATGATAAAAGTAACACTTTTATAATAAAATAATCAACTTTTATGCATACCTCTATGCATGAAATCCAAACATGATAAAAGTAACACTTTTATAATAAAATAATCAACTTTTATGCATACCTCTATGCATGAAATCCAAATATGATAAAAGTAACACTTTTACATTAAAATAATCAACTTTTATGCATACCTCTATGCATGAAATCCAAATATGATAAAAGTAACACTTTTATAATAAAATAATCATCTTTTATGCATACCTCTATGCATGAAATTCAAATATGATAAAAGTAATACTTTTATAATAAAATAATCAACTTTTATGCATACCTCTATGCATGAAATTTCATGCATACCTCTATGCATGAAATTCAAATATGATAAAAGTAACACTTTTATAATAAAATAATCAACTTTTATGCATGCCTCTATGCATGAATTTTAAATATGATAAAAGTAACACTTTTATATTAAAATAATAATCTTTTATGCATACCTCTATGCATGAAATCTAATTAAGCATAATATAAAAATCAATTTCTCTATGATTACAATGAATATCTTTTAATTAATCTAGGATGATAATTCTTAGAATATGGTAGGAAGTCCTCTTTTCATGCTTTGAATGAAATTATTTTATGCGTAATTTTTATAAAATTTTTGCCATAGCTCCGCTGCTATGACTGATAAATCTCAATTTTTCTAAGGGATAAAGCTTATCATTAAGAAATAATTAGAATGATCCCTAATTGGATCAATAATCCATAATGGATTGAATCATCAATATTCATGAAATACATAAACTAAAAGCATAGAAAAAAACCATTAATTTGGCCTCAAGTATAGATTAATCTTGGATTAAAGAAAAGCTTTATGAAAAGCTTCATTTGGATTGAGAATGGGTCATGAGTATGACCATTTCTTGAGTGAGAGAGAGAAATTACATAAAAACCATTTGAATTAAGCATAAATGAAAATTTATGTAATTCTTAACTATCATTAATCAATTAACTTCAATAGCATTCATCAAATTATGTAACTCTTCACTACCATTCATCAATTAACTTCAATAGCATTCAAAAACCATTCCAATTAAGCTTCTCAAGCTTGAGTGGGGTTGAGAAGAGAGAAACATTGAGAAATTATAGAAAAGATCAAAATTCACTATTTACCTTACAAATTGCTTGATTCTTTGTTCACGGTAGAGGCCCCCAACTAATCAATTGGTTAAGTATGTTGATGGAGCCACCAATGGGGATTGAAGAAAGAGAGAAGCTTCAATTTCTTCAATTTGGAGAGAATTTTAGAGAATAGTAGAAATTAGCATTATTTCAGCATAACTCTAGTATAGTAAAATTCTTTTATTTTTTTCAAAGGACTCATGTTCTATTTATAGGAGAGGGAAGCTCTAACCAAAGCTAACTGAATTCTAGAATTTTCTAGATTTAGTTTGGTTGAATTTGGACTAGATTTGGTTCCTTTTTGATTCGGTTTGGTTCCATTTTGATTTGGTTTGATTCAAGAGAGAGGAGAGATAAAAATATCACATTATTTTTGAGTTTAAAACTCATTCAAGCATGTGAAAGATGCACCTCCTTTAATGGACTCCCCTTCCTTACATATGTGCCAAAATGGAATCATTATACTCAAAATATCTCATATTTTTAATATTGCTCATAGTTTTTTACTAATAAACCTTGTACATTTTCAACTCTTCATCTTATGTGAGCATTTACTCATTTTTGGATACCCAAAATATCTCATATTTTTAATATTTCTCATAGTTTTTTACTAATAAACCTTGTACATTTTCAACTCTTCATCTTATGTGAGCATTTACTCATTTTTGGATACCCAAAATATCTCATATTTTTGATATTACTCATAGTTTCTTACTAATAAACCTTGTACATAGTCAACTCTTCATCTTATGTGAGCATTTACTCATTTTTGGGTATCTTCTTTTACAAATTGGATTTATCTCCTCCCTACACATGGATTGATGCTATTGCCCCATAGGAACCTTAATTGGACTATAATCCAAAAATTTCTTAAAATCTAGACCCTTAGGCTAAGGTCCTTTATACCCATTTCCAATAAATTCCAATTGCACATTGGAAAGTTCTTTTTGAATTTCTGTTTCAGGGGAATTCATTTTAATAATATGAGAAATTTTTCTATCTAAAAATATTCAAAATCTGAATATTCTCTCTCTAGAATATTTTCTCTCTCTATGTCAAAATAGGCACAGACAAGATCTTTTATATTTCTGAAGAGGGGATTGATTACAGGGGAAGATGTTGGACATCTTGAGAGGCTGGGGAGGAATCTTACATTCTCTCCCACTTGAAAAACGTGAGATGCCCTCATCTCGCAAACTGGGGGTAATTTCGTAAGATGCACGAATATGAGACTGAGAGAAAATTTTTAATTAAGATTAACCACCAAGAAAAGTCTCAAAGAGAGCAAGACTCAAGACAAGAACAAAGATTTCAACTTTATTCATTCTTGGAGCATATACAGTAAAGATAGAAGAACTTTTTACACTTCCATAAGCCCGTCCATCATATGGTCACAAAAGGAGCACTCACAAGCTGCACACGTATAAGGTAATTCATCTATGGGAATAATTCGGCCGGTTATTGTAGCACCTATCTCACTGGTATGAGGTGACCTATTAAAAGGACCTCTGAGAGGCAAGCCAAAAATGGGGTAAAGGCATATCTTCTGATGAGGAAGAAAACACGCTAGTAAGAAGACCCGCTCAGAAAACCCAATATGCCTTGATCTCATCACACAATAGTATCGGGGACCCAAACCCAAAGCTTCAATAACCATAGCCAAGCGAACATTGTTACGAAAGTGCTGTTGACCCCAGGGTGTTACCCTAGTTATGTCTTGAAAGGTCTGCCATTTGGTCTGAGCTACAGAAGTTCCCAAGTGAGGGAAAAGTGAGCGCTCATACAGTTCTATAAAAATCTTCACAGACTCGCTTGCGTCTTGAAGGTGAGAAATCATCATGGATAAGACCAATTCCTACTGCCAAGCCATGAAGGAGGTTAAGAAGAAAGGAGATCGATGGAAGTAAGATTACTGCGAGCGGCAAGTAAAAGTTACGACTTATATAAAGAAGGAACTAGCGTAACCTAGAAGCCACCGGGGTATCTTGCCACTGAAGTTTTACCGTCTCTTCATGATTTGGGTTTGGCACAAATTTCTATAGAGTGCATTAAGAACTTTGAGATGAGGAGATAAAAGAAGTTCGTAGGCTAAGTCACCTACTTTCTTTGGTCCACAATATCTGGGGGATAACTACTTATACTCTCCAAGAGATAAAGAACTTCTTTTGGTCCGTACTCAAATGAAGACCATATCTGCTTCTTTGAATTCTCTGACTGTCCTCTTCTTATCTGTATACTGTTTCTGTCGATCCTGGGCAGCTTTTATATCTTTATGAATTGCCTGCATCTGTTGCTCTATGTCGTCAAGCATTTGACTAGTTATCTCGACCCTAATCAATGGGTCGGACCTAGTTAATGGAGTTAAGCAATCTTGTCCGAGAGACGGACCCTGATTAGATTGGTATATGAAGGAATTGGTCTCTGAATTTGGGTTCTTGACTTCCCTATGCCCTTGTCATGGCAGGAGTCGGGCAGTCTTTTAACTGATGACCAAAACCTTGGCATCCAAAACACCGGTTCTCACTTCTGAACTCGTTATTTTGAATCCTTAAAACAGGTGGGCTCCACTTTTATGCATACCTCTGCATGAAATCCAAATATGATAAAAGTAACACTTTTATAATAAAATAATCAACTTTTATGCATACCTTAATGCATGAAATCCAAATATGATGAAAGTAACATTTTTATAATAAAATAATCAACTTTTATGCATACCTCTATGCATGAAATCCAAATATGATAAAAGTAACACTTTTATAATAAAATAATAAACTTTTATGCATACCTCTATGCATGAAATCCAAATATGATAAAAGTAACACTTTTACATTAAAATAATCAACTTTTATGCATACCTCTATGCATGAAATTCAAATATGATAAAAGTAACACTTTTATAATAAAATAATCATCTTTTATGCATACCTCTATGCATGAAATTCAAATATGATAAAAGTAACACTTTTATAATAAAATAATTAACTTATATGCATGCCTCTATGCATGAATTTTAAATATGATAAAAGTAACACTTTTATATTAAAATAATAATCTTTTATGCATACCTCTATGCATGAAATCCAATTAAGCATAATATAAAAATCAATTTCTCTATGATTACAATGAATATCTTTCAATTAATCTAGGATGATAATTCCTAGAATATGGTAGGAAGTCCTCTTTTCATGCTTTGAATGAAATCATTTTATGCGTAATTTTTATAAAATTTTTGCCATAGCTCCGCTGCTATGACTGATAAATCTCAATTTTTCTAAGGGATAAAGCTTATCATTAAGAAATAATTAGAATGATCCCTAATTGGATCAATAATCCATAATGGATTGAATCATCAATATTCATGAAATACATAAACTAAAAGCATAGAAAAAAGCCATTAATTTGGCCGCAAGTATAGATTAATCTTGGATTAAGGAGAAGCTTTATGAAAAGCTTCATTTGGATTGAGAATGGGTCATGAGTATGACCATTTCTTGAGTGAGAGAGAAAAATTACATAAAAACCATTTGAATGAAGCATAAATAGAAATTTATGTAATTCTTAACTATCATTAATCAATTAACTTTAATAGCATTCATCAAATTATGTAACTCTTCACTACCATTCATCAATTAGCTTCAATAGCATTCAAAAACAATTCCAATTAAGCTTCTCAAGCTTGAGAGGGGTTGAGAAGAGAGAAACATTGAGAAATTATAGAAAAGATCAAAATTCACCATTTACCTTACAAATTGCTTGATTCTTTGTTCACGGTAGAGGCCCCCAACCAATCAATTGGTTAAGTATGTTGATGGAGCCACCAATGGGGATTGAAGAAAGAGGGAAGCTCCAATTTCTTCAATTTGGAGAGAATTTTAGAGAATAGTAGAAATTAGCATTATTTCAGCATAACTCTAGTATAGTAAAATTCTTCTATTTTTTTCAAAGGACTCATGTTCTATTTATAGGAGAGGGAAGCTCTAACCAAAGCTAACTGAATTCTAGAATTTTCCAGATTCAGTTTGGTTGAATTTGGACTAGATTTGGATCTAGTTTGGTTCCTTTTTGATTCGGTTTGGTTCCATTTTGATTTGGTTTGATTCAAGAGAGAGGAGAGATAAAAATATCACATTATTTTTGAGTTTAAAACTCATTCAAGCATGTGAAAGATGCACCTCCTTTAATGGACTCCCCTTCCTTACATATGTGTCAAAATGGAATCATTATACTCAAAATATCTCATATTTTTAATATTGCTCATAGTTTTTTTACTAATAAACCTTGTACATTTTCAACTCTTCATCTTATGTGAGCATTTACTCATTTTTGGATACCCAAAATATCTCATATTTTTAATATTTCTCATAGTTTTTTACTAATAAACCTTGTACATTTTCAACTCTTCATCTTATGTGAGCATTTACTCATTTTTGGATACCCAAAATATCTCATATTTTTGATATTACTCATAGTTTCTTACTAATAAACCTTGTACATAGTCAACTCTTCATCTTATGTGAGCATTTACTCATTTTTGGGTATCTTCTTTTACAAATTGGATTTATCTCCTCCCTACACATGGATTGATGCTATTGGTCCATAGGAACCTTAATTGGACCATAATCCAAAAATTTCTAAAAATCTAGACCCTTAGGCTAAGGTCCTTTATACCCATTTCCAATAAATTCCAATTGCACATTGGAAAGTTCTTTTTGAATTTCTGTTTCAGGGGAATTCATTGTAATAATATGAGAAATTTTTTTATCTAAAAATATTCAAAATTTGAATATTCTCTCTCTAGAATATTTTCTCTCTCTATGTCAAAATAGGCAGAGATAAGATCTTTTATATTTCTGAAGAGGGGATTGATTACAAGGGAAGATGCTGGACATCTTGAGAGGCTGGGGAGGAATCTTACAACTCGAAAAGTCAAAGACATGATCCACCATATCAATGTATATGTGAGTATGATATGACCCATGCACAATACCTCCATGTGCAAGATAGTGTATATGTGTGTCTCCCTCTAAGACAAAAGATGGATCACTATCACTAAGAATTGACAAAGTTTCTACACACAAGCGAGATAAGCGGTATCAACCAACTCACTATTAATGGAATCTCCAAGGCCACTCAGGCATCCCCAAAGGTATAGACAATCTCCATCAATGGTGTCTCTATATGACCTAAATCCCATGATAAATCAATCTCCAACAACACTGGATCTAAGAAAATATCTAGATCAAATGTAAATATCTCAAGGTCGATGCCATAAGATATGCTAAAAATATGATCTATATGCATTCTCCCATGATATCTCACCTCCATGAATTCATCACTACGCTCATGCACTATCCCTGATTACTCAATCACAACAACTCGATCTACACGAATGTTGCGATGAATGCTATGAAAACTAGGAGTAGTGGTCGTATCCGAAATCTTTCCATATGTGAGAACTATATAGGAGTATCCCAACACATCCCTCCAGGCTATGCTCCCCATGGTCTATGATATGCTCATCAACATGTGAAGTGTCATCCCCATGTGTAACTAGGGATGTATGACTAGCCGAATGATCATATTGCCATCAAGATCATCAAATGCATCACTGTGGTCATCTAACGTATCCTCATGATCACTAGGAATAGAGATAGGTCGCTCTATGATGCTAGTAATGCTTGATGTGCTCGCTGCCACGCCTACCCCTAAGATCATGTCCTCATGATCTAGATCACACACATCACTACTACTTATATCATCATCATCATCATGTATGTGTATGTCATCATGTGCACATGTATCACTATCATCATGCGTGTATGTGCATGATGCGCACGTGTATCACTATAATCATGTGCGCATGTGTGTCATACAACATCATGTATATTTGTATATATAATAATACATCATCATCATGATTTGAATCTGTGTTGGTGTCAACTACATCCTCAGGAACATAATACTAGTGGCTCAAGAGTGTGGGAAACTTGTATAAGTGGCCAAAGAAAGAATCATCCCATGCAAACAATGTCGAACCCTCTGTGTCAAAGTAGCCAAGCAATGTAGCAAAGAAGTTGCCGTGTAGTATGAACGATCTGGCATGAATCTCCTCCTCATCAAAAAAATGCCTCTAATGGCTAGGAACCAAACTCTCAAGCTCAAACACCTTCCATGACATGAATATGCCACCTCGTATAATAAGGAGAAGTCGATGAGTTAGGATCTAGAGTTCTAAGCCTGGATGTGCCAAAGGTATATGCGAATGCCACAAATGAGATATGCTCCCTGACACCAAGTGGCAACTCATGATAACAAGCATAGAGCCATGAAGGCAATGCATGCATGATCCTCCTAAAATCAAGACCTGACATGTTGTCATAGTGATATCAATGACGAAGATGATGCATGGTGTATAAGAAGGATAAAAATATTAAGAAACGCCCATAGCTACGTGTGAAGAAAACTCAACACAACTCCAAGTGTTTGAACCAAGACTACAAAACCCAAAGTATATGAATAAGCTCAAATGATACGCCAAAGCGTGTGACACACCTCCCATATGTGAACAATCACTAATGAAGCCCAATGCATGTGAATAAAACCCACAATGCTCCAGTGTACATGAACAAACCCCCAAGGTAAGCTCGAAGCATGTAAACACCTCACACAAATAGACTTATGTGTGAACAAGAGTCACAATGTGTAAAAGCATGTGAACAAACCCAAAAAACATGTGAAAATACCCCACAAAATGGTAAATGTATAAAACCTAAATGGGCATAAAGGTAATGGTGTGACAGAGTGTGAATGGACCACGTAGGTGTGAGAAAGTGTGAATGGACCAAGTGATTGCATGGCCAAATAATGGGAACGTGGAGTGGCCAACCCTAAAGTTGGGTAAAAAATGGGAAAAAAAACAAATGTATTGCTTCTCCTTTTTTCATTCTCACATTGGCGGCAAATGGAGTCTCTCTCGCTTCCTCTGCACACACTAGCTACAAAAACTGTTGAGAGCTCAATAGCTCAAGGATGCTGTGTTTGTCGTCTCTCTCTTTTCTTCTAAAGAAATTTGTGCTCTTTTTTTTTTCTCCCTCATGGAGACTATGATGAGGTGTCGCTGAGGCTAAAGTTTGAATGCTAGGTGGGAACTTGCACTGTGCTGCAGACTGCAGAGGAGGTTGCATTGCTGAATTGAATTGAGCTAAGCGCTGAGTTGTGATGCCTTTGATGCAAACCAGCGCTGCGCGACAGTCTACAGTGATCTTGATGATACGACTAGAGCTGCCCCGTGATGCCGCTTGTGCTGACGAATGTGCTCTCCCTTTGCTAACAAAGTGAGATGAACGCTTGACCTTGCAGCCTATCGTAGTAGATCTACCACCTGTGCTGACGAATGAACAGTAAACCAAGCATTTCTTTTTGCGTGTGTGATGTGATGATGCCCTGTTTGCCTGTGTGATACATTGATGCACTACTTGCCTGTGTGATGACGTTCTGCATAGAGTTGCGTGAGTAGTGCGAGAAGGCCTACATTCTGCACAGAGCTGCCTGTGTGATGACGTTGATCTACATAGAGCTGCGTGAGTAGTGCGGGAAGGCCTACGTCGATGCCCTTGCGAGACTTGGGAGGCTGGTGCTCCCCCAATCTTCCTTTGTGGCGGCAGGGAAATGGGGTCCCGACACCAGCAATGCTGGAAACTCGAAGCCTGTAGTGGACACAATTGCACCTGCAGAGCTTACCAATCAAAAGTGGTCTAGAACCCATGCACCAATTGTAGATCAAGGATGGGATGCAGCACCTGCTCCTGCAGGTCGAGAGGGTGGGATATCGTTGGTGTCCTTGTTGCTTCTCCCCTTGCTAGTGGTGGCCGGGAAACATTTGGTTCTTCTTCCCAAGAAGACTGGTAAGGGAAATGGTGAAGTTGGTAGTGCTTTCAAAGAGTTTAGGTGGATTAGCTACTAATTGTTTGTTGGTGGGCTGATGTGAGTAGCGGACAAGCTAATGAATGCCTTCTTTTTAAGAGCGATGTCATCCTAATGATTTCACCTGAGATGTGCTAAGCTCCTCAGCCTGAACCTGATGATAGTAAGCGTTAGCAAGCTAAAAATTTGGCCTTATCAAAGATGATTTGATCTCTTTCTAGAAAGCTTATTACGCTATAGAGATGGTAAGAAAAACACTTTTTAGAGATGTCCTCTATCTTGAGGGACCAATATAACACCATATCTCTTCTCCATTCCGTTCTTCATCAAGGGACCAATATAACACCATAGCTTTTCTCCATTCTGTTCTTCATCACAGTGTGTACTTTTTTTTTTTAGCTGAACCCCACAAGCCTATGATGCTTTGTCCTTTTACTTTCCAATAGTGCTGCAAACCACTATATGAGGGTTTCTTTAGCTCAATGAATAGATTGTGTGATCTTGTTGCGGTTGTTAAGAGTTGTTTGATTAATTGTGATGATGTTAGGCTTTTCTATTGTTGCTAAGATTCTTTGATGTCCTCTTAGGTGATAGTAGTAGAACCAAGAATAACTATGCCAACAAACACTAGAGTAGTGTCCTTGCTGAGCCTATAATCAAGGGCAATGATGCTTTTGAAAGAGTCTCGAATACCTTGTATATATGGATTTCACACCATCTATTTGTGAATATATAGGTCTTGTTGATTGCCTCAAGCCTTGAATGCATTGAACTTCTCAAACTCATGTGCATTCCATCACTTATTGCCTTGCATTTGACAAAAAACTTTAACAAGTTAACCAAGATTAATCACTTGTCATAAGATAAGTACTAATCTTACATTGTTTGCTCAATTCTTGGCCAAGAAATTGTTTAAGTTGTGCTTAAGAATTAAACGGTTATGGATTTTACATAAACCTTGCAAGTTTTACAATCTTGTAGCTTCTAGGCATCAAGATTTGCTTAGCCGTGCACCAAGGTTACATGTAAATGTTCCTTTTTGCTTGAATTCCAGCAAGATTCACAAATCTTGCAAAATTTCATGTTCTGTATTCTTTGTTTCTTAATCTTGATAAAGATCTTATAAACTTTGCATAGAACTCAAGAAGATTGATAGCAAAGAGAAGGGATTAGATGCCTACAACTATTTTCAATCATCTTTGCAATAACTTGATATCCGCATAATCTTCAAGACTCTCCACTGTTCCACACATTTGAAAACCTGTGTACAACAATCTTTAAACTTTGTGGACTTCTCCATATTTTGAAGAAAATGAATTTCTACACTTCTCCTTGAAAATATATACCAATTGAACATAAAATCTTGGAATCTGCGACGAGAACAACTGGTACAATAGTTCTGCACAACTCTGCGCTTTACTCTACACACTTTCCCAAAAAAGACTACACAGATTTTCTCTGCACAGAAATTTGTAATACTTTGCACAACAATTTGAAATCTATATAGCAATCTGAAAACTATGCATAACAACCTTGATTTTCGGCACAACAATCTTCTTCTTGCAATACTTCTACAAGAACTCAAAGATTTGGCAATCTAGGGTTTGATCTTGAAGAAATAAGGGCTTTAAGGATTAATATTTGAAATTGTAGGCTCTCTAAGCAAGATAATGCAAGAAAATCACTCAAAATTGGTTGCTAAAACTTATGTAAATCCTAATTTTAAAAATAAAGACAATTTTCAAGAAATCAAGATAGTGAGGATCAAGAACTTCACGAAATCAGATAGGAAAGTGGATTAGGGTGCTGAAAATAATCATCAATACAAATTCTAAAATGATTAACATAAATTTAATTGCTAATCTTTTCAAGTCAAGCAAATCTGAAAACTGTGTAAAAATTAATTTAAAAAATAATTAACACTAATCATAATCAAAATAATGCATTCTTAAAAATTAGACTAATAGTAATCCAAAAATGATTATCATTAATCAAGATCAAGAAAATGCATTGTAAAAATTAGATTAAGAATAATCAAAAAATGATTATCATCTAATCACTCCCTAAGCAAGGATCTAAGCTAAGAGCTATGATACCAATTGAAATGGAGTGATCTCATAAAGCTCAGATTAGGGACAACTCATCATGTGGATTAGCATGAAATTAGCAAGAATCACACATAATGCCTAAGTGGTTTAACCTCTCACCATGAGGATGGCTATCAATCTTGCCATGAGCCTTGCGCTCGACCATGAGTAGCCATCTCCAAGAAAGGAGCCAAGAGTACATGTAGATGTCAGAAAGGTCAAAAAGGTTCAAAAGGGTTCAGTGTTAGTCCATGAGCCCCCTTTTATACTTGAGCCCATGACCAAGGTTCTACACCTATTCTAAAGGTGTTGCTTCATTACAAATCATGGGAAGGCTTTTTGCTTAGCAAAAGTTTGGAACAACACTATGTCATACCTTATATAAAGGCACATCATTTCAACAAAGTCTATCAAAGTAAAAAGGAGAATCCAAAACATCATTCATAATGATGTTAAAGACTTTTCATGTTGAAACTATGGATCGAGCTCTCCTAACTACACATCCTAATAACAAGACATTTACCTAATCATAAACTAATCCTACACTAATGACAACACTAATATAAGGTGGATAAAAATGAAAAAGACTCATTGTGAATGAATGTTTGCTAATTAAGTTTAGACTCAAGTTCAGTTAGGTCTCATGAAAAGACTAAAGATGTTGTGCTTGTATTCCATTGCTTGAAATATTCTCCTTTTATATGAGGAGAGTACAACTTAGCTTTTCTCTTGCATGTGGGATAATTCTCACTTGGTGATGTGCCTTCTCAAACTTACTCTATACTTTTCTTGTGCTCCATGGCACAATATTTCTCAACACCCCCTCTTGGTGCCAAATCTTTGGGCTACTCAAGGTGGTTGGATGTCCGTTACAAATCTTGTTTGAGTTTTTTACGTTCTACATTTCCCTATGTGCTGTGAGCAACTTTGGCCCATGTGCTACTTTAGCACTTCTCCCCTTTAATGCTACTTTGTCTCTAGGTGAGAAATAAATTTCCATCTTGGGTACGTCATCGGTCAGAGAGGCTAGATACAAGAACTTTTTGTAGGAAGTAGGATTTTTTCACAACAAAGTTTTATTTAAGAGATGGATAGTGAGAGGATTTTTAGTTGCATGCTCATTTGTCCGCTTACAAGGTTTTCATGCTTACACTCTTGGAGTATTTCTTCTCCTCTTGAACATAAAATTTCAAAATCCCAAATGTTAATGAACATTTCCTTAGTGATCAAGCTTCGCACCAATGTGATAAAGATCATAGACTTTGTTGCTTTGGTTCCCATGTGAACACCCTCTTAACAGTGGGTAAGGTTTATTAAACCTTAGATATTTATATATATTTTAAAATTTAATACTCAACCTTATCTCTTTTACATGGCCACCTGCTGATGAACGATGTTGGTAAGGCATCTTCTTTGTTTGTTGTTGTACATGACAGCTACTTTCTCCCCCTCTCTTCGTTGTGCCTATTTGCTCTGTAGGCCGATGCTTTGTAGAATGTTGTGAGATGACAGCTGTTGTTATGTTGTTTGACAATGCTACTTGTGCTGCATGTCCTCCGCATTCTACTATCTTTCTCTCGCTTCTACACTCTTGCTAATTTGGGTTATCTTCTTCTCAACATCATACACTATGCAGTTGCAACTATGTAGAAGGTTCATGCTCTGCTGATAATATGGTCTGCATGTGGCTGTGTGCTACTTGTTTCTTGTTAGTTGTGGCCGCCTAGAGCCTTCCTACATCTGCTCTTGCCAACATTCGTCAGCAGTTCTGCTGTGCATCGGATGCTGCTTGCCTTCTCTCGACTGTAATGGTCTTGTGATCTGCTCGCTGCCCGCGTCAATTTGAGAGGCTACATGTAGGTGCTAATATCACCGGTTGTGGCAGCTACTTTTGTGCCCTCTACTTCTTTCCTTGTCTACACTTGCTATAATTGTGTGATCTCACTCTTCCTTAGCTGGCCGCACTAATCTTGCAGGTTCTCAACAAACTCTGTCTAGATCGATGCTCACCCTTCCAGTTTTTGTTTTCCTACCAAATGGTCTTGATGCTTTTACTGCCTTTGTTTATTGCAAGCTCTTGCTTTGTGGAAATACACTACATTCCTAATGAAGCCCTAATCGAACATGGAAAGAAAACAGAAATGATACCTAAAAAAATTCTAAATGGTTGCTAATCACCTTCTAAGCCCTAAATAAATGCTGATGATTTGAACCTAAACTAAGAGAGCTAGACCTAAGCTCTGATACCATGTTAAAACTATGGATCGAGCTCTCCTAACTACACATCCTAATAACAAGACATTTACCTAATCATAAACTAATCCTATACTAATGACAACACTTATCTAAGGTAGATAAAAATGAAGAAGTCTCATTGTGACTGAGTGTGTGCTAATTAAGTTTAGACTCAAGTTCAGTTAGGTTACAAGATGGAAACTTGTACTCATAAAAAGACTTGAGATGTTGTGCTTGTATTCCATTGCTTGAAATGTCCTCCTTTTATATGAGGAGAGTACAACTTAGCTTTTCTCTTGCATGTGGGATAATTCTCACTTGGTGATGTGCCTTCTCAAACTCACTCCATACTTTTCTTGTGCTCCATGGCACCATATTTCTCAACATTTTAGACCATCATCTTAGAATAGTTGTCATGTTGTAGAGTACATCACCTATAAGTACTTGCAAAGTTATACTATTTTGGTAAAACAAAAAATAGTTCTAGAAATACCATTGAGAAGGGCTTGTTGTTTGTGGTACCTATTAGGACTTAAGGCACCTATTAATACTTAAAAAAGCTACAATATTCAAATACTTGTACAAAGATATGGCCATTACAAAAGTAGACAAAAAAGAAGTAATTAGACGAAGAAAGCAAAAAGGGATATAAAGACCATCTTCTTAAAGTTCTTGTAGTGATTTAGAGTACATTGCCTATTAGTACTTACAAAGTTATACTATTTTAGTAAAAATTAAAATAACTTTTGAAATAATATTAAGAAGAGCATGCTTGTAATGAAGCGGTGGACACATGTGTGGACACAAATTGTACATATAAGGCCAAGGGCCAAGTGCAAGTGAGGGACATGTTGGAATTAGGGTTGCAGGAAAGCACACAAAGCTTGGAGAAGAAGAAGCAAGAATGTACACAACACAAAGTGTATTAGATTGTGTCAATGTACAAAGATAAGTTAGCCCTAGAAGGATGGGCGTATATACAAGCCGGGGGAAAAAACCTCCTAAAGAGGGAAAAAGTGCCCCGGCGGTCCTAAGTGTGTTCACACACATCACTGCCTATATATATGGCAACAAATCCCCCCTGGGAGTGATGGTGTGAACGAGAGCTGGCACTCATGTATAGGGGAGTGCCATGCCCGAAGTAGATCAATCCACAAAGGGGAGCAAGCCCAAAGCTTTGCGGAAAGCTTCGAACTTCTCACGAGGAAGCGCCTTTGTGAAAAGATCGGCGAGGTTGTCCTGTGTTGGCACATAGGCTAAGCTGATCTCTCCTGCTGAGAGTCTCTCCCTGACATAGTGATAATGCACCTCAATGTGCTTTGTGCGAGCATGAAAAACTGGGTTTTTCGCAACTGCCAATGCGCTCTGACTGTCAGTGAAGATAGAGGTGGCAGACTCCTGTCCAACACCCAAGTCAGCCATAAGCCGTCTGAGCCACACACACTCAACCGTAGCTGTGAAAGCTGCCCTGTACTCAGCTTCACAACTAGAAGTGGCCACAGTAGGTTGCTTCTTGCTCAACCAAGATATGCATGAGCTACCGAGCATGAAACAAAAACCACTTGTGGACACTCTTGTGTCATAGCAACCAGCCCAATGTGAGTCCGAAAAACCATGTAAATCTGGCGGCAACGATCCCCCCTTGGGATAAAACAACCCAAGATGTATGATGCCACTCAAGTAGCGAAAGATGCGTTTAACTGCCTTCCAATGCTGAGACCCTGGGCTATGCATAAACCTGCTCACCTGTGAGACTGCAAACTGAATGTCCGGCCTCGTAATGCATACATAAATGAGGCAACCAACAGCTGTCTGATAGAGTGTGACATCAAAGTGATCTCCAGCATCATGAAGACTCAACTTCAAACCTGTCTCCATTGGAGTAGCAATAGGCTTGCAGTCTTCAAGGTGAAATCTCCGCAACAATGTCTCAATATACTTTGTCTGACACAAAGCAATACCTCCATCACACTGCTTAAATTGTATCCCCAAATAATGATGCAAATGCCCCAAATCTGACATTTCAAAAGAGGCATTCAAATCAGCCTTAAAATCAGCAATATGACTCTCATTTGGTCTTGTGAGCAGCATGTCATCGACATAGAGAGCAATGATTAGATGTACACCATCCACACGTTTAACATACAAAGTGCTTTCTGTTGGACTATTCTGAAACCCATGTGCAGTCAAATATGCATGTATCTTTTCATACCAAGCTCGTGGAGCTTGCTTTAAACCATATAAAGCCTTTTTCAACCTGCACACTTTGTTTTCCTGCCCTCTTTGAACAAAACCACGAGGCTGCGATACATACACCTCCTCATGCAAATCTCCATTCAAGAACGCAGTCTTTATGTCCAACTGATGTACATTCCAACCATTATGAGCTGCCAATGCACAAATGCTACGAATGGTAGTCATACGACAAGTGGGAGCAAAGGTCTCATCAAAATCAATGCCCTTTTCTTGAGCATAACCCTTTGCAACAAGTCTAGCCTTATAGCGATCAACACTACCATCTGGCTTTCGTTTCAATTTAAAAACCCACTTACATCCAATGGCCTTTTTACCAATAGCCAAATCACACAAAGACCATGTACCATTCTTCATTATAGCATCATATTCACTTTGCATTGCAGCCAATCAATTTTCTGAATTTTGTGCCTCATCAAATGAAAGAGGTTCTTCCTCTTCACACATACTAGACACAGCCAAAGCATAACAATCTGATGCATAAGAGGCATGCTGAAAACCTGAACGAGTACGACTAGTAATAGGTGCATCAATCTTACTATCATGCAAGGTTTGCACCAACCATTTAGGCATACCTCTAGCCTGCTCATTTTCAGCCCTATCCTCATGAATTACATCCTGTAAATCTGCATCAGAAATAGGCTGATCTATGATGTCGTTTGAAATCTGCATAGGCTGAATATTTGCCTCATTAGGACTTACATTTGAATTCCCACCTGTAAAGAGAGGCAACAACGTATCAAATACATCCCGTGAGCTTACACCTGTCTCTTTGGTACATGATAACAAGGGCTGCACAGCATCTTCCACAAAAACAACATCTCGACTAATCAAGATACGCTTTGACTGCGGATGATACAATTTGTAACCCTTGCTCTCAACACTATAACCAACAAAAATGCATTTGACAGCCTTATCATCCAATTTTCTGCGTTGTTGCATAGGCACTAAAGCATAGGCCAAGCAACCAAAGACACGTAAGTGACCAATAGAAGGCTTCCTGCCATGCCAAGCTTCGTATTGAGTAATAGACTGCAAGGCCTTAGTGGGACACCTGTTGAGTACATATGCAGCACACATGACAGCCTCAAGCCAAAACGCATGTGGCAAAGCTTGGCTCTTGACCATACATCGTGCCATCTCCATAAGTGACCTGTTCTTCCTCTCAGCAACACCATTTTGCTGAGGGGTATACGGCACTGTACATTGGTGTTTTATCCCACGACTAGCCAGAAATGCATCAAACTCTTTAGACATGTACTCCCCCCCTCGATCAGTACGGAGGGTGCCCACAGTACAATTGGATACATTTTCAGCCATAAGAAAAAACTGTTTGAAGCACAAAAACACTTCGGACTTTGCCTTCAGTGGATATACCCATGCATGCCTTGAGTAATCATCAATGAAAGTCACGAAGTACAAGTGTTTACCAAATGACGGAGTTTGCATAGGCCCACATACATCACTATGTACAAGCTGCAATTTGCGAGTGGCCCGCACAGAACCATCCTTTGGAAACGCTGAACACTGCATTTTGCCCAAAATACAGCCTTCACAAACATGTTTCAATGGTGCCTCAAGAGGGGGCAATGAAGCAACCATATCAAGTTTCTGCAAACGCAACAAACTAGCAAAGTTCAGATGACCAAAACGAGCATGCCATAGTTTTGCATCTGAAACTGCCTTTTCATCAGAAACTGCATTTGCTGAATCTTCCACACACTTGTCATAAGAATTGAGCCTATACAGCCCACGAAACAAGGTGCCAGATACAATAATCGTATCACCAGAAGTCAAATCATGAACAGTACATCTTTCATCCACAAATTTGATCACAAATCCAAGTCTAGCAAGTGCAGAGACAGACAATAGATTCTTCTTTATCCCTGGCACATACAAAGCATCTGAAAGTGTGAAAGCGCTGCCATTTGCAGCAGTAAGCATAATTTTACCAATGCCCTTCACTGGGTAAGAAGCATTATTGGCACATGTGACAGTATTCCCATTAGGGATAGCCTCAAGAGAAGTGAACATATCACGATGCGAGGTAATGTGCTTTGTAGCACCACTGTCAAAATACCAAACATGAGAGTCAACAGAAACTGCCAAACATGCATCATGTACAGATGGGTCATACTGGCAATACACGCTAAATGCCCATTCTGTATCCTGCACAACATTTGCAGAATCTGCATTTGTAGAAGCATCCACTATTGTGGCTGCATTTGACTCTTTCTTCTTTGCCTCTTTAGCCTTTAGCTTAGGGCAATTCTTAATGACATGATCATTTGCCTTACAATAGTTGCACCTGGTTGTTTTCTTGCCTTTATCAAGAGCCTTCTCAGACTTATTGTTGCTACCTGTGGAAGGAGAAGAAGTTGCAGACCTACTAATAGGAGAAGAAACAGTGGAAGGGACTGCCTTACCACTTCTTCTCTGTTGCTGGGCAGCAATAAATTCTTGATCAACTGCACGCTGCCTGGCCCTATTTTGCCTGGACTGCGCTTCTTGCAAGAGCTTGTTGACTAAAGTATCATACTTGACAGCATCAGGTCTGTCCTCATTAAGAAGTCTCCACGTGGAAGCAAAAGTCTGATATGTCTCAGGTAAAGCATCAAGAACAGTCTGCACAAGAGAATGATCAGAAATAATCTCACCTGCAGAAATCAACTGTTCTTTGAGATCTTTAATCTCAGCAAGAAAAACATTCATGTCATCATCTTCTTGCATAATCTTCAATTCTAGCTCTTTACGCAGGTAAGCGATTTTTGCCTCGTTACGACCTGCATACAAACCAGCTAGAATATCCCAAGCCTGTTTTGCTGTTTTAGCTGAACGAATATGTGGGGTGATGTTACGTTTGACAGAAAGTGCAATCAAGGCATGAGCCTGCGCATCTTTACCATCCCAACGAGCTTGTTCAGCAGTGGGCAAAAAAGCAGCAATAGTAGAGCTGCTAGAACCTGCAACATCCTCAACAGATCCTACATCCACAGAACCTGGACGTACATCTATACCCTGCACAATGTTCCACACTCCTTTTGCAACCAAAACATGCTGCATCATGTATGCCCAAAGTGGGTAGTTGCTATCTCCATCCAGTTTGTCTTCAGCAGACAACATGCGAAATACATCATTGCTGTTATCAGCCATGGCCACTGACTGAAACTGATGCAAAAGCTGCCTGTAATGAAGCAAAGATTGAATAGAAAACAACTCGTGCTATGTAGCACGGTCCACAATAGAGTACGTATGCCTGTTTTGCAGAAAACTGCACTGTCGAAATTTCTACAGAAAATGACGAAAACACCTGTGCAGAACTTGAAATGCAAAAACGGAGCCCGAAACGACCTCAGATGCAAATTCTGAGAACGCCTGCAAGCGCTCGTGAAAACTCACCTCAATCGGAGAACGTGAGTCGGAGGGTGCTGGCGGTGTTGCCCTGGGAGCCGATGCCTGCTCTGGTACCAATTGTTGGAATTAGGGTTGCAGGAAAGCACACAAAGCTTGGAGAAGAAGAAGCAAGAATGCACACAACACAAAGTGTATTAGATTGTGTCAATGTACAAAGATAAGTTAGCCCTAGAAGGATGGGCGTATAGACAAGCCGGGGGAAAAAACCTCCTAAAGAGGGAAAAAGTGCCCCGGCGGTCCTAAGTGTGTTCACACACATCACTGCCTATATATATGGCAACAGGACATAGGCTTATGGACCAAAGGCCAAGTAGGGTGGACACTAATAAGTATGTGTGAAAAGGGGGCCATGGTATATAGGCCAATGTGAATTGCTAATCATAATTAACTTATACTAATTAAAATTACAAGGTAATAAGCTTCCATGGCAATCTTTCCCTTCTCCTTGGTCATGGATGGTGCTCCTACAGCCATGTTATCACTCCATGCCTTGAGTAATAATTGCTAGTTCATTACAGTGGTATCAGTGTGAGATCCCACTACCCCCTCCGTGCACCGGATTCCCAATTGTTGGCAGCGGAAGCAGCTCCCTCTTTCGTGGGACAGGGTTTCCCACTCACAGGGCCCTCGCCCTCGAATGTCCGGGCACAAGACTAAACTGGTGGTCATTCCGAAAACCGAAAACCGGGAAAATTTCCCATGCCCAGAAAACGGGAACGATTCCATCTTTTTTAATTTCCTAACGAATTTTCTAAACGAGTCAATAGACTAAACTATCCTTCATCTGATTAAACTAGATAGAAGGAAAACTATTACAAACTTAACTTGAAGGAATCAACGCTTTTTTTCTAATTAAATTAGGCACAACCGTTGATCTATTCATTTGAGAAGTCTTCAGGTTATTATTTAACTATTCGAGTTTTAAGCGTATTCCTATTAATCAACTTTATTATTAAAACTCTACTGATTCCAGCATACCCCATCCGGCCCATGGGTTAGCCACCGCCCAACCACTGGAATTGGTAGAACCAGACAAGTACTCACCCACCCATAATTGAATGCCTTTCTTAACTTTAGCTTTAGAAAATAAATACGCACATACTCCTCTTAAAACTTGAACTTATAAAATGATCCATTGAACAAACAGTTATTGATTACAGATATCATAACTCAAAATTTCCATCCAGTTCTTTGTTCCTCAAAAACAGTTATCACTCTGGACTCTTCGTCGAGACCAACTGGTCAACAAACGAGATCCAGTAACAGTTTATAATAATTTTTTTCATCATCATACATATATATCTTCCACGACATACGCATGGGCGAGCGCATGGGTGTCCTAAGCACTGCGAGCCGTGTATCGCCTGGTTAGAACCCTCCACGATCCTCCTTAGGTGTCCTTGCACTTCACTCAGGGATCGCTTCGTCGGCCCTCACCCATCGTACCGGAAGCATACCATTTTTCACCATACCGAGGCTGGTCAAGACCTGGGCATGTTTTTGCCGCGTGAGCCGTCCTTTGAACACTCTCCGCGCCAGCTATTACAACCGAACTTCCCTTAGAAAAACACATATACCAAATGCTCCCTCCAGTATTTTGACGTAAGAGAGTCCTTTAAGAAAACAGGGTTTTTATGCAAGTTTTCAATTTTGATTTTCTTTTGAATACAATGATTATATCTTAAATCTGTATCCAAGACTTCTAGATCGCAGGTCCGAATTCCAAACAGAATTCCTCGAATTCTATAACCTTGATCCTTAGATCAAAATCAAAGAGTCTGAACTTAGTTTCAGATTCGGTGGGTGATTTGAGTGTATTTTCCTGAACTGGTCACATCGTCTTTCCTTGAAACTGACGAAGAGTTTGATCTTGGTCAAAGTTTGATTCTGGGTTCGAGTCTGGTAAGGTTCTTCCTGAACTACCTTTCTCGAAGGGGGTGATATTTCAATCACTATTTTATTGAATTTCATTCATTGAATATTCACTTAATTGATTTCTAAACTAATCACGAATTCCTATGAGGAATAAATTAATCAATTTATCTAAATTTCCAACTTCGATAGCTTTTTTGAATTTTCTCATTATCGTCCGAGTGAATATGAAACGATAGAATTTTCTCTCAGAATGTATTTACTTATTCATTTATCGATTATTCATGGAAATTAAACATAGAATTAAAGAGAGCCCTAATTTTAATATAAAAATCATTTATGCATCAATTTATGCATAAAATCAATTTTGATGAAAGTAACACTTTTATAATTAATTTTTTTAATGCATCATTATATGCATAAAATCAATTTTGATAAAAGTAACAAAATCTTTTATACATCACTTTATGCATAAAAATCAATATTGATGAAAGTAACACTTTTATGATAAAAAAAATTCTTTTACGCATCACTTTATGCATAAAAATCAATATTGATGAAAGTAACACTTTTATAATTTAAAAAAATTATTTTATGCATCACTTTATGCATAAAAATCAATATTGATGAAAGTAATACTTTTATGATAAAAAAATTCTTTTATGCATCACTTTATGCATAAAAATCAATACTGATGAAAGTAACACTTTTATGATTAAAAAAATTTCTTTTATGTATCACTTTATGCATAAAAATTAATATTGATGAAAGTAACACTTTTATAATTAAAAAAATTCTTTTATGCATCACTTTATGCATAAAAATCAATATTGATGAAAGTAACACTTTTATAATTTAAAAAAATTCTTTTATGCATCACTTTATGCATAAAAATCAATATTGAAGAAAGTAACAGTTTTATGATAAAAAAATTCTTTTATGCATCACTTTATGCATAAAAATCAATATTGATGAAAGTAACAATTTTATAATAATAAAAAATATCCAATATGCATCTTTCTATGCATAGAAATTAATTCTAATGAAAATAATGCTTTTAAATAAAAATATTTTCAATATGCATCTTTCTATGCATAGAATTAAAATAACACTTTTAGAATACACAAACGGAGGGGATTACTCTTTTTGAATAACATAAAGATAAAAATTATTTCTACAAAATTTAAGAAAATTTTACCATAACCTCCTTTGTATGGCTGACCATTTTTAAATTTTTACATTCTAAATCTACTTAGAATCCCAAGATGAATTTAGCACTCTAATCTAATCAATTCTCATTTTTTTAAGAGAAAACAATACGAAAAGTTTAACTCTATTTAATTGATTACACATCTTGGATAAAAAAGGGCTGAATTCAATGAAGAGAAGGGGGAAGCATTTCCATCAAGGCAAAACATCCAATTTCAATTTAAAAGAAGTAAGAAATCATAAAACCATAGAATAGAATTAGAAAGAAAAGTAGAATTTCTAACTTACATGGAGTTTTGTGAGCTATCCTTTGGCTTGAGGGATTGAGGGTTCTACTCTTGCTTGGATCAAGAGTGGCCACCAATTCTTTGTAGAGGAAATAGTCAAAAACAAATGAATTATCAATGAATTGAATGTTTTTGTCTCTAGGGAGGAGTAGAGTAACAGTGCATAAAACACTATTAAGCTTCTACAAAGGGGGAGGCTTCTATTTATAGGAAAAAGTGAGCCTCTAACCAAGCAAACTGATTCTAGAATTTTTCAGATCAGTTTGGTCAATTTTTAACCATTTTTGGGTCAATTTAGCTTACTTTTTAGAACTAGACTTGAATTAGGAGAGAGGAGAGATGAAATATCTCATTCTTTGAGAGTTTAAAACTCCACCACACATGTTAAATAGGCGCCTTCTTCATGAGGGGGAATCCCCATTCTGAGGTGTCAAAATTTCATTTTTTTAGTATTTCCTTTGGTCCTTTTAGTCCACTCTTCATCTTATGTGAGTATTTACTCATTTTTGGGAGGATTTTCTTTATTTCTTCAATTTCTCTCCTTCTTAAATTTGGATTAATCTTATTGGTCCATAGGAACCTTAATCTAAAATTTTCAGAAAATCTAGACCCTTAGGATAAGGCCTTTTGAGCAGATTATAATTTATTTCTAATGCACCTTCTGAAATTCTTTTTGAACTTCTGCTTCAGGGGAATTTATTTTAATCTTAAAGAGATATTTTTCCATCCAAAAATATCTAAAAACTAAATAACCTCTCTCTAGTACATTTTCTCTAGGTAGAAACAAGATCTTTTATTAATCTGAAGAGGGGATTGATTACAGGGGAAGATATTGGACATCTTGAGGGCTAGGGAGGAATCTTACAATCAGATCTTATCATTAATCCTATTTTTCCTAAAATTTACCATAGTGTGCAGAAATTTCCAACCCTTTTGTGCTCCAAGAAAACCCTAGAATCTCATAGGTTTCATCAAATCTCTTGCTCAAACTTCATGTACATGCAATAAAGCCTTATTTGTGATTCTTGGGCATCTTTAGCAAGTTATTTGGCAAGTTATTTGAGGCTTGGAAACATGGGCTGAGTGGCAAAATTTAGGGCAGCAGGTGGCAATTTTTATGAGAATGGAGTCAAGAACTTGTTAATCACAAGGCTAAGTGATTCATTAAGCTTAGCAATGGTGTTTCCCATCATATTCTACTAATTGGAAGCCCTATTTCTTGAGGGACTCTCTAAAAGGTGAAAACAAAGGTCCGCATTTTTCATCAAGGTAAGGACATTTCTCCACCATACATTCAAGATGATGGCTTTGTGGTAATGAACATTCGCTAAGAATTCCCTTGAATTTCTTGGTTTATTTCTTGAACCTCCTCTTGAGTTTTAGGGCTTTCTTTAAAGAAACCCTAATTTCTTGACATTGGCCATTTTAACTTGTCACATTAGTCTTTTTTGATCATCATTAATTATACTAATGGTGCCATTAAACAAGCTAATGCTTCAAATAGACCATGATCAAGTCATGTTTCTCAAGTTTGGGAGTTCTTGATCAATTCCATACACCATTGGATGCCATTGTAACCGTTTGATGCTTTTTCAATCATTAGTGTGACATTCAAGCCATATCCATGCTTGGGAATGTCAAGAAATATGCCAATCCACATGATATTTGCATAATCTTGATTGTTACATTGGTTTTGATATTGTTTGGATAATGGAGCTTGGGAAGGGAAAGTCTAGCATGAGTACATGCTAATGAAATATGCTAATGAAATAATGGATTGTGCAAGAGCTCATGCAAAGCATTGTAAGTCATCCTACCTACATCTTTAAATTTCAAATCACACCTATCACATCACTTTGTACCCCACATTTCATCCAATTGAATCTAAAATGTGTGTGAGGGTACCTTGGCATTTGGTTAGAGATGCCAAGGGGAGAATGTCTTGAATCTTCCTTGCCATAAGTGCCGTGGTAAAGTGGTAACTAAGAGGATTAGGTACTTAGTGCAAAGCTCTCCATCAACAAACAAGATCTTTATCTCGACAATGAATCTTAATCGACACAAAGGTCACATGTAATATTGTTAACCCATTCCTAGTGTGAACAAGAGCTACTACCATTATCTTATATCAAGGATTCAAGGTAGATACACCAAAAGATCATACCTTCAAGATATGAAGCAATGGTGTCCAAAGCTATGACTTGAACGAGCGCCGGTAATGGTGTGATGGAATACTTATGGCAATTCCTGCTTCAAGAGCATGTGGTAGCAAGTTAGGATAAAGTA
Organism: Cibotium barometz; assembly: GCF_041138505.1. Taxonomy (NCBI): domain Eukaryota; kingdom Viridiplantae; phylum Streptophyta; class Polypodiopsida; order Cyatheales; family Cibotiaceae; genus Cibotium; species Cibotium barometz. The sequence goes on along the minus strand of NC_141089.1, from coordinate 15,047,346 downwards.
CCAAGTGATGTACTTCATGAATATATTATGAGAGTAGTCATTGTAATAGCATTAGGCCTCTTATGAGCCGAAAGTGCCCGACCAGCCAGCTTAAGTGAGTGTGAACACTTATGGCCATGTATATAAGTGAATATCTCATAACACATGGATACTCTCCCATTGTGCAATAGAGTCTTGCTCTTGCTTATATCTCTCTCTAATGCATGCTAGTGAGTATATGTGAGTGATTCAAGGTGAGAGGACGCACGAGTACACGTAGTGCAACAAACGTAGTGGTGTGACAACACTCACAGGAGACATGGTGGAATTACTTCTCAAGGAGTCGAAGAGCTTGGATACCTCAAGGGCTATAAGTTCGGCCATTGGAGAGATCCTCACGATAGTTGCGATTCACCAAGTAATCTCTTGTTGGATGTGTTTCAAGGAGGGTTAGAGTGAGCTATAACATTTTTGGTGCCGCTGCCAAGGAGCCATCCCTTGGCTTTTTTCCTCATTTTTCTCTAATCTACACATTACGCATTGCCCATTGTATTGATTAGTGGTTTCCCATCAAAAATATGTGGATTGATTTGTGTGTGATTTGGTGTAGAATAGCTCTTTTTTCTATTTTGTAAAGAATGCTTTTTGTTTAATTTTTAGCCTAAATTGTTGTTTTTAATTGTTATTAATGGGATATTTAATGTTCCTAGGGCTTGCACATAGAGTGTGTTAGGCATATTTTACATCCAATTGCATCAAACAATGCAATAGAATGTAATTTTTAGTGATTTTTAGCTTACTTTAGAGTTAAACATAGAGCTAGAATCATTAAATTTTTCTCAAATTGTGTGTTTTTTGTTTGAATTGCATGCATTAGATTGTTAGCAAGCAAAAGGAGTAGCTTAATCATTGAAAAAATTTCTCAAAACCATCAACAAATCCTTGAAATCTACTAATCTTCCTTAATTGACTAGTTTTTGTCATTAAGGGTAATCACCCAATTCAAGAGGCAAAAATTTTAGAAAATGTGTTTTTTGGGGGTCCAAATTGATTATGTAAGTGTTCAAAATTAGTGTTTTTGAGTGTTTGAGAGCATCTAGATGCATCAAAATACCTAATTACATCAATTGGATGAATTTTTCTCTTTTTTGCTTATTTTTTCTTAAAGAGAAGAGAGATTAATTAAGATTCTAATTATTCTCTAATTATACATTAATTTAATGCTCTAGGGAGGTTGCAAGATGAGGGTACTCACTTTCGTTTACTCTCTCTAAAATTGGGACATCCATGCATCTCGGGCGGAGTACCTCGATCGTGATATCGCCGTGAATTAAAACACGACACGTGCCTCCCAAGCCTAAATCGACATATCTCAATCGAGATACCAACTAATGCCACGCTAGTAGGTCCGGGTTTCCAGTCATCATCCATGTCACCATTACATGTCACCGCCACCACATTATCTCGATCGAGATATCTATGCCACTCGGATCCACATCAGGGCCACGCTGTATCCCCCTAGGCATATTTTACTAGCCCATCTCCACCGTCCACGTATCTCGAACGAGATATCAAAATCAAATCTCGACCATTCATTGTTCGAGCTAAAGGGATATAATCTCCACCGTCCACGTATCTCCGTCCACGTATCTCGAATGGGATATTGAAATCAAATCTCCACCGTCCACGTATCTCCGTCCACGTATCTCCGTCCACGTATCTCGAATGAGATATTGAGATCAAATCTCCACCGTCCAAATAGCTCGTTCGAGATACAGAGATACAATCTCCACTGTCCAAATATCTCGTTCGAGATACGTAGATGCAATCTCCACCGTCCAAATATCTCGTTCGAGTTACAAAGACACAATCTCCTCCGTCCATTTAGGCACGTTGGAAGATGCGATCTCAGCCGTTTAAATATCTCGATCGAGGTATATAATGAATCTCGACCGTCGACATACCTTGGTCGTGGTAATGACTTAAAATCAAAGCCGTCCATGTACCTCGAACGAGATACTAATATCAAATCTCAGCCGTCGATCCTTCACCAACCCTAAAATTAAGTGTGTATCTTGGTCGTATGTTTCACTAACCCTAAAATCCAGAGCGTACATCTTGCAAACCCTAAATTGCATGATGCTACCGAACCTCGATCGAGGTTATAAAACCAGAAAACTTTTTTTTTGCCTCATTGTCAGAAGTCATTTTCACTCTCCTTGCTCTCTTGATTTGGATTAGCATTAGTGGGCCCATTAGCATTGTTTTATAGCTTCATTAGTGCTACTTAGCACTAAGCATTAGACCCTTCACATTGGACCTTTGTGTTAGGCTTAGATTTTAGCATGGAGTCACACGAGGAGGGCCGCTCGTCTATTGTGGACCTCATCACGGAGATAGACCGCGAGTTAGCGGCTATCCGTAGGAGTGCTAGAGACACACCGTCTACATTACATATCGTGGCAGCCTTGGAGGCGATGCTTTCGTCCCTTCGTAGCCTTCACGATATTGTTTATGTAGATGAGTGGATAGCCCACCATCGCACTGCTCCTATGTCACATGGCCTGACATATCGTCAGGTCTGTGATCTTGGTCCGATTAGGGATGGAGCCTACTTAGATCTTTTCCTCGATAGTCGTGGGATGAGGCCTGGGGCGGGCAAGCCCCTTACTATTTTGTGGTATTGGCATCCTCGTATGGCGGCACATATCTATAGTCAATATGTTGCCACATATGGGAGGATACTGAACAACCGCCAGATTCCCATATACTTTGCAAAGCAATTATATGCAGAGTTTGTCTTAGGGGAGGAGGTGGATTACACTAGCCATCGGCCGGGTGGTGGTGCTCTGGCCGAGGCCGTCTCTAGGACCAGGGTAGGCGGCCTCCACGAGCCCTTCGTGTAGCTCCTACAGATCCTTCATTTGTGCCTATGTCGACAGTAGAGGCTCTTGGCACACCCAGGTTGGCATCGACGTACGAAGTACACGGAGAGCATCCAGCACGTGGTGCGCCTGTTCTCACGATCATACCGACAATAGATATCGAGGTATTTATATATTTATTACTTCATAAGTTTTTTTAGTCATTTATTTACATGTTTATATGTACTTTTCTATATTTTTACATGCGCGCCATGGTTGATTGTGTCACGTAGGGTCCCACACCTACCACTGAGAGACTCACTCAGGAGTTGGTAGTAGAGGCGAGAGCGGAGATTTACCACCTTAGAGCTGCATTACAGACGGCAGAGGCAGCTACTGCAGAGGCACAGCATTTGAGAGAGTCCAACATCCAGCAGCAGGTAGGTTTCTCTTGCACGTAAAAGAGTTATAATTAAGGTCCTAAGTTATAAATTTCTTTAAGTAATACCTAATGAGAGAGACTAATCAATTATTTTTATTCTTTACTTTTTTGCATAGGCTCGGACCGAGGTAGAGAGCTCTAGAGCTGAGGCACAGCATCACCAGATTATGGAGCGGATTGCCTAGCATAGGGCAGAGCAGTTGATGCTGCATGTTCGAGAGTTTCATAGATCCTCGGACGTGACAGTGCCTTACTTACCTTTATATCCACGGCCTGTTTACAGAGGTTTTTCGACGACCTCTCCCTCAAGATGCACCACCCTTCCTACGTGATGCGTGTTGCGCTTTATGAATCGAGGACATTGACACTACTGGTGGATATGCCCTGGGATGTGGACACTTTTTTCATTTGTCTTGCATCACCCAGGAGCTAGTACGGTTCTTAGCATGTCCCTCTTGCCATGCACGCATCGACCTAGCGACATATAGAGTTTTGGGCATTGATGATCTTCACCCAGGCCTCGTTCGAGTAGATGCTAGGACTGGCAGGCCTATCTTGCATCTATTGGTGTGTCAATAGATGATGATGATAAGGTGGAAGTCTGTCTACGTGGTCTCGGGCCACAATACAAGGTGTTCAAGACGTCTATTCAGACTTCGGAAAACATTCCCAACTTTACAGATTTGGTGTCTATGCTGATTATAGAAGACAAGAGCTTGGGTGAAGACCAACAGTCTTCACAAAAGAAAAACAGTTCAGAGCAACAGGCTTTCTACACAAGTTCGGGAAGAGGACGAGGTAGAGGAGGCCGTGAACGCGGTCAAGGAGGTGGCCGAACAGGTAATCAGAATTATGGCCAGCAGCAGCAGCAACAACAGTCCCAGAATACACAACAACAACATCAACAACACACAGGTGGAAGAGGCAAATTCAGAGGCAGGGGGAGGACGTGGAAATTGGCAAAGGCAATATAATGATGCACGTGAATGCTTTTATTGTGGTAAGCCTGGACATGTGCACGCAGAATGTTATAAGAAGCAGGCTGACATGCAAAATGGGAAAGTGCAGCAGAACAACTATGCATCCTCAAGCAGAAACAATGAGGATAATGAAAGGTTATTTGTTATGCAGCATGTCGTGAATGCCGCAGTACAAAAAGATGATGTATGGTATGTGGATTCAGGTGCTTTGAACCACATGACAAGTCATGGGGAGTGGTTCAAGGAGATGAAAAACCTTGAACGACTAGGTTTTGTGGAAACAGGGGATGACACTGCTCATCCAATTGCCCATGTTGGAGATGTGCCATTGTCTATACAGGATGGCAAAGTGAAGTACCTTGCAGATGTACTTCACGTTCCGAACATAACAAAGAATCTGGTTTCAGTTGGCCAGATGATTGAGCAGGGTTTGCAGGTTTGATTTAACCCTGATGGTTGTTATGTTGAAGACTTTAAAGACAAGTGCAGGTTGGTTGCAAAAGGCAACAGAGTGGGCAGAATGTTTACGTTGAATGCCAGACATGCCTGAAATGAGTGATGCGATGTTTACAAATGGTTCAGGAATTGTTTCAGACACGAACATTTGGCATAAAAGAATTGGACATGTGAATGTGCAGAGAATGAAGTCTATGCAGGACTAAAGGAATTGTGACAGGGCTGCCAAAGTTTAAAGTGGAAGGTATGCAGAGAATATGTGAAGCATGCCAATTTGGAAAGCAAACAAAGCATGTATTTCCACGTAATAGATATGTGAGCAGAAACGCACTAGATGTTGTGCATTCAGATGTATGGGGTCCTACGAAGACCATGTCTATGGGAGGATGTAGGTATTATATGTGACATTCATTGATGACCACACAAGGAAAGTGTGGGTATACTTCATGAAGGAGAAGAGTGAGGTGTTCACTCACTTTCAGAATTTCAGAGTTTTGGTTTAAAAGCAAACAGGGAAATATGTAAAGTGCCTAAGGTCAGATGGAGGGGGAGAGTACTTCTCCAATGAGTGCTCTGAATTTTTGAAGAAGAATGGTATTCGGAGACAGTTTACATGCAGATACACTCCGCAGCAAAATGGAGTTGCTGAGCGGAAAAACAGGCACATTGCTGAGATTGCGCGAGCATTGATGGAAGAGAAGAATATGCCGCATAGCTATTGGGCTGAGGCTATTTCTACAGCAGTATACATCATGAACAGGACAGGACTCAAACTGCAGCCATACATGATGTAACTCCAGAGGAGAGGTTTACTGGCAGAAAACCTGATTTGTCTCATCTGAAAGTTTTTGGATGCATTGCATATGTGCATGTGCCAGATGAGCTGAGAACTAAGCTGGATCCAAAAGCTGAAAAATGTGTGTTTATTAGATATTCCCTTGAGCAAAAGGGATACAGGTGTTATAATCGTGCTACACGTGAGTTGAGGGTAAGCAGGGATGTTGTCTTTGATGAGATGAGCAGTTGGTATGCTACTGAAAAAGAAGCTGTTGGGGCTGATGTGAGTGGAAGTGTGGTTGCATAGAATGCAGGTCAACAATCACAGTCTTTGAGTGGACCAGGAGAGTCCTCATCTAGTGGGTCTATTGATAGACCATGGAATGGCAGGCTGTGTCATAATACCAGTCCTGCAAATGTGGTGATTAGTACATCACGTAAAGGAAAAGAGAAAGTGGTTGAGCCTCTTGGTATGCCTGACATTTCTGCAGGGCATTCTCATGTTGATGGAGAGTCTAGTGGCTCAGAGATGAGCCTTGATGAGGAGCTTGGGATCCCAGCTATGAGAACACTTGGTGTAAAGAAGGCTATGGAAGCCATGAATGAAAAGCTGCGAAGATCTGGGAGAGTGAAAAACCCTATGCAGAGGTTTACCTATGATGGTTATGTGGCACATCACTATGCATATATGGCAAAGGTTGTGTAGGTTGTAGAGCCCACATGCATTGATAAGGCTGTTGGAAATGTGTGTTGGGAGAAAGCTATGGAATGAGGAGATGGATGCGCTATATGGAAATGAAACTTGGGATTTAGTGCAATTGCCTGAAGGCAAGAAAGCCATTGGATGCAAGTGTGTGTACAAAGTAAAACATAATAGTGATGATGGAAGCACAAACAGGTATAAGGCTAGGTTGGTAGCCAAAGGATATGCGCAGACATATGGCATTGATTATGAGGAAACTTTCAGCCCAGCTGCCAAGATGGCAACAGTGAGAGTTGTGATAGCAGTGGCTGCGTCAAAGCAATGGTCTTTACATCAGATGGATGTAAAGAATGCATTCTTGCATGGGGATTTGCAAGAAGAGGTGTATATGTTGCAGCCACCTGGTTATGGGGATGTGAGTCACCCTGAGCATGTTTGCAGGTTGAAGAAAGCCTTGTATGGCTTAAAACAAGCACCAAGAGCATGGTCTGACAAGATTTCAGAATACCTTGTCACTATTGGCTTTCATGTAGCCAATGCAGATTTCTCGCTATATGTGAGACATGGTGATAGAGGGGTTGTGCTTGTTGTCATCTATGTAGATGACTTGATCATTACGGGGGACCATGATGCAGAGATCTTTGATGTAAAGATCTTGCTTAGACAGAAGTTTGAGATGAAGGATCTGGGGGAGCTCAGATATTTCTTGGGCATTGAGGTGATTAGGTCACCACATGGTATTGGATTACTGCTGCAGAGGCAGTATGGCTGAACATGTTGTCCAAGTATGGTATGACAGGCTGTAAGCCTATTTCCGTGCCATTGGATCAGAATGGCAAGTTGAGTGCAGATTCAGGAGAGATTTTAGAGGATCCTACTATGTATAGGCGCATAGTAGGAAGTTTGCACAAATCCATTTTTCTAAGTAGAAAATGATATTTTTGATATACAAATATACTAACATGGAGATTCTTATCAATAAATTATATTTATGAGAAAATTTAAAAAATAATAATTTTTTGGATCCCTACAATTTTGGGATCTCATGGATGTAGTGGTTCCTGACAGTTAGTTATGTTTATGGAGTTGTGGGGACTTGACAGATAGTTATGGATGTACTGGCTCCTGACAGGCTTCTGACATGACCCTTGAATTAGAAGCTTTTTGGAGGAAAAAAATATTTTCATCATACATATTGGTTGGGTGGTGTTTTTTCCATCTCAAAATGTAAAAAAATAAAAAATAAAAAATTTTCACTTTTTGGGGCCCACCTAAATACGAGAATGTTTTGCTGATGTGGAAGGGAGATATCGTGGGAGGTAATGAGAAAGGAGATTTAAAATTGACAAGAAAGATTCAAATTTTAGAGAGTGAAGATAAAAAATTCATACATATTGGTTGGGTTTTGTTTTTTCCACCTCAAAATTTAAAAAAATAAAAAAATAAAAAATTTTCACTTTTTGGGGCCCACCTAAATAGGAGAATGTTTTGCTGATGGAGATATAGTGGGAGTTAATGAGAAAGGAGATTTCAAACTCACAAGAAAGATTCAATTTGTAGAGAGTGAAGATAAAAATTTCAAAAAGTAAGAGAGAAAGTATGAGAAAAGTCAAAAAATAAGAGAGAGAGAGTATGAGAATATTCCCTTTAAAAAGGGAAACTAGGGGGTATGGCTGATGTGGCAAGGCAAAAAATAGGGGTCATCATAGCCTTTGTCTCCCTTAAGCCCAACTTTTTAAGCTCTAATCCCTTAAAATCAAGAATCCTTTAGGAGGTCCTTTTTGGGTCGAAAAAATTCCTGATGTATTGCAACCTTTATATAAATAAAGAAATGTTTGTGGAAAAATTCCATGTTATATAAGTGATTGTTTATTATATGACAAATTGAAGAAGCAAGATTTGTTCCTCGAACATATGTTATAGATCTCCAATAAGATCGATTATCTTGTTTAAGCAATTATTTTCCGAACCTCTTAAGTCTTAGGATCTCATTGACGAAATCAAATAGGAATTTAATAATGTACCTTTTTTACAGAATCATGAGGCACGCAAACCTTGGCCGATAGTCAGATCCTCTCACTAATGAGGAAGAGCTTGACCCCGATGTTTGCAAAGCCCTTCACAGAACTCAGCCAAGTCCCTTTAAGGGTGAAGGGGAGAACTTGGGTGAGGCTATGGAGAAGTGGGTCGAGGCAATGGAAGAACATTTTGATGTCACTGGATACAATGAGAGAAGCAAAATGGCTCTTGCAAGGCTGAAGATAGTGGAAATAGCCAAGGTGGCATGGAGAAACCATTGCGAGACCAACCATCTGGATAGGAACATCCTGTCCTCGAACGATCTCAAGGCTTATCTAAGGAAGAGATTTTGTCCCCCGGATTTTTAGAAACCAAGATGAATGAATTCTTAGAGTTAACCCAGGGGAGCAAAAGTATTAAAGAATATCACCTGGCGTTTGCTCTTCTCCTCAAATACTCACCAACCGCTAGATGAAGAGCAACTCATGGTAGGTTCATTCGAGGAATGAACGAACCTTTGGACACCCTGGTCTCAAGAATGCCAAGCCAGTTTCCATGGCTGAAGCTGTAAGGATGGCGAAGGACTTCTCCAAAGCCTTTATTGTTAAAGTCCCGCCAAAGCCAGCTCCCTCATCCTTCAAGAGATTCCAAACATCGGGAAGTTCTTCCAACCTTCCGCCTCCAAAGAGACACCAAGGTCCCAATCAAAATTCAGAGACAAGAAGTTTCAGAAATGAAGGAAGACCTTTTCCTCGAAGCTCTTTCTCAAGAACTCCAGCTCTTTCTAGAATGCAGAGGGAAGAGCTTCAAAGTGAAAATAGGTGTTTCAGTTGTCAAGGGTCCTTCTGTGGACCAAGAAAGCGAGGGTCCTAGAGTTCAGAGATAGACTCCTTCGTACCAATCCAATCAGGGTCCCCCGCGCCAAAATCAGGGCAACCCCATAAGTGATAAAAAACAGGAGCAAGATGTAACACACACAAGAGAAGCAAACCCTAATCCATAATCATCAATCATAAAGAAGGAGAGAAGCCATAGTCACCATCTCTCTCACACACACAAAGGAGAACACAACATAGTGTTCTGTCCACACTACAAAGTAAACCTAATGTAATGTCCACACACACTATGACCAGCTGGACACGCGGTCATTTATGTCTCACACATGTTCCTACCTAATCTGCCAGCACATAGCATAGCTGGCTCACACTGACATCGAGCTTGAATCTCAACAGCCCCTCTCAAGCTCATGATGTACTGCCGATGAAGATGTAGATGAGCTTGGGATATCAACACTCTCAACACTCCCCCTCAAGCTCATCCCATGTACTCCCAACATAGTCCGGAAGTACTCAAACTTCTCCCTGCTAAGTGGCTTCGTGAAGATATCAGCCACCTGCTCATCAGTCTTCACATAGTGAAGATCAACTGTACCATCCAGCACCTTTTCTCTGACAAAGTGATAATGGACCTCTATGTGTTTGGTCCTCGCATGAAATACTGGATTCTTTGCCAGCTGCATACTGCTCATGTTGTCACAATGTATGGCAACTTTGCCATCAAGAGGCTCACATAAATCTGCCAAGAGACTCTTTAACTATATAGCCTCACAAGTAGCAATGGCTGCACCTCTGTACTCAGCCTCTGTACTGGATAAAGCAACTGTAGGTTGCTTTTTGCTACTCCAACTCACCACAGCACTGCCAAGTGTAAAAGCATATCCACTAGTAGACCTCCTGTCATATGCGCTACCTGCCCAATCAGCATCTGTGTAGCCATGTATGTCCAAGCTTTTACCACTCTCATAGAATAAACCATAATGTGCTGTGGTTTTCACATATCTCATGATGCGTCTCACTGCATCCAAATGTGGTTTCCTGGGGCTCTGCATAAACTGGCTGACTAGCCCCACTGCATAACTCAAATCTAGGCGTGTGATAGTCATGTATATGAGACTACCAACCATCTTCCTGTACATGGAAGGATCATCCAATTCCTCGCCATAATCAGCCCGCAACTTCACATTTTGCTCCAATGGTGTACTCATAGGCTTACACCCTGTCATGCCATACTTTGCCAACATATCCAATGCATATTGGCGTTGTACTAACCAAGTACCTGCATGATCTTTCACCACTTCAATGCCAAGGAAATATCTCAACTCACCAAGATCTTTCATGTCAAATTTCCCACTTAAAGCTTTCTTGACATGCATCACATCTGCACTATGGTCACCTGTAATAATCAAGTCATCCACATAGATGACTAGTAAAACAATCCCATGCTGTGTCTTCTTCACATACAGTGAAGAATCTGCTGTAGAAGTCTGAAAACCAAGTGAGATAAGATATCTGCTCATCTTATCACTCCAAGCACGTGGTGCTTGCTTCAGACCATACAATGCCTTTTTCAACCTGCATACGTGAGTGGGATATCTAGGGTGTACATACCCTTCTGGCTGTGCCATGTATACTTCCTCTTGTAGATCTCCATTCAGAAATGCATTCTTAACATCCATCTGATGCATTTCCCAGCCATTAGCTGCAGCCATAGCAATGACTGCTCTCACTGTGCCCATCTTAGCCACTGGGCTAAACGTCTCATCATAATCCAATCCTTGGGTCTGTGCATAACCCTTTGCTACCAATCTTGCCTTATGTCTCTCAATAGACCCATCAGATTTGCACTTCACTTTGTAAACCCATTTACATCCAATAACATTCTTATCCTTTGGTAGAGCAACCAAGTCCCATGTATCATTATGGACCAATGCGTCCATCTCCACATCCATTGCTTTCTGCCATACATGCTCTCCAATAGCCTCTGTATAGCATGTAGGTTCCACATGCTTTACCATAGATGTCATGTATGCATAATGCATAGCAAAATCTCTATATGTCAATCTTTCCACTGGATATCTGACTCTCTGGGATCTCCGCAATGCATGCGGGTCACTCTGTACACCTGTAACACGAGCATGTGGTGGCACATATCTGTCCTGCCTAACACCAGGTGTGCGTACAACAGGTATCCCGAGCTCCTCATCCAAACTCTCAGAACTAGAGGACTCATAACCTGTGATCCCAATTCCTTCGACTTTCTTCTTGCCTTTATCCATAGCACTACTCCCAGTGCTCACACTCTCATGTCTCAGACGTCCTGACCATGGACGTACACTGCTACTACTCTCAGCTTCTGCTGCTGGCCCAGACATAGTAGTAGAACTAGAACTTGCTTGTGATGGCAAGTTCACAGGCACATTCGCCTCAAGTGTGTCAATGACTCCCTCATCTTTGGCTTTATACCAACTAGCAAGCTCATCGAATACAACATCCCGTGAGATGACTACTTGTCTAGTTTGAGGGTTATAGCATTTGTAAGCTTTGCGATCCTGTGCATATCCAACAAAGACACATTTCTCTGCTTTAGGATCCAACTTCCGTCTTCTTTCATCAGGTACATGAACATAAGCTACACATCCAAAGACTTTCAGATGTCCAATATCTGGCCTGTAACCTGTAAGCCGCATCTCTGGCGTGCTTCCATGAATGGCTGCTGTAGGTGATTTGTTCAGGATATACACTGCAGTAGCACATGCTTCTGCCCAATAGTAATCTGGCATGCTCTTTTCATTGAGCATTGCCCTTGCCACTTCACATATGACACGATTCTTTCTCTCAGCCACACCATTCTGCTGAGGTGTATACCTGCATGTCAACTGTCTTCTTATCCCATGCTTCCGCAAGAAATGCTCAAATGCTTTTGAGGTGTATTCACCACCTCCATCTGTTCTCAGACACTTAATCCAACAGCCATATTGTTTTTCTACAAGAGCTTTGAAATCCATGAATTTTTCCAGCACTTCACTCTTCTCTCTCAAAAAATATATCCATGTCATCCTGCTGAAGTCATCTATAAATGTCACATAGTATAGACTTCCTTTGATAGATGGGTTTTGTGCTGGGCCCCATACATCACTGTGCACTATTTCAAGTGGTCTATTACTCATGTTTCCTTCTCTAGGAAACCTCAACCTTGCCTGCTTTCCAAACTGACAGGCTTCACAAACATGCATATGACCATCATATTTGAATCGAGGCAATCCACTGACAATGCCCCTTGTTTGCATGTTCTTTAATCTCTGTATATTGACATGTCCAATCCTCTTGTGCCACATGTCAATGTCCTGCACAATCCCATTGCTCTTTGAAAACATGGCTGAGCTCAATTCTGGTATGCCTGCATCCAATTTGAACAACCTTCCTTCCTTCTTGCCCTTGGCAACCAATCTACAGCCATGCTTAAAATCTTCCACAAAACAGCCTTTCTCATTGAATCGGACTTGTAATCCCTGCTCAACCATTTGGCCTACAGATGCCAAACTCTTTGTAATAGATGGTACATATAACACTTCTGACATATTTTTCACATTTCCATCATGCATCTTCAAAGGCACACTGCCAACATGTGTTATAAGATGCTGAGTATCATCTCCTGTGACCACATAACCATTTGTATCCAATGGTTGCATCTTCTCAAACCACTCACCATGACATGTCATGTGGTTTGAGGCACCTGAATCCATATACCATGACTCATCTCGAGCATTCTGAGAATCCATTGTCCCCATAACATGCTTCATTGCAAAAAGATGGTTTGAACTCCCATCATTGTTACTGGTAGATGCATAATTTCCATGTTGTGGTCTTCCATTCCTCGCATCATTCTGCTTTTTGTAGCAATCTTTTGCCAAATGTCCAAGTTTGCCACAATAGTAACATTCAATCCCATTCAAATTTTGTTGAGGACCTTGCCATCGTCCTCTACCACGAGCACCTGTTCCAAATCTCCCCCTATGGGATTGAAATCCACGACCTCCACGGGATCCAAATGATGACTGTGAATTCTGAAAATTCTGATTTGATTGTGGTTGAGTAGACCTGTCATTCCAACCACGTCCTCCACGGCCTCGAGGGGTAAATCTCCCCCTGCCTCGAAAGCCTCTAGATGAGTAAAAAGCCTGATTTCTTGCATGTTCATCATTGCTTGACGAGGATGCACCACCTGTAACACTCAGACCACCAAGGCCAAGCTTCAATTCTTCCACAATGAGCAATGACACAAGCTCATTAAAGTCTGGCATTCCTCCCAATCTTACTGAGATGGAAGTGTCAAAAGATTTGTATTCTTTGCCTAAACCACGCAATGTGAGGGCAACCAAATCATCATCATCCATTGGGGCATGGATTGATGACAAGGAATCAGCATAACCCTTGATTTCCTGAACATACTCATGTATACTCCTATTCCTTCGTGTTACACTGTGAATCTGTTGCTTTAGTTGTATCTTCCTTGCACCAGTGTCTGTCTCATACATTCGGCATAATATACCCCATGCTTCTTTCGGTGTATCTGCATCTTGGATGTGAATGAGCAAGGCATCGGTTACACATATTGAGAAATAATGCAACACCTTCGAAGACCGCTCTACCCATTGCTTGTGAGCCAGCAACTGAGCATTATTTGGTTGAGGAGGTAGGTATGGCTCTGGATCTTCCTCCGAGACAAGACTCCATAAACCTTTGCCTTTCAAAAAACTCTTCATTCGAAACTTCCACACTTGAAAGTTAGTGCGATCAAGCTTCTCTCCAACAATCTGTATCGGACCATCTCCCATTGTTGCAAAAAAATAGAGTAGATGTACCCTTTCGATTACAATGTATGAAGTACCTGTAATGCTCCAAATCTCTCCAAATCACATCAAATGCTTGAAAATTGTGTGCATTAACATCCCACAATGGTTCACCAACAATGTACACTCGATCAAAGTTGAAATCAAATGAAACTCCTTCACAAAAATTTTTCTGGTTTTTTTCTCGCCAGTAAATTCTCGCCAGTAACCAGTCAAGATTATGCTCTAAATCCTTCAAATCTTGTCCAAATGCAATGATTCAACTTGCATTAGCTTCCCAACACATTGCTCCAACATATCCTAGAAGGGTTTGATCCAATTCTTCAAGGGGAATGAGAACCACAAATTTTTGTAACCTCTGGTTTGAATTTTTCTGCACCTGTCAGGTACCACCTCTCACTAAAATTGCTCTATCTCCTTCAAATCTTCTCCAAATCCAAAACTTTTTGATTCAAAAGTTTAGCAACTCATAGGACTTTACTTGTACCAAAGGAATTAGGCCAATTTGATATAGACAAAGATTAATGCCTTGATTAAAAATGCTCTGTTTCTGGACAGAATTTCTGCAAACCTGCACACCTCTGATAAATCACTTCAATGAGCTCCAAATGCATGAAATGAGCTGCAACCAATCATCACAAGTCCTTAGCAATGTCTTTGCTAAACTCCCCAAGCTTTAAAGCATTCAATTTGGTGTCCAAATGAGTGAATTAGGATGAAATCTTTGAAAACTGTCCAGAATTCTGCATCTTCATGCACCGCCTGCTCCAGAGGGCTGTAGAGAGAGGGGAAATCACAATTGAATTGATAGGCCTCTTAGCAATGACCTAATCTACCTTGGGTATGAAGGGTTTAGCTCAATTTTGCCTCTAGCTCCTGCAATTGATCCTCCACGGGGGGTATGTTTTCTGTTTTTGTGAAAAACCAGAAATTTTTGCATAAACTCACTTTCACTTGTTTTTGCTCAAATCTGTATGCATCAATCTGCTTCAAGATCCTGTATGTTGTTTGTGTCCACTTTGTTAATACATTTGCAAGCCCGAATACATGTGCCTTTGTGTATACATTTGCCAAGAGTATACATTCACTTCAAGCTTTCCATGAAAGCTTAGAGAAAAAAACCAGAATTTTTCCTTTGCTTTATGCCCTTCAATCTTCACTGAACTTGCTCTTTGATACCTGCAATCCGCAGAGGGGGTCTTGCTACACTCACCAATGGTCCTTAGCTCTCAGATCTGATGCCGGTGTGTGCTCCACAGCTTTTCCTTTGCTCCAAGCTCCAATGGCTTCCTTCACAGCTTTTTTCTTCTTCTTCCCACTTCTCTCACTCACTCTCACAACTCAGCTAATGAGCTCTTGGCTCTGATACCATGATAAAAAACAGGAGCAAGATGTAACACACACAAGAGAAGCAAACCCTAATCCATAATCATCAATCATAAAGAAGGAGAGAAGCCATAGCCACCATCTCTCTCACACACACAAAGGAGAACACAACATAGTGTTCTGTCCACACTACAAAGTAAACCTAATGTAATGTCCACACACACTATGACCAGCTGGACACGCGGTCATTTATGTCTCACACATGTTCCTACCTAATCTGCCAGCACATAGCATAGCTGGCTCACACTGACATCGAGCTTGAATCTCAACAGCCCCTCTCAAGCTCATGATGTACTGCCGATGAAGATGTAGATGAGCTTGGGATATCAACACTCTCAACAATAAGAGTGCCAGCTTAGCCTACAGCCTCCATGCAAAGTAGTCTCCAAACTCCCTCCCAGAATTGGGGAAACCAAAGAGAGAGAGTTCCACCTCAGACTGGAGAGCAGCTAGAGCCATCACTATAGCTGAGGAAGTGGAGGAAGAAAAAGGACATATCTATGCTGCCATTGAGCATTAGGGGCAGAATAGTCAATTCTCAGTCCTCCAGACTCTAGCAGAGTACCAGGGTAAGCAATTCAAGCTTTTGATTGATTCAGGTAGTACTCATTCTTTTATTTCCCCACGATGTTAAGTTAGTCCTAAAAATCAAAAATCAGGGAAACCTATGCAAGTGGAATACCACTTACACACCCAATATGAAATTGCCTTTTCACAGATTCAACTAGTTTTAAAACAATCCTTTAATAAAACCATAGTATCACTTCTTCCAAATTATCCGGTTGATTCAATTTTCCATCATTCTTTCATCAGAGTATCTATGGCATCATTGGCAACTAGAACGCTCACCACCTATCCACTCAGGGGCCGTTTCAATAGTTCCTAGTCCATAATACTCGGCAATATAATCACTTATCAAGATGGACTCTCGTTGAAGATCAGCAAGATCAACCAACAGATCCATATAAAGAGCCATGGACTCATCCATTGAAGACCAGCAAGGTCAATCAACCAGATCCATGCCCGGTTTCAGAAAACAACTCTTACTCCTTGTTCCAATATCTTCCTCGACGCACGCGTGGGTATCCTGGGCGACCCAGAGCCCGAGCACCGTATGGTCAGCACCCTCTAGGATCCTTCGCAGGTGACCTAGCGCTTCACTCATAGGCCGCTTCCTTGGCCCCTCATCCACCGTACCGGAAGCTCACCATTTTAATCGCACCAAGGCTGGTCAAGACCTCGGCCGACCTTGCTACGCGAGACGTCCTCCATTGACTCTCCGTGAGCAGTTGCAACTTTATCAGTTAGGTCTCCACGACCTTGATCCCAAGACGGTCAAAATGCTTTCCCAGCATTCTTGACATAAAACAGTCATTTACAAACAGTCACAAAATACAGTTTCTATATCGAACTCCGTCTTTCCACATTATCCCTCCTCAATCCACATTACTTATTCCACATTCCCTTCATATCTACTCATTCTCATCCATTCATTCATATCAACAACACATTATTTCCCATACACATTCACCTTCATTATTCTTCATACACATCCATGTATACATCCATTTTCACATCCTTATTCATACATCCACATCCACATACATACATCCATACATACACATCCACATGCTTACATCCACATCTACATGCATACATCCATACATACACATCCATATACATACATCCACATCCTCATTCGTACATCTACATCTACATGCACATTCATGCATCTTCATCCATACATCCACATTTACATGCACATTCACATCCATACATACATCTATTTTTTTCTTCCCATTCATATAGCCCCATACGCCTTCACATCTATTCTTTTACATCACATCCATTTTCACCTTATGACAACCCATATACATCTTATCTCATCACATACACTTCTTATCTCATTCCATACACATCTTAACTCATCTTATCACATCCTAACTCATCTCATATACATCTTATCTCATCTTATCACATCTCATACACTTCTTATCACATCTTAACTCATCTTATCACATCCTAACTCATCTCATGTGCATCTTATCTCATCTTATCACATCTCATATACCTCTTATCACATCCTAACTCCTCTTATCACATCCTAACTCATCTCATATGCATCTTATCTCATCTTATCACATCTCATACACCTCTTATCACATCTCATACACCTCTTATCACATCCTAACTCCTCTTATCACATCCTAACTCATCTCATATGCATCTTAGCTCATCTTATCACATCTCATACACCTCTTATCACATCTCATACACCTCTTATCACATCTTAACTCATCTTATCACATCCTAACTCATCCTTTATGCATACCTCTATGCAAGAATTTCAATTGTGATAGAAGTAACACTTTTACAATAAAATAATAATTTTTTTTGTAATATTTTTATAATAAAATAATAATTTATTTATTTTTTTCATTTCTATGCACGAAATTCAATATGATGAAAATAACTTTTTTATAATAAAATAATCATATTTTTTTTCTTTACAGTTTTATAATAAAATATTCATCTTTTATGCATTCCTCTATACATGAAATTCAATTATGTTAAAAGTAACACTTTTATAATAAAATATTTATCTTTTATGCATACCTCTATGCATGAAATTCAATTATGTTAAAAGTAACACTTTTATAATAAAATATTTATCTTTTATGCATACCTCTATGCATGAAATTCAATTATGTTAAAAGTAACACTTTTATAATAAAATATTTATCTTTTATGCATACCTCTATGCATGAAATTTAATTATGCTAAAAGTAACACTTTTATAATAGAATATTTATCTTTTATGCATACCTCTATGCATGAAATTTAATTATGCTAAAAGTAACACTTTTATAATAGAATATTTATCTTTTATGCATACCTCTATGCATGAAACTTAATTATGCTAAAAGTAACACTTTTATAATAAAATATTTATCTTTTATGCATACCTCTATGCATGAAATTTAATTATGCTAAAAGTAACACTTTTGATATAAAATTTTATCCATTATGCATACTTCTATGCATGAAAATAAAAATGATAAAAGTAACACTTTTGATATAAAAATTTATCCATTATGCATACTTCTATACATGAAAATAAAAATGATAAAAGTAACACTTTTGATATAAAAATTTATCCATTATGCATACTTCCATGCATAAAATAAAAATGATAAAAGTAACACTTTTGATATAAAAATTTATCCATTATGCATACTTCTATGCATAAAATAAAAATGATAAAAGTAATACTTTTGATATAAAAATTTATCCATTATGTATACTTCTATGCATAAAATAAAAATGATAAAAGTAATACTTTTGATATAGAAATTTATCCTTTATGCATAATATAAAAATTCAAATTTCTCATGATTCTAATGAAATTCTTTCAATTAATCTAGGATAATAATTCCTAGAATATGGTAGGAAATCCTCTTTTTATGCTTTGAATGAAATTATTTTATGTGTAAATTTTTATTAAATTTTACCATAGCTCCGCTACTATAACTAATAAATCTCAATTATTTTAAAAGATAAGACTTATCTTTAAGGAAATGATTAGAATGATCCCTAATTGGATCATTAACCCTTAATGGATTAAATTAAAATTATCATAAACTAAAAGCATAGATAAAAAAACCTATTAATTTATTCTCAAGCATAGATTAATCTTGGATTAAGAAAAAGCTTTATGAAAAGCTTCATTTGGATTGAGAATGGGTCATGAGTATGACCATTTCTTAAGTGAGAGAGAGAAAAAACCATTAGAATTAAACATAAATAAAAATTTATGTAATTCTTTACTATCATTAATTAATTAACTTCAATAGCATTTCAAAAACCATACCAATTAAGCTTCTCAAGCTTGAGAGGGGTTGAGAAGAGAGAAACCTTGAGAAATTATAGAAAAGATCAAAATTCACCATACTTACCTTACAATTTGCTTGATTCTTTGTTCACGGTAGAGGCCCCCAACCAATCAATTGGTTTAGTATGTTGATGGAGCCACCAATGGGGATTGAAGAAAGAGGGAAGTGTCAAAAACTAGTGAATTATTAATGAATTCATAGTTCTTGGCTTAGGCGGAGTAGAGTAACAATGCACTAAACACTATATTTTTTTCAACAAGGGGAGGCTTCTATTTATAGGAAAAATTGAGCTCCTAACCAAACAAACTGATTCTAGAATTTTCCAAGTCAGTTTGGTCACTTTTTGACCATTTTTAGGTCAGTTAAGCTAACTTTTTGGAACTAGACTTGAATGAGGAGAGAGGAGAGATAAAATATCTCAATTTTTATGAGTTTAAAATTCATTCAAGCATGTGAAATATGCACCTCCTTTAAAGAACTCCCCTTCCTTACATATGTGTCAAAATAGAATCATTATACCCAAAATATCTCATATTTTTAATATTGCTCATAGTTTTTTACTAATAAACCTTGTACATTTTCAACTCTTCATCTTGTGTGAGCATTTACTCATTTTTGGATAATATTGCTCATAGTTTTTTACTAATAAACCTTGTACATTTTCAACTCTTCATCTTATGTGAGCATTTACTCATTTTTGGGTATCTTCTTTTACAAATTGGATTTATCTCCTCCCTACACATGGATTGATGCTATTGGCCCATAGGAACCTTAATTGGACCATAATCCAAAAATTTCTGAAAATCTAGACCCTTAGACTAAGGTTCTTTATACCTATTTCCAATTAATTCCAATTGCACATTGGAAAATTCTTTCTGAATTTCTGTTTCAGGGGAATTCATTTTAATAAGATGAGATATTTTTCTATCCAAAAATATTCAAAATGTGAATATTCTCTCTCTAGAATATTTTCTCTCTCTAGGTTAAAACAGTTAGAAACAAGGTCTTTATATTTATGAAGAGGGATTAATTACAGGGGAAGATACTAGACATCAAAAGGGGGTTGGGGGAGGAATCTTACAGAACCGATGGGTCCTACGAAGTCTATGACCCATTTTTCAAATGGTTATAAGGACACAATGGGGTTCAAGGTCATATGATCCTTCAAAGGAGGGATTGCTACACGCTAGCATTCATCGCATTGTTTGACATACTCAACATCGTTAGCCATTAAGGTGGGCCACCATAACCTAGCTATGAGAACCTTACAAGTAGTGATGTCTACGGCAGAGTGAGATTGTTCAAGGAGGAAGACATACTCGTCTTCTCTAACACAACGTTTTAGGATTTTGTCCTCACCCTACTTGTAAAGTTGACCCTAGATAAGGTGGTAAGCGGTCCCTTTTTTATTAAACGACATGCACGGTCCTTGTTGAGGAGAGGATCAACTGGTAAGCCATTGGACTGAGAAGTGAGCCACTTCTTTCCCCCATTCAGGATAGGAATTAAGTAAAGTTGGAAACAGGGCGACTGGTAAATCATCGTCTACTCCCACTGGTTGTTCACCATTGCGGATCCTTGACATGTGGTCTGCAAGAAGATCCTTGACATGTGGTCTGCAAGAAGATGCTGAGAGCCTTTCCTCACTGTAAATGATGAAATCAAACTCAAGTAAGATTCTATCTGTCATACATGGCTTATTGACCAGGTATAAGAGGGCTTATTGACCAGGTACAAGAGGGCTTGATGGTCTACAAAGAAGACAAACTTGGTCGCCAAAGATAATGGCATAATATCTTAACTGTATAAACCATCGCTAATCCTTCTATCTCAGTTGTGGTGCAATTTCTCTTAGCTTCATTGAGTTGGCCGGTTGTAAAACTGATGGGGAAGTCCATCTTGTGTTCACCTGGTTGGGCCATCACGCATCCTATGGAAAATGCTAAGGCATCAATATGGACATGGAAGATAAGATCCTAGTTGGGGGATGTAAGGATTGGAACGCTTGCCAATGATTTTTTGAGTATGGCGTAGGCCCTTAAGCATTCTTTTGTCCACTCGAAAACTATATAAGGAGGCCGTAAAGGGGTCTAGCAATATCATACATAAAAATGAGTCACGGATAATAGCTGACATGTCCCATGAAGTTTGTAGGTGGGGGCAGCTTGAGAATGAGCCGCACATTGCTGTCGTTAGTTGATATCCCTTGTCTGGAGACAATGTGTCCTAGGATCACTCCATGTTGAACCCAAAATTGGCATTTAAGAGTGTTCAACGAGATGTGGTATAGCCTACATTGCTGTAGCACCTTGCACAAACATGCGAGGTGCTCCTTCCAGGAAGAATTGACACATAGGCCATCCATGAAGACTTCCAGGAATTTTCGAAGATATTCCTTGTAAGCCATACACATCAAGTGTTGGAAGGCTTCGAGGGAATTGGTAAAGCAAAAAGGCATGACTCTATATACATATATACCCCATTCAATAGCAAAAACAGTTTTGTGTTGGTCCTTGGGATCAATCAACACCTGGTTGTATCTTGAGAATCCATCTAGGAAGTTGTAAGCTTCCTTTCCCGCTACTCTCTCTCTTTAGCACATGTTTAGTGAATGGTAAAGGATAGTGATCCCTTATGGTGGCTAGGCATTGACCTTTTTGAGGTCAACGCACACCATGAACTTTCCATTTTTCTTGGGCACTATCACGATAGGTGATACCCAACTCTGTATGTTCAATTTCATAGATGAATCCCGCATCGATAAGTCTTTCAATCTCTTCTTCGCGGACTATCTTGGAGTATTTTGGGGTTCATTGGGTATTCTTGTTGTTTGATTGGCCTAGCTCCATTGACCATGGGAATGGTGTGCTAGACCACTTTTGGGGGTACACCCTTCATATCCATGTACTTCCAAGAGAAGCAGTCTTGGAATTCCGTTAAGAGAGCGATAAGCTGGGCTTCTTCTTCCCTTGAAAGGTCTTATGCAATGAATACGGGCCTCAGGTCTTCACGTGGGCCTAACAAGTTCACTTCCTTAACCTTGGCTTAGACCATCATATGAGGTCCTAGGTTGCCCACTATTAGACCTTTGAGCCGAATCTTATTGAACAAAGCGGTCGGCCATTTGAAAGGTCTTAAAGTGCTTGGTTACCTGTCGTGTTTCTTTAGCTTTAGAACTTTCCTCGGGTTAATTAGCCTTTTGGCTTCTTTTTCTGCAAGTGCTAACTTTTTGTTGCATGCCTTGCATGCAGAGCGGCAAAGCTTTCAGGGACTAGTTCGAGTTGAATGGGTTCAATTGGTTGTGGGATAGTAGTGTGGACCAAAAGAGAGCTGTTTGCAAACTCTTTTTGCCACATTTCATTGAAATGTTCATGTGCTTCCGGCACCCACATATTTCAACCAGAGAAGATATACCTCTCTGGCCTAGGGAATCCTTTGGGCCTGTGAGTTTTATGGGTGTGTGCACTCCTTGATGGCTTGGCCCAAACAACCTGCTCAAGCTCTTGTGCAGCTATAGTGGCCATATATGATGAACTAAGCATATATAATGATGTAATCTCTTGCCCATCCACTATGGCAAATCTAGTGCCAATTTTTCTATGCAAGATGTCTAGGGCAGCGAGTATATGCATCCATTTCTCAGAGTCTTCCAACTTTAGAAATGGTGTGCAATCCTCACTCTCCCTTTCATCATGCAATGTTTTATGACATGTCTAGTCTAGATGAACTTCATTTGTTCATGTAGTTGTGACTGAGTCCTCTACAAATGGTCTGCCCACTCATGGGGTGTACTTTCCACGTGTGTAGATTTATCTTGAAGGTAAAATCTTGCAGTTCGTTCCATAGGCTTGGGCTACCTTGGATCAAGGTGCCGTTAGGAATTTGGACCTGAGAAGAGAGGAAAGAAGAGAGACCTGCAATGTCCCTTGGAACGGAGGTTGTCCCTTGAGGAAGGTCGGGTCTGCTTTGTCTCAAGCTTTTTGAGGTGTATGGGATGGGAACATGGATTTTTGCATTGGTTTTCCTATGATGTTCATCTC
>NC_141089.1:11991618-12019118 GCF_041138505.1 Cibotium barometz | reverse complement strand
GACTCTTGAGCAACACCTCTCTCCACTGCACTAATTCACAGTCAACAAGGATGAGCCTTTTGTTTTTATACATGCAAAGAATACTCTTGCCCATCAGGGATGGGTCATACCACTAGTAGTGACAATAGGAGGCGATGGCTATAACGCTTCTCCTGCTCCACCCTGGACTTCGCCCACCGTGACCATACCTTTCTCATCTCCTTCCAATACCTCCTCGCAATTTGTAGACAAGTATGTGGCCCTGTGTAGCGGCATCCTCTCAGCCAAAGCTCGTATGGAAAATAAAATATATATTCTTTATTGGATTGAGCTTCCATCATATTGCATTTTGGAGACTAGAGACATTTGATTTTCCACACCACAAATTCAAATCAAACATGAATTTCCAATTGCGAGGGAGGGAGCCAACGAGCACCATAGGATTGCCATAAGGATTATGCTTGTAGTAATAGTGACAACAGGAAGCGATGGCTGTAACGCTTCTCCTGCTCCACCCCGGGCTTCGCCCACCGTGACCATACCTTTCTCGTCTCCTTCCTATACCTCTTCACAATCTGTAGACAAGTCTGTGGCCCTGTGTCGCGGCATCCTCTCAGCCAAAGCTCTCAAGGCTCAGTTGGGCTCTCACCGCCATCGCTCCGCCTGCATACGCTGCTCTTCTCGCAGTTCCCGCTCCTCATGGGCCGATCTCGCCGATGACCTTCTTGAAATCTCAGACATCCTTCCTGGCGAAATCGGAGGCAGAATCCATGGTAAACGCCCTAGAAAACAGCATGAAAAGCATCAAAGCAAGAAAAATTTTCTCGCGCAAGAGGAACACGATGAACAAGAAGAAGATGACGATGGTGATGAAGAGGAGAAGTACTTCCCGCAGAGCAGAAAGCTTGGTTCCCGCAGAGATAAAAAGATTCCCTTGGAGAGGGAGAAGCTTCATCGCCACCATAAAGAAAAGCTTCACCTTAAGAAAAGCAGGCTCCAACAGGAGAGGGACAGGCTTGCCTTGCTCTTGCAGGCACAAAATATTAACCTTCCGGACGGGGAACTCATCCATAGCCACATCATTAGCCATGGACTGGAGGAGGACACTGTCCTGGCAAACCTGCTTGTTCGCATGTATAGAATTTTTGGCTGCGTGGACGAAGCTCGGCATGCATTTGATCGCATGCCAATACGCACTGCCTCTTCATGGAACTGCATGATCGGAGCGTACACCAAACATGGCAAGAACAAGGATGCCCTCCTTCTTTTCCAAGAAATGGAGAAACAGCATGTCAAGCCAAACAGGATTACCTATACGTGCATTCTAGGTGCCTGCTCGTCCCCAGAAGCTTTGGAAGATGGTAAGGCCATCCATTCATCCATTGTGAACAGTGGTTTGCATTGTGACGTCACTATACAGAACGCCATTGTCAATATGTATGCAAAATGTGGGGTTTTGGATATTGCTCGCACTGCGTTTGATGATATGGGCAACCGCACTGTTGTCTCGTGGAATACTCTAATGGATGCCCATTCTAAGCATGGCAATGGCAAGCAGGTTGTGCAAGTTTTTAGGGAAATGCAGAAGGAAGGCATTGAGCCAGACAATGTCTCTTATGTTTGCCTTCTCTCGGCATGTAGCCATGCTGGTCTAGTGGAAGAAGGCCGAGAATTCTTTGATACCATGGTACAAGCACATGGGATCACACCAACATTGAAACATTACACTTGTATGATTGACCTTCTTGGGCGAGCAGGGCAAGTAAAGGAAGCAGAGGATATGATGGATATGATGCCTCATGAACCAGATGTTCATGTTTGGATGTCATTGCTAGGGGCAGCCAAAATGCGTGGTGATGTGGAGAGGGCGGAACGAGCTGCTAAAAAATTGTATGATCTAGATCCACAACATGCATCACCATATGTTCTGCTTTCAAACACCTATGCAGCAAACGGGATGTGGGATCATGTGGAGAGGGTTAGGCAGCTTATGATAGATAGGGGTGTTATAAAGCCGGCTGGATGCAGCTGGATTGATGTAGAGAATGCATGAGTTTGTTGCAGGTGATAGATCACATCCGATGGCAGATGCCATATATAAGGAGGTAGAGAGGTTGAGCACACAAATGAAGGACCAGGGGTTTACACCTGACACTAAAGCAGTGCTGCACAATGTTGATGATAGCATCAAAGAGCAGATGCTTTGTGGCCACAGTGAGAAGTTAGCCATTGCTTTTGGGCTTGTAAGCACTCCTTATGGGACTACTCTGCGTATTACGAAGAACCTCCGGGTTTGCCCTGACTGTCACTCAGCCGCAAAGTTCATATCAAAGATGTTGAGCCGTGAGATTGTTCTGAGGGATGCCAACCGGTTTCACCATTTCAGGAAAGGGGTTTGTTCATGTGGGGATTACTGGTGATGTTGGGTACATACTTCATGCACATTGATGTAGCTGACATACTGGATATATCTGCTTGCTTAGCAAGCAAAGACTTTGCCAGCAAAACCCGAAGACACATGCCTGCCTCCTCATGCACCGTTGTTGAAACAATGTTTGGCACAGATGACATCATAATATTGAGAAGGTGCAGCCCTTGCTAGGCTTAAGCGTTCATGCCACTCAAGGTCAACCTGAATTCAAGTTTTTACCGTCTAATGCTGCAGTATCATTGCACCTTTGTTACAGTTTTGCACACTTCACATATGTAAGACTGAGTAATGAGGGCATTTATAGCATGCATGTCCAAGTAAGAGGTTGGGATTAACTTATGGATGCCAAGGTGCAACAATTGCATGCATCGAATTGTTGGCAATGAGTTCACTTAATTGCCATGAATAATATTGGTGCCTTGAAGGATGAATTTATGGATACCAGGGTGTAGACTCGGGTTTGAACACCAGGACGATGATCACATATGTTCGAAGCAGGTTGCATGTATTTATTTATATAACACTTGAATTGTGTGCCAAATGAGTAGTTAGATAGTTTTTATAACACTCAGATTATGGAATTTATTATCATGAAATGATGGGTTTTGTACCAATTGGGTAGCAGGATCATTTTCAAAACATTGTATTTTGGAATGGTTAAATTGTGACACTTATTATGATTGATAATTAGCATGTTTTTTCCCCCCTTTTCTTTTGTTTTGATGAGGTGGGGAGTGGAAGGGTCCACATGCACTTGTGTGTGTCTCATGTGACGATTGCCCACATTGGCTTGATGATTGCTACACCATTATATCATGTGTTATTGGCAAGTTATGGAGTGTTGCTCCACCTCCTCAATAACAAATTGTGATAACAAAAGCATGCGAGTTGGCTTTTGAAGCTCCTTTGCTTTGAATCTAGACTTGATTATGTGGAGATCTTCAACGTTGTGGTCTCCATTACGTGGTTTTGTTGTTTGAGTGAGTAGCTTAATTTGTGGAGGGCTTGCAACTCCCTCAAAATTAGCAAGGTGGTACCCCTTGGGTGCATGTAATGTTAAAGGTTTGTCCTAGTCTCTCCACCTCAATCATTTTAAGGCCTTTCTCACATAGCCAAATGTCCTCTTTTCATTAATTCACTTATAAATCCCTGTAGTCATACAAACCAAGCATAACCTTTGTGTAACTTGTCTTGTAATGTTTGAAAACAAGTCATGTTAGGCTTGTTAAACATTGATTGACACAAGGGAAGTGTTTGACTTGGGGCCCAACATAAATCAATTATCGATTCACCTTAAAGCCAACATGTAAAAATAGTTTCCAAATTTGAGACTTAAGAAATCCCCAACAATAAGAGTTATCAAATGAAGAAAAGAAAACATATGAGCTAAAGAGTAGTACCTCTTCCTATACTGGCATGGATTTTTTGTTGTGGAATACTAACCTTCAATAGTCTCATACGAAGTATATTCAAAATCCTTAAAGGTGACCAATATCACCAACTAAACACTTTATTGATAGGTTCCTATGACCATAGTTCTTTATAATTTTGAAATGGTTATTGTTTGTTAGTAGTATAATGCGAATCATGTTAACCAACAAAGTGGTTAATACATCTCTAGCATGCAAACTCGTCAAGGCTTGATTAATTAACAACATCAATTAGAGGATGTCATTATTATGTATCTTTCATTGATAATCGCACTAGAATCTACACTAGAAAGGTGTGGATATATTTTTTGAAAGAGAAAAGTGAAATATTTATGCACTTTCAAAGCTTTGAGGCTATGGTTGAGAAAGACAAAGGCATGCACATAAAATGCCTAAGAGAAGATGATAGGGGAGAATATATGTTCAATGAATTCAATGATTATCTAAGAGAGCATGGGATAAAGAGGCAATTTACATGCAAGTACACCTAGCAAAATGGAATTGCCTCTTGCACATAAGATATTATGATGAGAGCTAATGCATAGGCTCTTATACATAAGAAGTTAACACATTAGCTCTTGTGCATTATATTGAGAGGCTTGTTAAGCCTTCACTCTAATTCAAGTGACAACTCGCTCAAATACGACATGACTTATTAAAAAATCTTTCTAGATGTTATGTAAGCTTATGAATATAAGTAAACATTCACTATGAATGAATAGGCCGAGGTTAGTATACACTATCTTGGATTAAAAACTTGAAGCTAAACCAAGGTGCCAGGAAACAAGATTAGTAACAACAAGGAGAAATGCCTATTACATATTGCTTAGAGAAAAAGGTACATTGAAAAGGCTCACCTACACTTTTTCAAAATGTTTCCAAGTTCATATAGGGGTATGTATAATAGGCCCACACATTGTATGGAGCCTTGGGTGTTAGGTATCCACAAGGTGTGTATAACTAGCCTTATCCTTGGGTTTGTGCACCCTATGAAGAGAGATCTTGACTTTATCTTGTTGAGAAATTTATCAAGACCTAAGCCATTAACTTTCTCATGGTTCAAAAACAACTTCTCAAGTCTCATGTCTTAGTCTTTATTTTTGAATTATCACTGTTCAATGTCTACTACAATATTTTATGTGCTCTTTACAAAGATTGTAAGCTTTTTATACATGGTTGGGTCTCATCATGTGAGAATACACTTTAACGAATGCCCATGCATCAAGAAAAAATCACTGTATCATCCAAAGTAAACTTCATTGTGCAACCTCCATGCCCCATCAACCACTCCCACATATACCCATATGATCGCATGTGTTGGGGTGCAATTTCCTTAATATTAAGTGATTCCTAGGGCCAATTATGGATTCAATATGTTAAAAAATACGTGTAGTTTTGGGTTCACTAATGTCAAAATTATCACAATTGATTAGTTTTTAATTGATGAGGAATGCTTTCCCAACTTGGAGCACTAAATTGATCCTTGGAATCAGTTTAAGGGTTAAATCTTTTATAATTAAGCTTTAATGTAGATTATAAATCATTTAATCCCAAAAAAAGTGTTAACGTTTTAAGCAATACGAGTATATTGCAACCAATATAGTATAAAAATAGTTAACCTCAAAAGTGTTAACTTTTCAAGTGATACCAACATTTACTATCAATTTGGAATGGAGTTGTCCTTAATCTCAATTTCAGGGTTAATATTTTGAGCTCAAGATTGTTACCATATTATAGTAGTGATGTGTGTGAACACACTTAGGACCGCCGGGGCACTTTTTCCCTCACTAGGAGGTTTTTTCCCCCGTGCATTGTATATACGCCCATTATCTTCTAGGGCTTGCTATCTTTCATTTTTGGCACTCATAATACACTACTGTGTTGTGCTCAAGCTTCCTCATCTTCTTGAAGTTGTGTGTGCATTCCTGCAACCCTAATTCCAACAATTGGTATCAGAGCAGGCTTCCTCCTCCCGGGCAGCATCACCGGCACCTGCCGCTTCATCTCCTCCGATTGCGACGAGGTTTCACGAGCGTCTGCAGGTTAGTATATGCCGTGGGAAAGCCCGTAGGGCTTGTTCGTTTCAGAATTTTGATCTGAAGTCATTTCGCCCTCCGTTTTTGCATTCCAAGTACTGCGCAGGCAAAATCGTCCTACTGTGCAGATTTTCTGTCAAGATTAAAATCTGCAGGACAGGTGCCCATTCGTCTGTTTTGGGCTGTGCTACATAGCACAGGTCGATTTTATACAGGTTTACCTCTTACAGACAGCATTTACATCTAGTAGTACAGTCATTGGCCATGGCTGACAACAATGATGTATTCCGCATGTTGGCTGCTGAGGATAAGTTGGATGGCACCAACTATCCATTGTGGGCATATATGATGCGACATGTATTGGTAGCAAAGGGGTTATGGAACATTGTGCAGGGTATTGATGCACGTCCTATTGTGGCTGGGAATGCTGCAAATACATCAGAAACAGGTACTGTTGATGATGGTGCAGGCACAAGTGCTGTAGCAGCTGTTCGAGAACCACCACTTTCAGCAGAGCAGATTCGTTGGGATGGTAGAGATGCGCAGGCTCATGCCTTGATTGCGCTGTCTGTCAAACGTACCATTATCCCACATATTCGCTCCTGCAGGACTTCTAAGGATGCTTGGGATGTACTTGCCACATTGTATCAGGCAAGAAATGAGGCTCGTGTTGCTTATCTCCGAAAACAGTTGGAGAGTGAGCATATGAACGAAGGTGATTCTATGGATAGCTTTTTGACAAAGATCAAGGATTTCAAAGAGCAGCTCATTTCTGCAGATGAAATCCTGTCAGACAGTTCACTTGTGCAGACTGTTTTGAATGGTCTACCAGATTCTTATCAGGGTTTTGCTTCCACTCTTCGCTTGATGATGAAAGGCAATCCCAATGCCTTATCATTTGAGGAGTTAGTTTCTGTTTTGCTGCAAGAAGACCAGTCAAGGCAAAACAGGAATATTATGCGTGTCGCAGATCAAGCTTTCGTTGCTAGTCAGAGAAGCGGGAAAGGTAAAGCTGGCTTTTCTTCTAGTAAGCAGAAATCTGCAAATGCTGCGCAACCAAAGAAGGAAGACAAAGATGAGAAGAAGGGTGACAAACAGAAGACATTTTGCAAGTACTGTAAGGGAAATGATCATGTCATCAAAGCGTGTCCTAAGCTGGCTGCGAAAGAGGCTAAGAAGAAAGAGGCTGGTATGGCTGTTGCAGATGCCTCTCCTTCTAACAATGAATCTGCTAATGTTGTGCTAGATACAGAATGGGCATTCAATGCGCAGTGCAGTTATGACCCATCTTTGCATGACACATGTATGTCTGCAGTAGATTCAGATGTATGGTACTTTGACAGTGGTGCCACTAAGCATATCACCTCGTAGCGCAGTTTATTCACTTTCCTTGAGTCTGCTCCCACAGGGAATACTGTCACTTGTGCCAATAACTCCTCTTATCCCGTTGAAGGAGTTGGACAGATTGTGCTGAATGTTGCAAATGGCAACACCTTTACACTTTTTGATGCATTGTATGTGCCAGGGATCAAAAAGAATCTGCTGTCAGTCTCCGCATTTGCCAAAACAGGTTTGGTTGTAAAATTTGTGGATGACAGATGTACTGTTCATGATCTCTCTTGTGGTGACATCATTGTAGCATCTGGTTCACTATGTCGAGGGCTGTATAAGCTCAATATGGATGGCAAATGTGTAGAGGATTCAGCATGTGCTATTATGGATACGCAGGCTATTTCAAATGCAAAACTGTGGCATGCACGTTTTGGTCATCTGAATTTTGCAAGTTTGCTGCGCCTGCAGAAATCTGAAATGGTGTCTTCTTTGCCTAAGCTTGAGGCACCTGTCAAGCATGTTTGTGAGGGCTGCATATTGGGTAAAATGCAGCGTGCTTCCTTTCCCAAAGATGGATCAGTGAGAGCTGAACGCAGATTGCAGCTTGTTCACAGTGATGTTTGTGGTCCCACGCAAACTCCATCATTTGGAAACTACCTTTACTTCGTGACTTTCATTGATGATTTTACCAGGCATGCATGGGTATATCCTTTGAAGGCAAAGTCCGAAGTGTTTTTGTGCTTCAAACAGTTTTTGGTTATGGCTGAAAATGTGTCAGAAAGTAAGATGGGCACCCTCCATTCAGATCGAGGGGGGGAGTATATGTCTTCAGAATTTAATGCATTTCTGGCTGAGCGTGGGATAAAACACCAATGTACAGTGCCGTATACACCACAGCAAAATGGTGTGGCTGAGAGAAAAAACAGGTCTCTCATGGAAATGGCAAGATGTATGGTTAAGAGTCAAAGTCTACTACATGGTTTTTGGCTTGAGGCTGTCATGTGTGCCACTTATGTACTAAACAGGTGTCCCACCAAAGCATTACAGGTTGTCACTCCATATGAGGCTTGGCATAGCCGCAAGCCATCTGTTGGCCATTTACGTGTTTTTGGTTGCCTGGCATATGCATTAGTGCCTGTGCAACATTGCAGAAAATTGGATGACAAAGCTGTCAAATGTATTTTTGTTGGATATAGTGCTGAGAGCAAAGGCTATCGTTTGTATCATCCACAGACAAAGCGCATTTTGGTTAGCCGTGATGTTGTATTTGTGGAAGATGCAGTTCAGCCCTTGGTTTCATGTACTAAGGAGACAGATATCAGCTCACGTGATGTCTATGATACATTGTTGCCTCTTTTCAGTGGTGCACAGTCAAGTGCAATACCTCATGAGGCAGTTTTTCAGCCTATGCAGGTTTTAAATGATAGCACAGATCAGCCTATATCTGATGCAGATGTGCATGATGCACTTGAGGATGAGAGACAAGAGATTGAGGGCTCTAGGAATATGCCTAGATGGCTGGTGCAGACTTTGCGTGACAGCAAGTTGGATGCCCCTTTGTCTAGTCGCACTCGTTCTGGCTCTCATGGTGCCTCTTATGCGTCAGATTGTTATGCATTGGCTGTTTCTAGTATGTGCGATGAAAGTGAGCCTGTTTCATTTGATGAGGCACAAAGTTCAGAAAATTGGATGGCTGCTATGCAAGCAGAATACGATGCTATTATGAAGAATAGTACATGGTCTTTATGTGACTTGCCCCCTGGCAAGAAGGCCATTGGCACTAAGTGGGTATACAAATTGAAGCGTAAGCCTGATGGCACAGTGGATCGCCATAAGGCTAGGCTTGTTGCAAAAGGTTATGCTCAAGAGAAGGGCATTGATTTTGATGAGACTTTTGCTCCCACATGTCGTATGACCACTGTTCGTAGCATCTGTGCATTAGCAGCTCATAATGGTTGGAATGTACATCAGCTGGACATAAAGACTGCGTTCTTAAATGGAGATTTGCATGAGGAGGTGTATGTATCGCAGCCTCGTGGTTTTGTTCAAAGAGGGCAGGAAAACAAAGTGTGCAGGTTAAAAAAGGCTTTATATGGTTTAAAGCAAGCTCCACGAGCTTGGTATGAAAAAATACATGCATATTTGACTGCACATGGGTTTCAGAATAGTCCAACAGAAAGCACTTTGTATGTTAAACGTGTGGATGGTGTACATCTAATCATTGCTCTCTATGTCGATGACATGCTGCTCACAGGACCAAATGAGAGTCATATTGCTGATTTTAAGGCTGATTTGAATGCCTCTTTTGAGATGTCAGATTTGGGGCATTTGCATCATTATTTGGGGATACAATTTAAGCAGTGTGATGGAGGTATTGCTTTGTGTCAGACAAAGTATATTGAAACATTGTTGCGGAGATTTGGCCTTGAAGACTGCAAGCCTATTGCTACTCCAATGGAGACAGGTTTGAAGTTGAGTCTTCATGATGCTGGAGATCACTTTGATGTCACACTCTATCAGACAGCTGTTGGTTGCCTCATTTATGTATGCATTACGAGGCCAGACATTCAGTTTGCAGTCTCACAGGTGAGCAGATTTATGCATAGCCCAGGCATTAAGCATTGGCAGGCAGTGAAGCGTATCTTTCGCTATTTGAGTGGTACTCGGCATCTTGGGTTGTTTTATCCCAAGGGGGGATCATTGCCGCCAGATTTACATGCTTTTTCAGATTCTGACTGGGCTGGTTGTTATGACACACGCGTGTCCACGAGTGGTTTTTGCTTCATGCTTGGAAGCTCATGCATATCATGGTTGAGCAAGAAGCAGCCTACTGTGGCCACTTCTAGTTGTGAAGCTGAGTACAGGGCAGCTTTCACAGCTACGGTTGAGTGTGTGTGGCTCAGACGCCTTATGGCTGATTTGGGTGTTGGGCAGCTATCTGCCACCACCATCTTCACTGACAGTCAGAGCGCATTGGCAGTTGCGCGGAACCCAGTGTTCCATGCTCGTACGAAGCACATTGAGGTGCACTACCATTATGTCAGGGAGAGACTCTCTGCAGGAGAGATCAGTTTGGCTTATGTGCCAACACAGGATAACCTTGCAGACCTTTTCACAAAGGCTCTGCCTCGTGAGAAGTTCGAAGCTTTTCGCAAAGCTTTGGGCTTACTCCCTTTTGTGGATTCGTCCACATAGCTAGACACTTCCCTATACATGAGTGCTAGCTCTTGTTCACCGCATCACTCCAGGGGGGATTTGTTACCATATTATAGTAGTGATGTGTGTGAACACACTTAGGACCGCCGGGGCACTTTTTCCCTCACTAGGAGGTTTTTTCCCCCGTGCATTGTATATACGCCCATTATCTTCTAGGGCTTGCTATCTTTCATTTTTGGCACTCATAATACACTACTGTGTTGTGCTCAAGCTTCCTCATCTTCTTGAAGTTGTGTGTGCATTCCTGCAACCCTAATTCCAACAAAGATTCAATTAATGCTTTATCGCATGAAGGTTAATCTTTAAATTGATACCAAGGTCCCAAAAAGAGAATGCTCAAAATTGGGAGGAAGCAAATCTTAAAATGAGATCGGGTGTTTTTGTCTAGCTTAGAAAACCAATTTTGAAAGGGACTTATACTTGGTATCAATTTAAGGGTTAATATTTTGAAATTAATACTCAATGCATGGTTAAAGTCTTGATAATTTAACCCTTAAAGTCTTGATAATTTAACCCTTAAAGTGATAACTCCCTTCCCAAAATGGCTCAAAATTGGGAGGAAATAAATCTTTAAATCATACTTGGTATGACAATTTGAAGGAAGTCAACCTAAAAGTGACACCCATGATCACTTTAAGGTTACTCATCCCAATTTTGGGTCGTTTCAAGAAGGGAGTTATCCTTGGTATCACTTTAATTGTTAGCCTTGAAGAGAATTAAGCATGAGTGAGTCTTAATGACATATGGTTAGTCTTTATTAAAGTGAGCCCAAGGAAAACTCCCTCTTAAAATACACCTTGAAAAAAAAATCCATAATTAGGGAGGTCGAATTTTAATACAACCAAATTTAATGATCTAACCCATGCAAGCCTATAGAAACAGCTTATTCCACATATTTTAAGTACCTCCACGAGATCATATTATGGGTCCATTTGTAAAATTTTGAGTGACTATAGTTTTCTCTCTTTAACTTTTGAGATCAATCTAGAATATACTCATGAAGAGATCTAAAATTGTAGAACATGCCATTCATGTAGGCTATCATGGGTTAAATGGCCGAATCGAGTTGTACTTGAAATTTGAACTTTATTATCATTATATTTTATTTTTGGTCAATTTTTAGAGGGATTTATTATTGAGATTGATTTAACAGATAATCATTTATGACTAAGACTTAATTAATGGATTTTTTAAAGATATATTTTTTATCATTTTCTAGAGGGAGTTATTATTGAGTTAAGGGTTAATCATTTATGACTAAGACTTAATTAATCATTTATGACTAAGACTTAATTAATGCTTGATCCTTTAAAGTTTAACCCTCAAAGTGAAGCCAAATATACCTGCCTTCCCAAAATGACTCATCTCAAAGTGAAACCAAAGATAAGTCCCTTCCCAAAATGGCTCATCTTAAAGTGATATTTGTTATCACTTCAAGGTTTATTCCCTCCTATTTTTTAGTTGTTTTGGGGAAGGGTGTTATCATTGGTATCTTTAAGAGTTAACCTTCAAGGTTATTAGCTTTAATCTTAAAAAATTAACCCTTAAATAGATATCGCTTTCTCAACTTTGGGATGTACTTAGTATCTCTACAAGGTCTCAAAATTTGAAGATTAATAATTAATCAAAAAAATTATGTAATCCATTTAATTTTATTTTATTATAAAGAAGCCCAATCATTTTTTATGCTTTAACAAGTATGATGAGCATGCCAAAATCTTATGTTTTTTAAATTATTATTTTTAATCCATAATATGCTTACATTAAAATTTAGAAAATTTGCACTTATTCTAATAGAGGTTTTTTAAAGATAAGTTTTTTAAAATATGTTTTTAAAGCTTTTTTTTTAAATCATCATTGTTAAAACCTATCAATTTCTTAGAAATATCATTTTGTAAAGGATTTTTTTAAGGGAATCTTTTTTTTTTGGTTAACCTTGTAAGTTACTCGAGCAACTTGCATTGGTTTTACTTTTATGTTTTTTATTTGATTATCTTTTGATTTATGTTTGCATCGACTTTTTTAATTTTCTTGATCATTATAACTTTGAAGAAAAAATGATTCCACATCCCTAATTTAGCAAAGCCCAAAATATGCTCAAGCACACACATATCCCCTCCCTTTCTTTTTGACACATTTCCTTACCCCCACATCCCCTCCCATCTTTATGAAATAAACTAAACATTTAAAATATTATGTATTGAATTTAATCAACTTTAATTATTTAAAATATATTTTCTTACATCAAATGATAGTTACTATCATGGCCATATGAATCGATAACAAGTGTATAAGTGAGAACATTCTTACAATTGTGATGTGTGACATAAGTTAAACGACCCGAGAAGTAGATTGTTGATATGAAAGTTTGACGATGGTTCAAGTTTGATGATTGGTGTAAATATAGCTTTGTCACTAATAATACACACAATGATTGATGGTGGATTGATTCCATGGAAACCTTTATTTATGCACTAATTACTTAAAACTTCTTGGAGTTGTCATTTGAAAAATGGCACCTAAAGATTAGCTTACTGTAGTCGTAGTTGTTTTGCAATCCAAACCCATTATTTCCCTTTTTACTCAATGTATACTAAATGATAGAAAGGTGAGTCAGTGAGACAAGTTCTTGGAAATTGAGAACAAAAGTTGAGACCAAGATTTGATGAATGAACTTATCCGAAATGCATAGGTCCTTATGCATAGATGTTATAGCATTATGCATAATGTTATTGATAATGCACGTATGTTGATTGTATACATAGGCCCATGTATAATGCCTATACATATGCATACTATTTATGCAAAGAGTCTATGTATAATACATAAGGCCTTAAGTATAGAACTTATACATAGGTGCTATGCAAGAAGATAAATTTCTAATAGCTCTTCAATGGATTCTTATGAAGCGAATGCATGTGGATTCATGATGATGTCAAGAACATTAATTTACTTTCCAAGTGAATGATGTATTCTTCTAAAAAATTAAGTAATCCATCTTACAAATGGCATCATTAACTAGGATTGAAGAAGAAGCCTTAAATTTGCACTATATTTGTACATTAGTAGAATTCAATACATAAGGCATATTGGTGTTGTTAAAACTTGCAATGTTGTCCTTCCTTGTGTATCGCATGTTTCGAAAAGGATTTTGTAATATTGGGGCCTTCGATGCCAAAGATGACAACATATGGGACCAATAAAAAGCATGGAGATTATAAAACAAGAAATAAAAACAATAAAGGCCAAAATTGACAAGCCTCCTCCATTATAGCATCATCCTACATCAGCATCCTCTCTAGGTTGAGGTTTACATCCCTTCATCCTCTCTAGGTTGAAGGAAATATCCAAATAGAGCTTGGGATTGATCAATGTGCATAGTGGCTAAAGTGAAGATGAGGAGGAAGAGGAAATATCTAAATAGAGCTTGGGATTGATCAATGTGCATAGGGGTTAAGGTGAGGATGAGGAGGAAGAGGAAATATATAAATAGAGCTTGGGATTGATCAATCTACATAGTGGTTGAGATGAGGACGAGGAGGAGGAGGAGATAGGATGAAGGTTTAGAACAATGATGCCATATAGCCAAAGGATTTTCATGATCCAAAGTTCTCGAATCTTGGTCCTTAGCTCTCCCAGAATCTACTCTTAGACAATGGGATGAGACTCAAATTTGTATGATCACTTTTTGCATGGCATGTGACATGTTTTTAAATAAAGAGTCAAGCTTTAATATGAATACATCATTTGTAATATGTAAAAATTCCTTCAATTTGTTGCAACACGTGTGTAGGTAGTGGTGGTGGTCATGAACAAAACTAGTCAGTGTTTCAAAGGGAAGTTATGATGAGTCTAGCCATGTAGTGTAAATTTGTAGTCAAAGAAGGTTAGAGCAAATGATCTGGTTAATGTAATACTTGTAAGGGGATGTGGTGTAAACATATAGTCAAAGAAGGTTAAAGTAGATGATCTAGTTAATGCAATGCTTAGTAAGGGGTAATAGTGGTGCATCGAGATTATAATGGTACAATGTCACATGATGCATAAAGAGTCCATGTGACAGAACCATCATCCTCCCATAACACACCATGTCCTTGTTGTGCTAGTCAGCTATATAATTTGAGAGAGCAAGCTTGGGAGTTGATGTCTATTCATAGTGTGGAAGAATTATAGTTATGTTCTTGTTTGGAAAAGAGCATTAAGTTCTAAAAGAATGATGGGGATCCTTTTGGAGCCTAGACCAAGTGAACATACACACACATAGATGTCACATTAAAAAATGAGAGAAGAGGGCCACTCTACAGGGATCAACTTTTGCATTATACATGAATTTTCTATTTTCCAAATGTTATTGATGTGCTCTAGGACTTGGCTTTAAAGTACCTCCCTCTTTAAGGATATCTTGAATTTCTCCATGTCTACATTATACAGTTTATTAATGAAACAGAGACAAGCCATTGATGAGAAAGTACACAAAACACTAATAAATCACTTACCATCATGCTAATAATGCCCTTTTTTGGTTTTCGAGCCAACATCCTTCAACAATGTTGAAGTATTTAATAAAATATTTTTTCGATGATTTGTAATATTAATAATTTTTTCAATGTTTTAAGCATAGCAGTACTCTTTCCAACACTTGGCCTTGAGAAGGTAAGGTCGTCGCCACCACACAGGTTACTCTCGCATGAGGTCATGCATTATTGGAGCTACCCTAGCCTATGGTCGTTTGTATCCCCCATGGTCCCTCTTTACCGCCGTGAGATCTAAACCATTGATTGGACTTCTATTCTAGATAAATCTTGATAAGGTAGGTTTGAGCATTGCTTGCTGGGCCAATATTATGAGGGCTCTATCAATATCAATCCCATCAAGAGGATCATACTAGTTGAATGGGTAGTCAAGGGGGTGCATCTGTTGGTGCTCTCTAATGGGGGGTTTTGGGATTTTTCCTTCTTCAAAGACCTATGATGGGAGAGAGGGGTGATTGGTGTGCGAGGTTGAGGCCTTGTGAGTCCATTGAGGATGTCCCCAAGAGAGATCGGTGGTGGGGGCGACTTGGGAGATGAGAGGGGTGATAGCATTACTTGAGATACAGGTGAGGAAATCCAAGGAGGAGTGGCAAGTGGTGAGGCAAAGGCAAGGAGAGGGGGAGATGATGTAGAGGGTTGGTTCAAGGGAAGGGATGTCAAGGCATGTTCTTTCTCCTTGCCTTTGGTAGAAGTTCCTAAAGCATGTGCAACTAAGGAGGGACTAGATGTTGAAGGGCCTTAGGATGCCTCATTGGTCCTGTTGGGGGCCTTCTTCAGACACATCTTTCTTGAAGCCTTTCTTGAAGCATGTGCAACTGAAGAGAGACTCGACATTGAAGGGCCTTGGGAAGCTTTTTCGTTGGCCGCCTACCCATGTTGATCTTGTTGGGGGCCTTCTTCAGACACATCTTTGTTGCCAAACATATCATCGTCATCCTCTTCCTCTCTCTTTACCTCAAGTGTTGGCTTCATGGATTGATAAAATTCAAGGGCCTACCTGTATTCTTCTTCAGAGATGTCCTGGGGTAGGCCACATGCACCGTGTCGGAGAGGTGGCACTTGCTAGTGTGTATCAATTGTATAGCTACTTCCAAATTAGATGGGGGTTTTTCTAGTGTGTATCAATTGTAGCTGCTTCCAAATTCTATGGTACAAAATAAGGATGCCAATGGGGGCATAGGCAATGGCAAAGAGGTGGCACTTGTTAGTGCATTTTAATTGTAGTAGCTACTTCCAAATTCTATGGTACAAGACAAGGATGTCGATGGGGGCATATGTAGTGCTGGCCTTTGCGGGCAGTGAGATGCCAATAGGCATCATCCATGGCATGCCATCCATGTGTGTGCCTGTATGGCCTTGTGATGATGTTGATGGAAGCGGGGTACAGGCTAAACTCAGTGGGGAACAAAAAGTCAATGAAGTTACCCTTGTCCAAGTGGTCACGCACAAGGACTCAGCACCCATGACTGGAGGTTGAGGTAAAGGATGTGGTGAGAGAATCAAAAGATGGTGGAGAGATCGATAAGGGAGATGGTGTTTTGGAAGAAGAGCACATGTGGTGTGGGAGCCATAAGGGATCTTGAGAGGATTGTGAAAAAGGTGGTGGTGGGAATCTCCTCATCCGATGAAGATGTTGTGTTGGAGGAGATTAAGCTGGAGGGTTTGGTGCTACAGTTCGAGGAGGCCGAACGGTGATTGGGGAGGGATGGCGAGGTTGGGCATGTAAATAGGCTATCCTCCTCCCTCTCGGTTGCAAAGGCAAACTTCTTGTTAAGGCCTAGCCTTCAGCTCTATAATGTGTTGTTTGAGTTGAGCAATGGCCAGGTCCTTAGTGTCGATGGCCCTCCAAAAATCCTTGCGATTCTTGTACATTTGGTTGTGGAACTCATCCACAATCTGTTGTCGATTCCGTGCCATGGTCTCAACTCTATGGAGTGTTGCGGTTCCGTGCCATGGTCTCAACTCTATGGAGTGTTGCAGTTCCTCTTGTGTTGCAAACGGAAGCAAGATAAGACATATAAAACCACATAAAGCATGGAAACATACATACCAAGAATACCATGATCAGCCTAACCCCATCCAGTCCCGTGGGTTAGCCAACCGTCCAACCACTGTAGTGATGGGATCCATTTAAAAATTTGGTTAGGTTTTGTCCTTGGTACCAAGGAAAAGAGTTCCCACGCTTCATCACATCATATTCATTCACATCACATATTACATCTATCCCAATTTACATCACATCTCATTCACTCACATCCCAATTCACATGACATCACATCTCATTCATTCACATCCCGATTCACATCACATCACATCTATTCACATCCATCACATTCATTTACGTCACATCCATTTACATCACATCTATTCACGTCCATCACATTCATTTACATCACATCACATCACATTCATTCATATCCATCACATTCATTCATTCATATCCATCACATTCATTTACATCACATTCATTTATTCATATCCATCACAGTCATTTACATCACATCCATTTACATCCATCACATCACATTCATTCATATCCATCACATTCATTCAGTCATATCCATCACATTCATTCATTCATATCCCATCACATTCATTCTCATAATCATCCCATCACATACATTCTATCCACATCATATCACATCACTTCTATCCACATCATATCTCATTCATACGCATCTCATCTCATTCATCCACATCCATCTAATCATTCATATGTACGACTACTCACATCTATCCATACATTCATATCTATCACTTCACATCCACATATATTCATGTCACATCACATCACATTCTTTCACATACACATCCACATCCATTATTTCGCATACATCCACATCCATTCTTTCTCATACTCATCCACATCCATTCTTCACATACACATTCACATCCATTCTTCACATACACATCCACATCAATTCTTCATATACACATCCATATCCATTCTTCACATACACATTCACATCCATTCTTCACATACACATCCACATCCATTTTCACATACACATTCACATTCATTCACATCCCATATCATTCATTTACATCCCGATTCCCATGATATCACATCTCATTCACTCACATCCCGTTTCACATCACATTACATCTCATCCATT
Organism: Cibotium barometz; assembly: GCF_041138505.1. Taxonomy (NCBI): domain Eukaryota; kingdom Viridiplantae; phylum Streptophyta; class Polypodiopsida; order Cyatheales; family Cibotiaceae; genus Cibotium; species Cibotium barometz. The sequence continues at coordinate 12,001,046 of NC_141089.1, read as the reverse complement.
CATTCATTCACATCTATCTGATTCACATCGCATCTCATCACATCTATTCACATCACATATCATCACATCTATTCACATCACATCTCATTTCTATGCAAGTTTTCAATTTGATTTTCTTTTGAATAATACAAGGAGTATTTCTTCAATCAATATCCCCAAAACTTCTTGATCGAAATTCTGAATTTGATACTAGAATTCCTCGAATTCTTTAACCTTGATCCACAGATCAATTTGAAGGGTCTCAAACTTAGTTTCAAATTTGGCGGGAGTTTTGAGTGTAATTTTCTAAACTGGTCACACCTTCTTTCCTCGAAACTGACGAAAGAGTTGCCATAACCTCCTTTGTATGGATGACCATTTCTCAATTTTTAACATTCTATTTTTAATTTATCTGATTCAAGGTTCGAGTCGGATAAGATTTTTTCTTAACTATCTTTCTCGAAAAGGTTTGATAATTCAATTACTATTTTACTGAATTTCTTTCTTTGAATATTCACTTAACTGATTTCTAAATTAGTTACGAATTCCAATGAGGAATAAATTAATAATTTATCTAGATATTTCGATCTCGATAGATTTCTTGAATTTTCTTTTTACAATCCGATAGAAATTTCTCTCTTAGAGTATTTAATTATTCATTTATCAAATACTCATAGAATTTAAGAGAATTTTAATTTTGATATAAAAATTCTTTATGCATATATTTATGCATAAAAATCAACTTCAATGGAAATAACACTTTTATAAAAAAAATCCTTTTATGCATCTATTTATGCATAAGATCAAATTTAATAGGAATAACACTTTTAAAATAAAAATAATTTCTTTATGCATCTTTCTATGCATAAAAATCAAATTTAATGAGGATAACACTTTTGTAATTAAAAAAATTCCTTTATGCATCTTTCTATGCATAAAAATCAAATTTAATGAGAATAACACTTTTGTAATAGAAAAACTCCTTCATGCATCTTTCTATGCATAGAAATCAAATTTAATAAGAATAAAACTTTTATAATAATAAAAATTCCATTATACATCTTTCTATGCATAGAAATCAAATTTAATAAGAATAACACTTTTATAATAATAAAAAATTCCATTATGCATATTTCTATGCATAGAAATCAAATTTAAGAATAACACTTTTATAATTAAAAAAATTCCATTATGCATCTTTCTATGCATAGAAATGAAATTTAATAATAATATCAGTGATATCCATGCATATTCATAGGTGAATATGTACATGGAGTAATTAGAATATTTCTTTAGAAGCAAAAATGGTGGGAATTACTCTTTTGGAATAACATAAAAACAAACTTTCTTTTCCACAAAATTCTGGAAAATTTTACCATAACCTCCTTTGTATGGCTGACCATTTCTCATTTTTTCCATTCTTTATTTAACTTAAATTAACCCAAATTAGATTTATAGAACTCTAATCTACACAATTTTCTAAAATTCAAGAGAGTAAACATAAGAAGAGTTTAATTAGTCACTAAAAATGGTGGGAATTCCTCTTTTGGAATAACATAAAAACAAACTTTCTTTTCCACAAAATTCTGGAAAATTTTACCATAACCTCCTTTGTATGGCTGACCATTTCTCATTTTTATCATTCTTTATTTAACTTAAATTAACCCAAATTAGATTTATAGAACTCTAATCTACACAATTTTCTAAATTCAAGAGAGTAAACAATAAGAAGAGTTTAATTAGTCACTTAGTTAATCTTTCTAGGACTAAGAAGGGTTGGAATGTAAAGAGGAGAAGGGGATGGCCTTTTTATCAAAGGCATAGCATTTGAATTTAATTCAAAATTTACAAAACATAAAAATTAAGAAAACCATAGATTTTTCATTGAACAAGTAAGACCAATTCTCTTTGGAGAGGATTAGGCCAAAAACAATTGAATTATCAAGAAATTCAATGTAAATGGCTCAGGGCAAGAGTAGAGTAACAGTGCACAAACATGATTAAGCTTTTACAAAGGGGGAGGCTTCTATTTATAGGAAAAAGTGAGCCTCTAACCAAGCAAACTGATTCTAGAATTTTCCAGATCAGTTTGGCCAATTTTTGACCATTTTTGGGTCAGTTCACCTTACTTTTTGGATCTAGTTTTGAAATACGAGAGAGGAGAGATGAAAATATCTCATTTTATTGATTAAAAATTGGGGGTATTGATGAGAAAAAGGTGCCTGATCCCCACACTGAGGTGTTAAAATTCAGTTTTTTAATTGTTTTCTTTGGTCCTTAGTCCACTCTTCATCTTATGTGAGCATTTACTCATTTTTGGGGGGGTTTTCTTTTATTCTTCAATTTATCTTCTCCCTACATTTGGATTAATCTTATTGGTCCATAGGAACCTTAATTGGACCATAATCTAAATTTTTTTGAAAATCTGGACCCTTAGACTAAGGTCCTTTATACCTATTTTCAATTAATTCCAATTGCACATTGGAAAGTTCTTTTTGAATTTTTATTTCAGGGGAAATTTTAGACACTAGGAGGATTTTTATATTTCAAAATATCTCAATTTTGAATTACCTCCCTCTAGACATTTTCTCTCTCCAGGCCAAAACAGGATCTTTCTTTTATTTCAGAGAGGGGAATAATTATAAGATCAGAAGGGGAGGTTCTTACACCTGCACACCTCAAAAGCTGGAGGGAGGAATCTTACATCCTACCCCACTCAAAAAACACGAGATGTCCTCATCTCACAAACTAGAGGACAACTCTTTCCCTTAAGATCCAATTGATTCTGGGGTTCCTTATAGTCTGGTGAACCCAATAGAATCCTGGGATAAAGATACCTTATATAGAACTCATCATCAAATAACAATTCTTTTAGATCATATCATTCATATCCTTAACACAATAATGGTCCATTAGATCGTAATTTCCATCTGAACATTCCTCCATGGGAATTTCAATTATACACGTTTTTAATTTGTCATTCCTTAACTTGATCCACTGGGTCAAGTGTAATCTGTCAGCACAATCCACCACTAATCTCATAGTGATTTGCTGAAGTCATTATCGTCATTCCAGTTATTACGAACATCATCACAGGGACTCGTCCCATTCATCCTCATTGTGGTTTTGCTCAGTTTATCGCTTTTCAACCAAAATTCAAGAATCGTCATTTTTCAATTAGAATCCAAATCAACTCATCAGTTCTCAACCAGAATTTTAAAATCATATCAACCACATTCGAATTCATCATCTGGATAGCATTTTTGCTTATAATTTCAAGGTCTTAGATTTACTCGTATATACTGCCAGTAAAGAGCTACAGTTATACCCTCGGTATATACGGGTAGTCACGGTCCTTGGAAATTTAAGGTAAATATCATCATATCTAGGCCTCAAGCAAGTCAAGGATTCCGTACAATTGTGGTACTTCCATTTGAAGACCCAATTACCTATTTTATGAATCTTCATTCTGAATATCAATTTATATGAATTTCATCACACAATTACAATCTTTTACTGCTACTTCATAAATTTTTGACATTTTTGGTTTCTCGGTTGATCCACTTTAGCCAATTCGCTCTGATACCAACTGGAAGATCCCTGTCCCCACTGCGCAATGAATTTTGGGGTGCTAGCAGCGGAAGTAGCACTTCTTGCATGAGGCAGGGTCCCTCACTCGGGGCCTCGCCCACGTATATCCGGACAAGAGACTAATCCCTCGGTTCTTCCAAAATCGAGCCCGAAAAAACTTCTCTCGCCTGAAAAACACGGGTGATTCCTCCAGGATATTTTTACTCTAACATAGTCAAAAGCCTTAACTAACTGAACTGATCTGACCAAACTCATAAGTCCCATAGTCAGATCAAGGAAAAGATTGCACTTGGATTATAGAGACCAACGCTTTTTTCCTCATTGAGAGGCACAGCCGTTGATTCTTTTCCATAGAATAATTTTTATCTGGGATTTACTTCATCTATCGTACCATAACAGAATTGAGTCTCATTTTAGGGATCCATCAGTCCAGCCTAACCCCATCTAGTCCCGTGGGTTAGCCAACCGCCCAACCACTGTAGTGATGGGATCCATTTAAAAATTTGGTTAGGTTTTGTCCCGGGTACTAGGGGGAAAAGAGTTCCCAGGCCCCCTAGCCGGATATTCATGCAAACTTAAAACTAGTCACACCACTTACACACCCAATATGAAATTACCTTTTTCACAGATTCAGATGTCTTTAAAACAATCATTTAATGAAACTATAGTATCATTGATCATAATCCTCCAAAACATCCGACTGAATCCTAATTTCTAATTTTTCCTTCATCAGTGTACTTATGGCATCATTAGCAACCAGAATGCTCACCACCTGTCCACTCAGGCACCTTTTCAATAGTTTCTAGCTCATAGTACCCGTCAATATATTCACTTATAAAAATCAAAATGGAATCTCCGCTGAAGATCAGTAAGATCAACCCCAACAGATCCATATAAAAGAGCCATGGACTCATCCATTGAGGACCACCATGGTCAATCAACCAGATCCATGCCTGAATCCAGAAAACAACTCTTACTCCTTGTTCCAATATCTTCCACAACGTACGTGTGGGTATCTTCGGCGACCCAGAGCTCGCATGAGCCTAGAGGGATGTGAGTCTAAAGGTATGAACCTAGCTAGATACATGAACCTAGACACATGAGCCTACAAACATGTCTAGAGGCATGAACCTGGACACATAAGCCTACAGACGTGAGCCTAGCAGCAGAAAATTAAAAAGCATACCTAAATTCTTAAACCTACACCATAAGGCAAACATGATTAGGACTAATTGTTGAAAACGGTAATATAATAGGTTGTAGTGCATCAAACTGCACTTCCTCAAACCCATCAAGCCTTCGACCCCAACAAACGACCAACACTCAACATAATGCTCTCCTATTAAGAAGGCTTGACTCCTTCAGATCCATCTGATGCAAGGAGCTTTGGATATAAATGAGCCAACAAAACACAGACATGAGTGGAAGGACATCAAAACCCTCAGAGAAAGGACCCACCCACGGTCCTCCTTCAAGCTTTGAATTCACCAACTAGCTCTGTAAACAACACCATAAATTTTATGAAGAAGACATTAAATCACCCTTTTTGGGTGAAGCTCTAGTGAAGGAGTGGGACTAAGAACCTCAAGGTTTGGCGGCTCCCTCAAAAAGTAGTCAAACCATGTCTGATACCACGATCTTTTAAACATTTATGTTACTTGAGTTGGGTTTATCCCAAGTTGACCATGACCAACAAGCACCCTAACAACCACAGTTATTATGGTAATCGGGGGGATCCACAAGAGCATTCACATAACATGTCCTCAAAGCCAGTGTTAGAGACTATCTCAACATAAATGAATCCACAAGAGAATTCACATAACATGTCCCGCAAAACAAGGGGAAAACAAGCGAGCATGCAAGTGAATGTTAAAAACCCAACCCCATAGGGCAAGAGTTCTCGTTCTTCTCTGTTTAGACGAGGAATAGGGAACACATGGAAGGGTAAAGAGCCAATGTTAGGGACTACCTTCACACAAAGGGATCCATAAGGGCATTCACATAATGTGTCCTTGGCCTACATGAGCCTGTAGGCTAGCAACAAAGGATAAGTTCCATTGGAAACTACAAAGCCCAACCTTATAGGGCAAGAAATCCTATACCCCAAAATAGAGAGTTTCATGCAACCACCTCCTTACTTTCCACCACCATGTGAATACATAGAAGACATGCTAAGGATGAAATGGGGAGGGGGGTTGCAACAACCAATGTAGCACCTAGAGGCTCAAAGTTAAGCAAAGCCATGCCAATCCACATCTCAAGCTTAATAACCAAATTTAATGGAACTAGAGATCCCATTCAATACCTAGAGAAGTTCGATCAAAATGATGAGGCTCACCAAGATCTATTTGTTTGGACTCTACCTTGAAGACATAGCAAGCCAGTGGTTTAGATCACTAAACCCACTCGAAAAGTCTAGCTATGAGGTCTTGATACACACTTTCATCATGGGATTCTTGCCCAATGGAGCCAGATAAAGTTTCACTGCACCACAGATTTATAACCAAGATTTATTCATTTGGTGGTTTAGATCACTAAACCCACTTGAAAAGGCTAGCGATGAGGTCTTTAAACACACTTTCATTGTGGGATTCTTGCCTAGTGGAGCCAAATGGAGTCCCAATGCATAGATATATAACCTCAAGCATGAGAAGAGAGAAACAATGCAGGATTACACTACTAGAACCACGTATCTCCATATGAGATTCAACAGCCTCAACAAAAGGCTAGATGATTTAAAGCTCATCAATTGATTTGTGATCAATCTTAAGAGCAAGAAGTTTCATGACCATCTCTACTTGTCTAGGCACTACATCTCTACTGGTCTAGGCACTGCATCTTTGATGAGTGCTACCATCATGAGACAATAGACCATCTCTATTGATCTAGGCACTACATCAGGACAAAGAAGCTTCATGACCATTTGCATTGGTCTAGACACTACATCAATTAAGAGAAAGAAGCCTCATGACCATCTCTATCGATCTAGGCACTACATCAATTAAGAGAAAGAAGCCTCATGACCATCTCTATCGATCTAGGCACTACATCAATTAATTTCATAATCAATCTTAATAGCAAGAAGCTTCATGACCATCTCTACTAGTCTAGGAACTACATCTTTCGTTAGTGCTACCATCGCGAGGTAATAGACCTAGTGGATAACCAACAGATAGGGGACGCATCATCCAAAGCCTCATCGACCAAGGGTGTTATTAACCACTCTATTGGTTATAACATGGTTTCGCTCAACCTACAATAAGGTGCTTTGTCATCTTACCCACATAAGAACAAACACACAACTATTGTAAGATAGCATTGGAACATATAAAGTAGCCTTACTATGCACTTAATGTCGAATATAGAAAGTCTACAGACTTAGTGTACATAGTTGCCTAAGACTAGTAATAGAAGCCAAACCATTTTTAGGTTTGGCTGGCATAGTGTGAAAACTAGGCACTTGTATAGTGTACATGCCTTACACATTAGCAAGTCCTAGCCCACCTAAGAGTGAGTGTGAATCCAATGAGTATGAGTATCGCCCACAAGCCATAGTAGGCGTCACAACCTTGTTATCCTCAAAAGTCTAATTTTTTATAAGTTCTATCTTGTAATGAAATTCACAACTTTGGAGAGACTTATCTAACTGGATGAATGGGAACTTAAAAGCCCCCATAGGTGAACTTGAACCTAAGGAGAACAAGGATGAGCCATGCCCTATTGAGTACACTCCCTATATAACCAAAACTAAAAGGGGATAGCCAAAAGTGCCCATGAACCGCGCCGGGGGGGGGGGGATGTTGGCGCGCTTTTTGGCGAGCAAGCGCTTTTTGGCAAGCATTTTCGAGCAAGCGCTTTTTAGCAAGCATTTTCGAGCAAGTGCTTTTGGGGAATCGAGCGAGCGGATCCCAAAAAGATGCCCCCTCCCCCAAGACAGAGGGCCAAATTAAGTTGGAGAGAGCAAGATGATATAATTATTTGACACATCCTACAATTGAGGTTATTGGTTTGAACTGAGAATAAAACCAAGTTTTTTCACATACATCTTCCAATTACAGAACTTCCAAGCCCCCCTCCATGAAGAGAGAGAGGCGAAGCAAGTTAGAGAGAGCAACATGACATAATTACTTCGGCGAGACTGAACACATAAACACATGTCAACATCACATCCTCTACATTGGTTCAAACTGAAAATAAAACCAAGTTCATTCACGTACACCTTCCAAGTAAAGAAATGCAAAAACCAACATCTTTACTACTTTGGGCCTTGCTTGTTCTCTGGGGGGTGTAGGCACAAAGTAAGCGAACGGTGTTTGTACCCTTCCGTACTTCCTCTAGCAAGACACGCTCAAAAGATTCATCAATACAACCATGGACGCAATTAAGCCCACCACTTTGTCCTTAACTTGAGAAATTATTTCATCATTTCCAAGAAATGGAAAGGATGTGAGACCTTTCCATGCTTGTGCACCATCTATGGTCTTCTGCTTGATCTCCACATCCATGGCCTCCCTCTAGATACGCGCAATAACAACTTTAATGCTAACATTTGATGAGGCCATCACAACAAAAAGAAGGAGGGTTTAGGTTGTTTTACTCTACTAACAAGGCTTGGTGGGGTGGCAATGGTGTATAACAAATTGCTTTGCTGCTTGCCTCTATATTTATAGCAGTGGGAGAGGTTCAACACTCAAAATAAAAACTATATTTTTTTAAAATGTTATAATAAAGGTTTCTTTCCTCAAATTTTGGCACCACAATAAAAAATGCATATTTTGAACTTGTTTGGGAAAGAGCGAGTATGTATTTGAAGGAGATAGACATTGCACAATAGAACCCTCTACAATGAGGTGACATCCACAAAGGTTATCCCAAAATATCAAAGCTCAAGTGATTATCCTTGCATTCAAATGTCTAAATAATTAGGGCATTTTCTCCTACGAGACAAGGCATTTTAAAGCTCAAGGTCAGATAGGATAGGTTGGTGGATGAGTGGATGAACATATTCTCGCTATCTTTGGTGCTTGCCTCTATATTTATAGTAGTGGGAGAGGTTCAACACTCAAAATAAAAAACTATATTTTTTTAAAATGTTATAATAAAGGTTTCTTTCCTCGAATTTTGGCACCACAATAAAAAATGCATATTTTGAACTTGTTTGGGAAAGAGCGAGTATGTATTTGAAGGAGATAGACATTGCACAATAGAACCCTCTACAATGAGGTGACATCCACAAAGGTTATCCCAAAATATTGAAGCTCAAGTGATTATCCTTGCATTCAAATGTCTAAATAATTAGGGGATTTTCTCCTACGAGACAAGGCATTTTAAAGCTCAAGGTCGGATAGGATAGGTTGGTGGATGAACATATTCTCGCTCTCTGGCTTAAGCCTAGCGCACACGTAAATAAATGAAGCACAAGTGCTTACATACAAGGTACGGCTTCTTCTTGGCGTCTCTATTTGCAAAATCTAGACATGTACAAAACGGTTCGTCTTTCACATGTACATCATATTTTCCCACGTGTGCATCATCCTTGTGCGATTCGATCTTGAAAACTTCATACTTGTGCTCCACTCTCTGCACTTCTTCTACCACCATAGCTTTCATTTTCAAAGCGGCCTTTATTTTCTTGGCTGCTTCCTCTGATATTGACGTGCGGTACTTGACTCTTATGCCATTTTGCATGCTTTTGACCCACCAGCCGCTATGTTAGTAGTGGACCCATATGGCGGATCTTTTGAAGTTGCAGTTGTAAAGAACCTTGAAGCCCCACTGCTATGCGACGAGGTGGGCATAACACCTTCTGCATTCTTGTTGTCCACCTGCTGGTATCCACCTTCCCACAATGAATATAC
>NC_141089.1:11966618-11986618 GCF_041138505.1 Cibotium barometz | reverse complement strand
CTGTTGGGATTTTGAAATTTTTTGACCATTTGTATTCTAAATGCGTTCGGGGTAAATTAAAAATTCATGAAAATTAGTGGAAAATTAGACAAAGGTTATTTTAAATTTTGAGAAAATATGGGGTTGGTGTTTGGCATGTGGTGTGTCCATTCGGGCGCCCGTGACCATTCAAATTCCTTTAAAAATATATTTTTGACCCAAAATTTTAGAAAATCCATTAAAATTATAAATTTTCATTGGATTTGAGAATTGCCGAGTGGAATTGGAAATTTCGTTAACGATGGGATTCTCAGAAAAAATTAGGAAATTTCTAGAAATTATCTTTAAAAATCCTAAGAATTGGTATTTTTTAAAATATCAATGGTATTCTGGTAAATTTAATTGCTGAAAATTTTCTAGAAAAATATAGGTTTGGAATGCCATAAGATAGGTTTGGTGGAACTCAAAATTATCATATTTTGAGGCCCTATAAAATTAGAGAAATTTTGAAAAAAATCATGATAATTCTTTTTCTCAAGAATTTAATATTTTTTAGGGTTATTTAATGTTGAAGTGCGTTTTCTCGTGCTGACATTAGATAGATGTGGGTTATTCGTATATTATTAATACAATTATACCTCGTATTAATAGTTATTTCTGTTTGGATTAATTCTAAACGATGTTTTCATGATTTTTTACCATTGTTTAGCCATTCTTTTTGGACATGTTCCATACTTTTGATGGCTCTAATCTACGTTCAAAGTGTGTCTCACCTTTGACACTTTTTCATGATAATTTACTTTACACTTATTTAAGTATGGTTTATGCTTAATTTCTTAAGCCTAAGACAAATTCTATCATGGGTTAGTTGATTTGTTTGTTTTGGTGGATTTTATTGGATGTTTTTCAAGTTTTATATGGACTCATCAGGTTTTGCCTAGATCACTTGTATCTAGGGGTTTTTAATGAGTGCTACACGTATGTGTTTCACTTGCTCACTTTGGTGTTTTGCTTGAATGACATCACGTTCATATACTCTGGATTGATGAGTTGGCCACCAATTTTAATGCTTCTTTTGGCATGATTAATGACCATTAAATGGTATGCATTGATTTTTATGATCAACTATGGTTTTCATGGATTCGAGAAGCTTCTATGCTTTTATCCATGGTTTTATAAGGATCTTTTGATCTTTTGGATAATATCATGTGCTTTGAAGGAAACATTTGCCTTCGTTTTTGCACTTAATTTTGGACTATATTCCTTGTACTCTTGTACATATTCCAACTTAAATACCTAGTTGCTTGTGTATCTAGGTGAGTTATTTTTCTACCCTAACTTTATTGTGTTTTGGGTAGTTATCATTAGAAAGGCGCCAATAATTCAAAATTCTTTTCTAATGATGTACTCGAAAAGAGTTATTCCTTGATGTGGTCTCAGGAATATAGAGACAGGTTTTAGTATGTGAAAGTCTAGGATAAGGCCATCTTATTCCTTTTATACAGGATTTTATTCATATTTCCTAGACGGCATACTAGGGAGTTTCAAATTGGTAAGGTATGTATGGGTGGTATCATGGTGGTATGGGACACTAGTGATCCCTCACATATATTATCTTATGGGATAATTTGGGCCCAAGATTGTTGCTTTGCTTACATCACTTAGCATGTTGATCTCAACATTCAAAGACAATCTCATTTTCTAAATTCACTAGAAATTATAGTGTGGGCATTCTATAGATAAACTTCTTTTATCTATAGCCTGCATGTTTTGATAAGTGTAATCTCGTCGGTATTTTCATTTGTTGAAATCTCTTTCTTTAGAGTTCAACGAGTTTATCTTGTTGTGTTCGGATTAAGAAAATTTAGATTTTTCCTTTGTTGGCATTTCTTTCTCTAGTTCCATACTTTAGATGATTTATACAGTCAGCCTGATGGTTTACAGATGGACATATGTGGCTCATCGAGACGCTGATGACTCTCTATGTTGATATGGGTAACTCGAGATACCAATAATTCCATGTGCAGATGTGGGTACGTCGGGGCGCCGATAAATCCCTGGTTCCTGCTGTTATAATGCCATGTTTTCCTACTTTATTCCGAATGGTTTACAACAACGAGGAAACTACTTTGAGTATGAATTCCTCTGATCATCCGCAGTCTAATGGGCAAACAGAGCGTATGAATCAGATTGTAGAGGATATGATTCGTGCATATGTCTTTGGAAAAGCATCAAATTGAAAAAAATATCTTTCACTGATGGAATTTGCCTATAACAGTTTTAAACATATGGCTATTGGTTTTAGTCCGTTCATGCTTATGTATGGGTATCAACCCAGGGCACCTATTGATGTCGGTCTTAAGGACATCGAGCTTGATGCATCCAGGGATTTCTTGCGTGATATGCAGGAAATGCTAACCGAAGCTCGGGATTCTATTAGGAGTGCTCAAGATAGGGCACGGTTCTATACTGATAGAGGACGCTCAACTTGGTCCTTTGAACCAGGAGCGTTGGTTTATTTAAAAGTTTCTAAAGATTCTCAGACTTTGTCAATGGAAAAATGCTCGAATTTATCTCTTAGATATTGTGGTCCATTTTTGAGTTATACATCGGATTGGCATGGTTGCGTATGAACTAAAACTACCTCCAATTGTCAGAGTTCATCTAGTCTTTCATATATCGATAGATTGAAAGGGAAACCGGGAGGCGAGGATAACACAGTTAGTCCTCAAGAACTCGTTGAAGTCGAAGAATTATCCTATGTTCCACATGAACTTGATAAGGTACTTGAATTCAGGGAAAGGAAACTTTGTAGTTGACTAATCCTTGAGGTTAAAATTAGGTGGAAAGATAGGGAAATAGAGGATTTGACCTGGGAGTCGGTTGATATTGTTCAGTGCAGTTCTCCTTTTTTTTTTCCATTGCAAGAGTACAATGTTTTGAGAGAGGGAAAGTATGTTATATGCACATTATGAGTGCATATAACTAGGAGGCTAACCCACATTAGGCTTGTGAGCTTGTGAGCATGGGAACAAGCTCTAGTGGAGCATGGGTTAGAACTAACCTTAAGGGTTAAGGTTAGGGTCAGGCATCCAAGGGTCACACATGGGAAATGGAGAGTCAAGAGTCACTTAAGGGCGCTCCTATATAATAGGCGCTCCTATATAATAGGGGCATGGGGGGGCACACTCAAGGAGAGCTTGGGGGCTTGGAGGCCAAGGCTATGTTATCTTGAGGCTTAGGCTATGGTCTCTTATGTTAGCTTCAAGCTAGGTTATGTTATGCTCTCTTGTGTAGAGGATCATAACTACTCACTTACCATTTCACACTATAGCTACATGTTATTGGATTGGAGTTATACCTCTTGATGGTATGAAACATCAAGGTAAAGGTATGATGTATTTCATTATATTTCATGTGTGCATCCCTTGGGCTCGGGGGTGGTGGATGAGTTTATGCCTGATTTATGCATGTTTATGCATAACAATTATCTAGAGAGATCTTAGGGTTTTAACACATAGTGTTGCATATCATTTGCATAGTGTTGCATATCACTGCATGCTTTTATTATCCAATTCCATGTCAATGCATGTATGTGCCATTACAATACATTGCATGGCATGGCATGGCATAGCATGGCATTACATCTAGATGTTATTACATGTGTATGTCATTGCATGGTACTCCATGCCATTTGCATAGTGTTGCATGCCATTTGCATAGTGTTGCATGTCATTGCATGCCTTTATTATCCAATTTCATGTCAATGCATACATGTACCATTATAATACATTGCATGGCATGGCATGGCATTGCATCTGGATGTTATTACATGTGCATGTCATTGCATGGTACTCCATGCCCTTTGCATAGTGTTGCATGTCATTGTATGTCACTTGAAGCCTTTGCATGTGATGGCATATCATTCCATGTGAGTACAATTAACAAGGTGAATAATGTAAAGAATTATACATACAAGATAATTTCATTCTAGGCAAAGATATATACTATGCCTTGCATACTAGAAGCAACAGTGAAGAATGTAAATTCATTAAGGTCAATAATTTTTCAATTATGATTGAGATCATGGCCTAATTATTTGAGAATAAGAGGGAAAGAGAGCGAGAGGGAGTGAGGGAGATACGAACATGACGACATTACATCCTTAGGATCGAAAATACCATTCAATTACAAATAAAACCAAGTTCATTCACATACACCTTTTAAATACAACTCTTCTATCATAATTGTTATTCAAAACATACAACAAACCGAGAATTGACATAATTAATCAAAACAACAACAAACTGAAAATTTGCCAAGGTAATTAATACAAAAGACAAGGTGATAGTTGAGACCACTTTATTCCATAAAAGGTTATTACATCTGCAACTACATGCATATAAGGGCTATTGCAATCAAACATTGATTAAAATTGATAACATACCAGGCTACTCTATTCTTTAACTCCTCTCGTAGGGGGCTCCTCCGTCTCTTCAGCAATATACCCGTAACTTTGCCAAGTCCTTACATTGGAAAGGCTGAAGGGTCACGTACATTCGGCAACTCAAAAGCCACATTACCATTATAGATTAGAGGAATCTCTTCTACTTTCTCAATATGTATGCTTGCTAACAACATTCTACGAAGAACACCAGCATCAGATTCCTCAGACAATAAGTATTTGACCACACTCTTCTGAAGTGGTGTACATATGGGAGAATCTTCTATTGTAAGATCAATAATGACTTCTTTTAGGATACTTGTTATAGTGTTGCTTGACTCTCCTATTATTGGAATAACAAGGTATTATGTTGTTATATCTTTATCAAAGATATAACATGGCTCCTCTCTCTAGCAAGTCTAGTTGATTAGATAGATAAAAGATGATCTACACCATCATCTTGTGGTTTGATTGCAAAAACTTTCAATCCAGAGTGAAGACATAATATTCCATCAAAATCATTAACTTTAGTAATATAAAAATGACTCTATATAGTTCTAACAATAGGATTACTCTCCAAACCTCCTACAAAAATGTGAAAAGAAGTATTCTCCGTGGTGGGTAAGAAAAGCTCTCAGAAAACCAGCTCACAAAAACACACAACAAACTAATGACAACGAATTCAAAATCTAAACACTAATTCTATACATATTAGAAAAAAATTTAAAAAAATTATATACTCATTTTTAAGAAATAATCATTATTCTGACAAATATAAAAACATTCTTCAATCATTATAAATAGTGTCATTAATACACAAAATCTAAAATTCATCTTCAATAATTATACTATATAATAAATGCTTGCATAACTAACTCTCATTTAATGATTATTTCATAACTAACTCTCATTTAATGATTATTTCATAACTAACTCCCATATAATGATTATTCCATACCTAAGTCTCATATAATGATTACATAACCTTTACATGTCTTCTATGATCCCAATTTAGGATATAACCTTTACATGTCTTTCGTGATCCCAATTTAGGATATAACCTTACTGCTAGTTGTCATTTAGGACTATTGCAAAGCAAAAGCACATCAAATAGCTCTTGTATCTTTTTATGATTCCATCCATTTTTATTTCAAGTAAAGAGTACATCCTTGTATAGTTCTTAAGCCATTGATTTCAAGTAAAGAGTACATCCTTGTATAGTTCTTAAGCCATTGATTTCAACCCCAGGTAAGGATGTGCTTGAAAAGAGTAGGTAGTTTAGGCATTTCTTGGAAAGAGTGGGTAGTTTAGGCATGTGCTTGTTTGAAAAGTGTGGGTAGTTCCAAATCTATCCATCCTGCACAAAGTTCCATAACTTGATGTGAAACGCACAACTTCCTAGCACAAGAGAATGCATATGCAATGTGACATGAGAACAATGCCCCTCCCTCCATGGAGTCAATGATGGGCAATAGAGTCGTACATGTGATTGATAAATTAATTGATCGTGTGTGTGTGTGTGTGTGTGCGTGTGTGTGTGTGCGTGTGTGTGTGTGCGCACGCGCGCGCGAGAGAGAGAGAGAGAGAGAGAGAGAGAGAGAGAGAGAGAGAGAGAGAGAGGGAGAGAGAGAGAGAGAGAGAGAGAGAGAGGTATTAAAGCCATTTGTAATACCATGACCCCCCACCAACTAAGGGCGACAATAGCCCTTAGTTGGTGACACCCCCACCACCAACTAAGGGCAACCGTCGCCCTTAGTTGGTGGGGGGGAGTGTGCCAACTAAGGTAGCTCTTACTTGGCACACTCCCCTCCTCCCCACCAACCAAGGGCAACCATCACCCTTAGTTGGTGGGGGGTGTACTACCCCCCCACTAAGGGTGACTGTTGCCCTTAGTGGGGGGTGCACGTGCCTTCCCCTCCCATTAAATGCTTGACCCTCCCCTCTAAAATGTGGCAGCCACTCCCCCCCTCCCTACACCTGAACGCGGCTCCCCTCCCCCCCTTCCTACACGGCGAACATAGCAACCCCCTAAAAAGAAAAATGCATGCAGCACCTCCCTCCCCCCCCAAAAGCAAAACACTCCCCTCTCCCCCTTTCTAAACCCATAAAATAATAGGCCCCTCTCCCTCTCTCTCACGGACTCTCTCCCTCCCTAAACGCTAAAAGGACAACCCTCTCCCTCCCTCTCTCTCACAGAGACTCTCTCTCTCTCACAAAACCCCTCTCTCTCTCTCTCTCTCTCTCTCTCTCTCTCTCTCTCTCTCTCTCTCTCTCTCACACCAACCCTTCCTTCACTCTTTTTTTTCCTCTCTCTCTCTCTCTCTCTCTCTCTCTCTCTCTCTCTCTCTCTCTCTCTCTCTCTCTCTCTCACCAACCCTTCCTTCACTCTTTTTTTTCCTCTCTCTCTCTCTCTCTTGCTATTCCTTTTTCTCTCCTCTCCTTTCTCTTTTCTTTATTGTTTCTTCCCTCTCCTCTCTTCTTCTTCGTTCCTTCTTTCTCTTCTTTCAAAACCCTAAATTTTTTAAATTTATTCAATTTTCTCTCTATTTATATTTATCCCTCTATTTATATCTATTGCTTTTTTGCTCTATTTTTATCTTTTGCTTTCTTATATCTTTTAGAACTCTTTCTTCCTTGTTCAATGTCCTTCCTCTCGTGCTACTTGTTTGTCCTCATGGTGTCTCCCTAATTCCAAAGAGGGACACAAGTGTCCTTGATGTTCAATGATACCAAGGTAGCTATTGGGAGCGTTTTGCATGGAGACCCCAATGTGGATATTGTCCATGGAATTGGTTTGTCGCTTGGTCATGTCAGCGTGGCGATAGAAGATGAAGTGGGAGAAGCACCTCTTCCTTTTCCCCCCTTGAAGATGGTGATATCGACAAGTTAAATCAAACCAAAGGATACATCATTGTGTGGCCAGCTAGAGATTGCGTAAGTCTTATTTTATCTCTCTCCACCTTTCCAATTATGCTATTTTTTAGTGGTTTTTTGAGAGCAATCTGTCTTGTATATGTTGATGTGTTTAGATTACTACAAACACATCAAAGGAAACCCCATATCCAAAGCATGCAAAACGCATAAAGAGCACACCTACCAGACAAGCAAGCCAACAAGAAGTGACAAGTACAAAGAAGAGGAAGAAAGTGTAAGAGGAAGATGATGATGATTGGACTCCTCCTCGAAGGAATCCAAGTCGAGTTGCTAAGTCTTCAAAGAAAGGTGCTTCTTTTAAAATCCATTAAAGAAATTAAGGAAGTAGGAGAGGTGGACAAGGGAATTAAAAAAGAAAGCGAGAATGAAGAGGGTTTCATGGTGATTCATGCAACTCACTTGTGATTAGAACTCCTACAAGACAGTCTTAATAGAGTGAAGGTAATTGTTAACCACTTTTTATCAAATCTTACATAAGGTATCTTTTGGATTACCAAGCATAACGTGTGTGTGTGTGCATTGTAGGTGGTGAAATCCACTCCTTTGTCACCTATTCCCTTGTGCAGACT
This sequence comes from Cibotium barometz, assembly GCF_041138505.1. Taxonomy (NCBI): domain Eukaryota; kingdom Viridiplantae; phylum Streptophyta; class Polypodiopsida; order Cyatheales; family Cibotiaceae; genus Cibotium; species Cibotium barometz. The sequence continues at coordinate 11,978,692 of NC_141089.1, read as the reverse complement.
TGTGCCTAACCCCTCTATACGAAGAGTGCAATTTAGGTACAAGAAGCTGGTAAGGGAATTTTATACAAATGGCTATGTGGCCGATAGATGTAGGTTTATTTACTCTATCTCCTCATCCCATAATCCTATTAGAGATGTGACTCAAGATGATGTTATTGCATGGGATGACATCTAGCGATTGAAAAACGAGGAGTTCAAGAATATGATCAAAGGCACGAAGTGGGAATTCATGAGCAACAAGATGTTGTATGTGTGGGATGACAATCATCGAGTTGTGGCATGGATGGAGGAGATTAATACTTAAATTGCCTACTTTTTGAATGCGGTTTTTTTTTATAAAATAGTTTTGAGACTAATTAGATTTGCTTTATCTAACTGTAGCATTCAATAATGTTGCATTCAAGACATCCTTGTGTTGATGCTATCCTTATTGAATTCAATGAGGATAGCAAGAGGTAGGTTCTCATAGTGATATCTCGCTTAAACAGGTAAGAGAATATATGTCTTAAGTCTCTTTAAATTAGGAATGTTCGACATACTATGTTTCAATCTTTCATAACCTTAAAATTTTTGCCATAGGATGAATGAAGTGGGCTATGTTTCTTCTTCCCTTGTGGATAAAGTGTGCCTCATTAGGGTGCTTGCGCTGGCAAACAAAGAAACAATTATGAAACACTCTAGAGAGATGAACAAGGCATGGATGGATAAGCATGCCTTGACACAAAAAAAAGGGCCACCCATCTTGGTATAACTGCGAGCTTTGGGAACTTTCCCAAATAATATTCCGAGTAAACCTTCAATCTTTTTACACTTACAATATATGATTAACATTTGCATATTATCCACTAATGTTGTAATTCATGAATAATAGGATGAGTACCTCACAGCCACCTGAGATATTGACCCCCTAGTAGATAGTTTGCTTGCACATGAGTTTAAAGAGAAATGGAGAATTGCATTTTTTAAAGATGAAAGAAAGTGGAGGCATGCTACTGGTGATTGCAAACCCTGCACAAGGGGAAGGTTTCATTGACTAAGAAATCCTACACTCTTTCCTATGTCTATTTCGTAGGCAACAACATTTTATGGTTCTAATGTTGTAGTTGTTGTTTAATTTTGGTGTTGTGTTGTAGACGACTAGTGCAAGTTAATTGGGACGGGAAGCCAAATTATTTGACAGAGGATAGGCTATACAGCTTGGTAGGTAGCTCATTGTCAAATGACCACAAAGCACAAATTTTGGATATTTTGATTGATGGCAATTTGCAAAGGCTGAAGAATTCACAAATCCCTAAAAGTATGTAATAATTACTTTCCCTATCTTCTTGTTATTTAGCAAGCACTCTATTTTGTTTAAATAACAATTTCAACGGCAACATGGCAAATGCAAGTTTATTCAGGGATTGACTTCAAAGAGAAGTCATATAGCATGAGATTGAAGCGTAGGGTGTAGCCGTCCTTGTAAAAATGTCAGAAAAGTTTCCCAGATACATTCCTAGAGGACCTCGCCAATCTTAAGAGACTGTATAAGCTGTTCGAGGAAATGGTGGGATCCCTAAAGAAACTGGTAGCTTCAAACCCTACTGTCGTCAAGGCTACCAAGCGTGATGTGTCCAGGTGCGTAACATTCTACAAAGCTTACTTGCCACTTAGTTGTACTCTTATATTTGTAAACTGAATGAAAATAATAATGTGTAGATAGATTTGTAAGTGCCATGTAGAGAGATATATTGTAGATATATTGCAATCTTAAAGGATTGGCGCAATCTTAAAGGATTGGCGCAATCCAAAACATGAGAGCACTATGTATACACAGCAGCAACTCTGAGACCTTTGGGATGCAAGGATATACAAGAGATGCCCATTGTTCCTTGACTTTCCAAGCGACAAATTTCCCAAGAGCGAGAAGATGTATACTCAGGCTTGTAAAGCGAAGCAATCAATCATGGTATGAACTATACAATTAAATATTTCAATTTATTTTAAATAATGTTTCTTGTATCTTTGAGAATCGTGAATTCTATTGCAAAGCCTAGAAGTCTACATGACAAATCACATGTTGAAGGCAAGGGCAAAGGTCTTATAAAAGATGAAGCGAAGCAATCAATCATGGTATGAACTATACAATTAAATATTTCAATTTATTTTAAATAATGTTTCTTGTATCTTTGAGAATCGTGAATTCTATTGCAAAGCCTAGAAGTCTACATGACAAATCACATGTTGAAGGCAAGGGCAAAGGTCTTATAAAAGATGAAGGGAATGATGAAGACAAAGAGGATGATGATGATGAAGGGGCAAAGTGCCAAAGAAGGATGCAACGAAGGGAAAGGGAAAAGGAAAGGCACTACAGGAAGAGAACGACTCTAATACCTCTCCATCAGAATATGACGAAAATGACTCTGATGATAGCACTCGCAAGATTGATGTTGCCATATATATAGGCAGTGATGTGTGTGAACACACTTAGGACCACCAGGGCACTTTTTCCCTCTTTAGAAGGTTTTTTCCCCCTGCTTGTATATACGCCCATCATTTTTAGGGCTAAGTGATCTTTTGTACATTGACACAATCTAATACATTGTGTGTTGTGTGCATTCTTACTTCTTCTTCTCCAAGTTTGTGTGCTTTCCTGCAACCCTAATTCCAACAATTGGTATCAGAGCAGGCATCGGCTCCTAAGGCTACACCGCCAGCACCCTCCAACTCACGTTCTCCGATTGTAGGATGTGTCAAATGTAGCCACAATAGCAGATGCTTCTACAAATGCAGATTTTGCAAATGTTGTGTAGGATACAGAATGGGCGTTTAGCGTGTATTGCCAGTATGACCCATCTGTACATGATGCATGTTTGGCAGTTTCTGTTGACTCTAATGTATGGTATTTTGACAGTGGTGCTACAAAGCACATTACCTCACATCGTGATATGTTTACTTGTCTTAAGGCTGTCTCTAATGGGAATACTGTCACATGTGCCAATAATGCTTCTTATGAAGGGCGATGGTAAAATTATGCTTACTGCTGCAAATGGCAGCGCTTTCGCACTGTATAGGCTCAATTCTTATGACAAGTGTGTGGAAGATTCAGCAAATGCAGTTTCTGATGAAAAGGCAGTTTCAGATGCAAAACTATGGCATGCTCGTTTTGGTCATCTGAACTTTGCTAGTTTGCTGCGTTTGCAAAAATTTGATATGGTTACTTCATTGCCCCCTCTCGAGGCACCATTGAAACATGTTTGTGAAGGCTGTATTTTGGGCAAAATGCAGCGTTCTGCATTTCCAAAGGATGGTTTTGTGCAGGCCACTCGCAAATTGTAACTTGTACATAGTGATGTATGTGGACCTATGCAAACTCCGTCATTTGGTAAACACTTGTACTTCATGACTTTCATTGATGATTACTCAAGGCATGCATGGGTATATCCACTGAAGGCAAAGTCCGAAGTGTTTTTGTGCTTCAAACAGTTTATGCTTATGGTTAAAAATGTATCCAATTGTACTGTGGGCACCCTCCGAGGGGGGGGAGTACATGTCTAAAGAGTTTGATGCATTTCTAGCTAGTCGTGGGATAAAACACCAATGTACAGTGCCGTATACCCCTCAGCAAAATGGTGTTGCTGAGAGAAAAAACAGGTCACTTATGGAGATGGCACGATGTATGGTCAAGATCCAAGCTTTGCCACATGCGTTTTGGCTTAAGGCTGTCATGTGTGCTGCATATATACTCAACAGGTGTCCCACTAAGGCCTTGTAGTCTATTACTCCATATGAAGCTTGGCATGGCAGGAAGCCTTCTATTGGTCACTTGCCTGTCTTTGGTTGCTTGGCCTATGCTTTAGTGCCTGTGCAACAATGCAGAAAATTGGATGATAAGGCTGTCAAATGCATTTTTGTTGGTTACAGTGCTGAAAGCAAGGGTTACAGATTGTATCATCCGCAGTCAAAGTGTATCTTAATTAGTCAAGATGTTGTTTTTGTGGAAGATGCTTTGCAGCCTTTGTTATCATGTACCAAAGAGACAGGTGTGAGCTCACGGGATGTATTTGATACGTTGTTGCCTCTATTTACAGGTGGAAATTCAAATGTAAGTCCTAATGAGGCAAATACTCAGCCTATGCAGATTTCAAACGACATCATAGATCAGCCTATTTCTGATGCAGATTTACAGGATGTAATTCATGAGGATAGGGCTGAAAATGAGCAGGCTAGAGGTATGCCTAAATGGCTGGTGCAAACCTTGCGTGATAGTAAAATTGATGCACCTATATCTAGTCGTACTCGTTCAGGTTTTCAGCATGCCTCTTATGCATCAGATTGTTATGCTTTGGCTATGTCTAGTATGTGTGAAGAGGAAGAACCTCTTTCATTTGATGAGGCACAAAAATCTGAAAATTGGTTGGCTGCAATGGAATGTACATCAGTTGGACATAAAGACTGTGTTCTTGAATGGAGATTTGCATGAGGAGGTGTATGTATCGCAGCCTCGTGGTTTTGTTCAAAGAGGGTTGGAAAACAAAGTGTGCAGGTTGAAAAAGGCAATATATGGTTTAAAGCAAGCTCCACGAGCTTGGTATGAAAAGATACATGCATATTTGACTGCACATGGTTTTCAGAATAGTCCAACATAAAGCACTTTGTATGTTAAACATGTGGATGATGTACATCTAATCATTGCTCTCTATGTCGATGACATGCTGCTCACAGGACCAAATGAGAGTCATATTGTTGATTTTAAGGCTGATTTGAATGCCTCTTTTGAGATGTCAGATTTGGGGCATTTGTATCATTATTTGGGGATACAGTTTAAGCGGTGTGATGGAGGTATTGCTTTGTGTCAGACAAAGTATATTGAGACATTGTTGCGGAGATTTAGCCTTGAAGACTGCAAGCCTATTGCTACTCCAATGGAGACAGGTTTGAAGTTGAGTCTTCTTGATGCTGGAGATCACTTTGATGTCACACTCTATCATCACAGCCGTTGGTTGCCTCATTTATGTATGCATTACGAGGCCGGACATTCAGTTTGCAGTCTCACAGGTGAGCAAGTTTATGCATAGCCCAGGGTCTCAGCATTGGAAGGCAATTAAACGCATCTTTTGCTACTTGAGTGGCACCATACATCTTGGGTTGTTTTATCCCAAGGGGGGATCGTTGCCGCCAGATTTGCATGCTTTTTCGGACTCAAATTGGGCTGGTTGCTATGACACAAGAGTGTCCACAACAAGTGGTTTTTGTTTCATGGTCGGTAGCTCATGCATATCTTGGTTGAGCAAGAAGCAACCTACTGTGACCACTTCTAGTTGTGAAGCTGAGTACAGGGCAGCTTTCACAGCTACGGTTGAGTGTGTGTGGCTCAGACGGCTTATGGCTGACTTGGGTGTTGGATAAGAGTCTGCCACCTCTATTTTCACTGACAGTCAGAGCGCATTAGCAGTTGCGAGAAACCCAATTTTTCATGCTCGCACAAAGCACATTGAGGTGCATTATCACTATGTCAGGGCGAGACTCTCAGCAAGAGAGATCAGCTTGGCCTATGTGCCAACATAGAACAACCTCGCTGATCTTTTCACAAAGGCGCTTCCTCGTGAGAAGTTCGAAGCTTTCCACAAAGTTTTGGGCTTACTCCCCTTTGTGGATTGATCTACTTCGGGCATGGCACTCCCCTATACATGAGTGCCAGCTCTCGTTCACACCATCACTCCCAGGGGGGATTTGTTGCCATATATATAGGCAGTGGTGTGTGTGAACACACTTAGGACCGCCGGGACACTTTTTCCCTCTTTAGGAGGTTTTTTCCCCCTGCTTGTATATACGCCCATCATTTCTAGGACTAACTGATCTTTTGTACATTGACACAATCTAATACATTGTGTGTTGCGTGCATTCTTGCTTCTTCTTCTCCAAGCTTTGTGTGCTTTCCTGCAACCCTAATTCCAACAATTGAAGCAACCCCAAAAGTTGAAGAAGTTGGTCATGTAGCAACCCAGGCAAGGCACTCTTTTACTTATGGTGGTTCATTGGTATTATTGTTACATTGTTTGGATATTAACATAGATTAAGTTATGGATTCAGATAAACTTGGCAAGAGGTGAAGCGCCAAATGCACCATTACGACATATTAATCCACCTAGCCTGGGTGACCTGACTCCACTCCAATCTAAATGAATTTACCAGGTATGATTTTACTCATTGATAATGATAATGTAGTGTATTTGCGTGGCGCATGCACTTACAAAATGTACGCTTTGTAGGAGTATCTCGTCATACCATGACAATAGTCCTCGGTGCTCCGAGCGAACATCATAGTGCTAGTTCCTCTATCTTTATAGAAGCCTCAGCATTAATAGATGTAATAATCAATTGTGACCACATTTGAAAGGATTTTAATGTAGCATTATATGGTAGTGATGTGTGTGAACACACTTAGGACCGCTGCTAGGGCATTTTTTCCCTTACTACTAGGAGGTTTTTTCCCCCGTGCGTATGTACACCCTCTTATCTACTCATTTTGGGGGGTTTACTTATTTTTTGTATCTGGCACATATTTAATTATTCTATTCTAGTGAGTTTGTGTGCTCTCAAGCTTCTCTATCTTGTGTGTGTGCATTGTTGAAACCTTAACCCTAATTCTAACAATTGGTATTAGAGCTAGCTTCCTTGACACTTGATCTAGTAGTCTGCCTCCCTCCTCTCACGACCCTATTTTTCTATCTCCAACTGAGATACCCTATTAGGAGAAGAAGGTGTATACTGTAGTGTGGTGTACATAAAGTATACAAAATTTTCAGGGTCTGCGACACGATTCAGGTGCGTTTTGGGCACCGCAAGGTTTTTGCTTCTGGAGAGGCATCATTTTGGATTGGTTCTGCTCAATTTTGGGTGTTTGGGCTGTGTAGCGGAAAAGATTTGGTGTGCAGCAGCATCTACAGTGTCTTCAACAACACCGACCATTATACTTTTACCAGTAACACTCTATTCTCTACTCTGTGTTATTTTCATACACTTTACAGGTGATTCAGTCAGTTGGCAGCCATCCAGAGTTGTATCTAGTGAATACTAAGTACTTACAGTGTGTTGAAAGATTTTGCATTTTGTGTAGAAAGTCATAGCTGGCAGTAGTGATGTATTTAACATGTTGTCTGCGCTAAGGACAAACTCAATGGGACTAACTATCCATTATAGTCCTATATGATGAGGCATATACTAGTTGCTAAAGGCCTTTAGAATGTGCTCTCAGTGGTAGTGAAACTCCTCCTGTTTCACAACTACCAGTGCAACCAAGTGCTGAAGGTATATCTAAAGTAGAATCTGATATAGATGTGGCTCCTCCACATGCACCACCAGTATCTCCCACTATTGCTCAAACGAGATGGGATGAAAGAGATGCATAGGCACATGCATTGCTTGAACTTTCTGTGAAGCGAAGCATTATTCCTCATATTTGGTCGTATAAGACTTCAAAACAGGCATGGGATGCACTTGCTACATTATACGAGGTGTGTAATGAAGCACGTGTTGCATATCTGGCGCAAACAGTTGGAGTTTGAGCACATGAATGAGGGAGACCCAATGGATAGCTTCTTAACCAAGATTAAAGATTTTAAGGAGCAGCTTGGTAGTGTGGATGAGATATATCCTGATAATACATTGGTGTCCACAATTCTCAATGCATTGCCGGATTCTTATCAGAGTTTTACCTCTACCCTTAGACTCGTGATGAAGGGAAATCCAAATGCCCTTACATTTAATGTGATGGTTTCAGTACTCTTGCAAGAAGTGCAGTCTAGGCAAAACAGATCTAATATGCGAGTTGGTGACCAAGCTTTTGTTGCCAATCATCAGAAAGGCAAAGGTAAAGCTTCTTTGCATGGTGGCTATAAGCCAAAATCATAATCCTCAGGTAAGGATGCAGAGAAAGAAGGTAATAAGCCTAAAAAGAAGGGTAAGTGCCACTATTACAGGAAACTAGGGCACTACATACATGAGTGCAAGAAAAGGCTAGAGAAGGAGAAAAACAAAGAATCGGGCATGGTTGTGGGGCTGATGCATCTGCACCAAGTGCAGAGAAGAAGGAATCTGTAAGTTTTGCTCAAGATGATTGGGCATGGACTGTACATTGTAGTTATGACCCTTATGTTCATGATGTATGCATGTCAGTGATAGAATCAGATGCTTGGTACTTTGACAGTGGCGCTAGTAAGCACATTACTTCACAAAAGGTTTATTCTCATCTCTAGAATTTGTCCCAAGTGCAGGAACCGTCACATGTGCAAATGGTTCCTCATATCCTGTCAAAGGAGTTGATAGAGTTGTGCTCCACTGCTGCAAAAGGGAGCGCATTTACTCTTTCAAAAGTTTTATATGTGCCAGGCATTAAGAAGAACTTGCTGTTAGTTTCAGCCTTAGCCTTGTCCAGGCTTGATGATGAAATTTGTGGATAACAGATATACAATTCAGGATAGAAATGATGGTTATTCTATTATTGCCTCAGGTACCTTGTTTCATGGCCTACATATAAGATGGATGTATTTGAGAAGTTGGAGCATGATGCTTGCTCGGTCTCTACGACTAGTGCTATGAGTAATGTAGAATTATGGCATGCACGATTTGGCCATCTAAATTATGGCAGTTTATTACGCCTTCAAAGGCATGATATGGTGTATGAGTTGCCAACTCTTGAGACCCCTACTAGACATGTATGTGAGGAGTGTATTCTTGGTAAAATGCATCGGGCATCATTTTCAAAGGACATATATGTGAGAGCTATTAAGAAATTACAGCTTATACATAGTGATGTATGTGGTCCTATATGAGGACACCATCTATTGGGGGATATCTCTATTTAGTGTGTGTGGCTCTCAGATGTCTTATGTGGCTGATTTGGGTGTTGGTGGACAGTCGTCTAGCACTACCATTTTCACTAACAGCCAAAGCGCATTAGCAGTTGTGAGGAACCTAGTGTTTCATGCTCGCACTAAGCATATTGAGGTGCATTACCACTATGTCAGGGGAAGAAAGACTCTCTGCAGAGCCTACACATGACAACATGGCATATTTATTCACAAGGCTCTTCCTCTCGTGAAAAGTTCGAAGCTTGATCTATGCCTACACATGACAACATGGCATATTTATTCACAAAGGCTCTTCCTCATGAAAAGTTCGAAGCTTTTCGTAAAGCTTTGAGCTTACTGCCTTTTTAGGATTAATCAGCCATACCCTGTACATGTTCACATCATCACTCTCTAGGGAGCTTTGTAGCATTATATGGTAGTGATGTATGAACAAACTTAGGACCGCCGGGGCATCTTTTTTCCCTTACTAGGAGGTTTTTTCCCCCGTGCGTATGTACACCCTCTTATCTGCTCATTTTGGGTGTGTACTTATTTCTTATATCTGGCACACATTTGATTATTCTATTCTAGTGAGTTTGTGTGCTCTCAAGCTTCTCTATCTTGTGTGTGTGCGTTGTTGAAACCCTAACCCTAATTCTAACATTTAAAGGTGTATCTTTTCTATTCTTTAAATGATAATTGATGTATAACTCTACTCAACATGGTGTGGCATGACATCATTCTACAAAGATGATGGCATTTGTTGGGGATCCTTTGAAGATATGCCTTGCACTTCTAAACCAGGAGTGTCCACCATAGCTAGAACATGTCTTTGATATGTTGCAGAAGGTCAACCACGTGAAAGACATGACCTTTACTGTTAAAGGTGTCAATACAAGAACAACGAGTAATTGTATTATAGTGAGGTTGCCCACATAAGGTTCTGCTTATGGCTACCCCGATGACATTGTCCCACCATGGAATCTCTACACATGAGTGATGAGATGATTTTCCCTTCATTAAGACCTTATGTGTTGTTGTGCATATGTTGCATGTATGTCATTCTTACTTTTTTGTGTACATCATTCTGATGCCATGTAGATGGAGAGAAGCATGCATTGCTTCAGATTTGTGAGACCATCTTAAATGACAATGGCTCTATTATTGTCATCGGTACTATGTATCAAGTGACAACCATTATAGCTTATGTCGAGCGCTCTAACTTCTCCTTAGACACCCTGGTGAATGTGTAACGTACAACGCAGATTGGAAGGGCCTTTGGACAAGAGGTAAGCAACACTAACCATAGAGGTTTCCATTGAGCATCACTTTTTGCTACAAAAAAACATCTCATACTCTTGTGTAGATACATGCCCTCATCTGCTACCTTCACGAGCATAGTTGGACAAAACCATACACAACCTTTCTCACTTGATTATATCATTGATCCTTGCAACATGATACAAGAGAGAGCAGACACCCAGATGGGACAGCATGGTGAGGTATGGAGTTAACATTTTTGTGCTCCAAAATAAGGGCCTTACATTTTTTGGTGGAATTAAGAGATATGTTTTCTTTGTAGGTGGATCTCAGCATGGATATGACTTTTGGGATAGCCTGTTGAAGCGTCATGTAAAAGCAAGGGCAAGTGATAGTAGAGCTTTATGCTCGATGTGGAGATTGTGCTATGGTAACACAAAAAATAGACATGAACATTGTTGATATTGATCCCGAAGAGGATGTAGTGGAGGGTGTCTTGATGAAGATTTTATTATAGTGCAGCAAACATATTTATTTATGAATATTCAAGTGATTGGGTTTAGCAATTGTTTATGATAATGTCTTGATCTTATTTTTCATATTAAAAAAGAGAGAACGATAGTGAGAGCAATGCATGTTAGGGTTTTGCAATAAGACATCATTCCCCTCTACAGTGATGTTTATGTACATGTCGTACAAACCAATAAAAAAGAATCGATATTTTCTGTATTGTGTAGATGGATAAGGTAGTGAAGCATTTGTAGACTTGAGGATATGTACGCAAAACATGAGTTAAGTATACTATGTTGAGAAATGAGAAGGAAATATAAAGAGAGTAAGAAAAGAGAAGGATATATATATATATATATATATATATATATATATATATATATATATATAGAGAGAGAGAGAGAGAGAGAGAGAGAGAGAGAGAGAGAGAGAGAGAGAGAGCAAAGAGAAGGGAAGAGAGAGAGAGAGGGACGATAGAGAGAGTGAGCAAAGAAAAGGACTAAGATAGAGAGAGAGAGAGAGAGAGAGAGAGAGAGAGAGAGAGAGAGAGAGAGAGAGAGTAAAGAGAAGGGTAGAGAGGGAGAGAGGGAGGGAGAGAGGGAGAGAGAGAGAGTGAGTAAAGAAAAGGAGAGAGAGAGAGAGAGAGAGAGAGAGAGAGAAAGAAAAGAGAAGTGTAGAGAGAGAGAGGGAGGCAAGAGTGGGAAAAGAGAAGGACAAAAAGGGTGAGAAAGAGAGAGAGATCAAAGAGAAGGGTAGAGAGAGATAGGGAGAGGATAGAGAGAGTGAGTAAAGAGAATGATAGAGAGAGTGAGATAGGGAGAGGATAGAGAGAGCTACAAAAGAGTGAAGGATAGAGAGAGTTAGCAAAGAGAAGGATAGAGAGAGAGAGAGAGAGAGAGAGAGAGAGAGAGAGAGAGAGAGAGAGAGAGAGAGCCAAGAGAAGGTAGAGAGAGAGAGAGAGAGAGAGAGAGAGAGAGAGAGAGAGGAAGGCTAGAGAGAGAGAGTAAAGAGAAGCATATAGAGAGTGAGCAAAGAGATGGATAAAGAGAGAGAGAGGATGTAAAGAGTGAGAGAGGGAAGGAGGATAAGAGGTAAGAGAAGGATAGAGAGTGAGCAAAGAGATGGATAAAGAGAGAGAGAGAGGAGGATGTAAAGAGTGAGAGAGGGAAGGAGGATAAGAGGTAAGAGAAGGATAGAGAGGGAGAGGAGGATATAGAGAGTGAGAGAGGAAAGGAGGATATGAGGTAAGAGAAGGATAGAGAGAGAGGAGAGAGAGAGAAAGAAAGAAAGCTGTATTAACGTCTACTAGAGGCCGAACTCGACCTATGAGACAAATCAATGTACAATTGTTAATGTCTTTTGGATGTCCAGAAAAAAAAAGGACAAAATGAACATGAAATAAACTATGAAAGTACTGAGCTAGTGGGGGGGTGTGATGGATGGAGCACTACTACTAGAGACTCAGTATGCAGC